>NC_056745.1:1149644067-1149991567 GCF_019279795.1 Protopterus annectens | reverse complement strand
GCCCAGAATTACATTTGTAAACTGACAGACTGCAACTGTTACAAAATATTAGTTTCCAGGTTTCTTTAGAATAAGATAAAAAAAAACTATCAAAACAACTATATATACTGTTGGCATGATTTTAGACCTAAAATGAGTGTATAAAAATGATTTATCCATTCTTTGTTTATGATGAGACATAAAAAATGACATTTAAACTGTTTTTCCCATTAAAATTCAAGATGCAGCTGTTCCTTTGTCTTTGAAGGTAAGATTCAAGTCTATTGAAACTTTGTATTATGCCAATAATATTCCCGAAAAATGTAATGAATAAGCATTGAACCATTTTGGAGGTATAGGCTTTTAAAGCCAAAGAGCAAAATTAGGGAAAACCAGACAATATTCTGTAAACTGACGGGATGAAAATTCTACTCTACTTCACTTCAAGCTGTTCTGATATTTTCACTGTGGCATAGCAGTTTGTATTGTTGCTTCACAGTCTTGGTTCTCCAGTTCAGTTCTCAAATGTGGAGCCTTGAGTGAAGAGCAAATCTTCCCTGTGCACAGATATTTTTCAGGCGCTCCAGTTTCCTTGTACATTATAAAAACATGGTATAGTTGAATTGATACTCCTTCCAGCTCTCTATAGTTTTTTTGTGTGTGTGTTTTTTTTGTGAATGTGTGTGCGCGCATCCTATGATTATATAACTCCTACCCTTTCAAACAACCAAGGTGCACAGCTGATGCTCAACAATTATCAAGCAAAAAAAAATGGAAAATGCCTCAAAAATTGTTATTTGTGTTAAGAATCATTCACCCCATATCCCTGGTATCCACTCATTTTTGTAGATCATTGTCACCATTGTCTGCATAAATGGCTACTCTAATGCAAGCATGCATCAAGACAGGGGCTTCTCCATTATGACATACAGAGTGCTACAGGGATTGCCCAAATCCAATTTCTGCAGGCTGCAAAACAGTCACTTATCCTTGACCAAACAGAGCCCCACGTCACGATACTGTAGAGCATGTAACAATCGTATAAGAACAAGAATGCAAAGGACCCTGGAAAAGATTCTCCTGGTATTGAGCAATTATCAGACTACTACTCTCGTCACTGGACTGCAGTATCTCTGAAAGATTAGTGCTGCCATGGTTTTTCTTGGATCACAGCACTAGAACTGTCATTATTATTTTTACAAATGACATCTAGTGGATCTGTGATAATGGCATTGTTTCTAAAGCTGTATTTTCAAGTGAAACTGTGATAATGGCATTGTTTCTACAGCTGGATTTTTTATTACATGTTTGTCTTGTTTCTGTAGTACAAGCGTGCATTACATTTCCTTATTACTTTCTACAGTTGGAGTACTTATAAGGATTGAAAACTCATCATGTTAATTTAGACAGCAAAGTCTGTGACTGTGTGTGTGTGTGTGTGTGTGTGTGTGTATGTAAACAGGTGAATATCATTTTATTATACATTTGTCACCAACCTCTTCCAAAATGCCACTATTTAGACAATGTAAAAATGCTACCTAAAGCTGTCTGTATGTTTTTCAACATTATTACTTATTCTGTGTATAAACTGTTATTAAATGCTTGAACATTCCCTCATTTTGTGAGTTTCTCTCCCTGGGCCACCACCAAAAAGGGGTATCATTTCAAACTGGACTTTCCCAATAAACAAAAGCCATTAAATAGAGAGAGAGAGAGAGAAAGACCGATAGAAAGAAGGAAGTAGATTCCTCTAAAGGAAGCCTGTTCTGCAGTGCAAACAACCTTACAAATACTCATCAGCATTTGCATAATATCTTCCTATCTATCCAGAAAAATGCTCCCCAATTATGTGAATATGACCTTTTAAGGGTAACAAGCAAAAAAGGACTAGACTGAAGGGAAGAAATCTCCCTTCAGACCAGTAAAATATCAAAACTTTCTTATTTAGAAACATTCTGTAAAATAACTGCAATTATACAATGACTGCCTATTAGTATTACGAAACGTGCACACTGATTGGCCAGCCCAACCAGCAAGCCCATTGTAAATCCGACTTACACTAATGGAAAAAGGTCCGGTCGCCCGGGCTGTTTTTTCCATTAGTATAAGTGTTGACTTTTTTTGTGTTAGGTAGCAACGGAAAATGGAAGAGCTCCGTTGCTGTAATCTAACATGTTAGCAGGTTTAAACATCTTAAAAAAAAGCAACAGAGATCTTCCTTTCTCCGTTGCTTTTTTTAAAAGCTGTCTCGGTATGTTAAACTCGTTTAACATAGCGATACAGCTTTAAAAAAGGAACGGAGATCTTCCTTTCTCTGTTGCTTTTTTTAAAGATATCTCGCTATGTTAAACTTGTTTAACATAGTGAGACAGCTTTAAAAAAGCAATGGAGATCTTCCTTTCTCTGTTGCTTCCTCTACACACAGCTCTGATGTACAGCGTAAGCATACGCATGGTGCAGTACATCAGAAATGCCTCAGGATATCGGACAGCTGCAGAAGGGCAGCACGGAGGCATTATACAATGCCATTATTTAAGAAAACTAAGTATTTTTTTTTTCTTAAATAATTTATTTATTTATTTATTTTACATCTGTTGACCAGGATAGCCCAACTGGTTACATGTCCATTTTCAGTGGAGGCCCGGGGAGAAAAGCTCCAAGATAATAATACACATTGAGCATTTAGTAAATGGTAGTTTCAAGCAGATTACAGTCATAAGCAATACCAGCATTTAGCACATATAGTACTTATTATAAAACACTTCACAAAACATAACATTATTTTCAAAGTTAAACATACATAACATTACATTCAGGTTTAAGACACATTGAGCAGCAGTTATACAATTGACCCTTCCTGAAATGGAGTGGAAGAAAAAAGTTAGAACTAGTTGAAGGTAAGGGACCTAAAAAATAGAGAGGTCACTAGTTGGGGTTAGTGCAAGGACATAACCAATGAGTTTTGAAGTATTTCTTGAGTTTGTTTTTGAATTGAGTTAGTGAGGGTTCTAGGGTCAAGTCAGCTGGGAGTCTGTTCCATATTTTTCCAACAGAGTTGGCAAACAAAGAGTCCCCAGCTGAGTAGTTGAATTTGTATGTTTGAAGTAGGAGTCTAGTGAATGATCGCAGTGGACGGGTGCTGGTGTAGGGGCTGATAAAAAGAAGTTATGTTCTTACCATAACGTTCCATGTGGAGTGTTCATCTCGCCTTTGTTCTTACACACGGGTTCGGAGCCGATCCTCGGCTCCGAGTCGGCCGCATAGCAAAAGCTCTGCATCTTAGAGAAGCTCGAGACCAGGCTATATCCCACAATCCTCCCTGCCATTACTCAGATCTAGTTTGCAAGTAAACCAGACCAACCAAAACCTCAGGTGCTAAGGCTACACACTGCCACAGAACTCAGAGACACTCTCTCACTTACCAAATTAACTAAGGGTAGTGAATATATACCCCATGAGGCAAGAAACAATATACCCGGAAGGGGTTAAGGCATTTCGACCAGACTCTAGTCCTACCCGTTCTTCCAAACACGTGAGGGAGGGAAGGGAGGGAATGTAAGAACAAAGGCGAGATGAACACTCCACATGGAACGTTATGGTAAGAACATAACTTCTTTATGCGAGTGTTCAATCTCGCTTGTTCCCACACATGGTAGCGTCCCTAGCTCCGTCACCCCGAGTGACTCATGGAAGACCGTTCCTAAGCACAGTGGAACCATAAGATGTCCTGTCTTTGGAGGCTTTGTCACCCTATAATGAGCGATGAAAGTATGTGGTTTAGACCACGTGGCTGCTGCACAAATCGTGTCCAAAGGCAGACGAGCTGCATGAGCCAAAGAAGTGGAAACGGATCTGGTAGAATGGCCCTTAGGTTTGGCAGGCAAGGCCTGATTCGACTTAGAATATACAAAGGCTATACAATCAGTAATCCATTTAGATAGTGTACGTTTTGTAACTGCCATGCCCTTTTTATTGTCTGCAAATGCGACAAAAAGCTGATCTGTTTTCCTGTAATCTTTAGTCCTAACCAAATAAAATCTTAGTTGTCTGTGGACATCCAACTTGTGCAGCATATACTCCAACTTGCTGGTATGGTTCTTGAAAAAAGTAGGGAGTTCTATAGACTGGTTAATATTCATGACAGAACATACCTTAGGAAGGAAAGACAGATTTTTTTCACAAGGAGACTCTATCTGGTTGGAAAATTAAGTAAGGCGGCCTGACTGATAGTGCTTGCAGCTCTGATACTCTTCGAGCTGAAGTAACAGCTACGAGAGAAAGTGTCTTCCACGACAAGAACTTCAGGAGGCAAGATGAGGCTGGTTCAAAGGGTAGCAACATTAGTTGTGACAATAATAAATTTAAATTCCATGGGAATAATGGGTCTCTGATGGGCAGTCGAAGATGGAAGGATCCTTTCATAAAAGCCTTACAAAGCCTGTGGGACATAATGGGAGAACCGTCCTCACCAACATGGTAGTTGGATATGGCCGCCAACTGTACTCTTAGTGTGGAAGTAGAGGCTCCTTTGTGAAAGAGGATAGACAGAAATTCTAGAACTTTATGTAAGGGAGCTACTAGGGGGTCCAAGTGTTGGCTAGATGCCCAGTACACAAAGCGTTTCCATTTACTCCTGTAGAGTTTTGTAGTGGAAGCTTTATGAGAGGCAACCAGAATGCGTTGAACTGCTGGCGAAAGTAGCTCAGACCTGGCCAGGCACGGAAGTGGTGCAGCCAAACTGCTAGTTTGAGGGATAGAAGAGACGGGTGAGGAACTCCCGACGAATGGGTCAGTAGATCTGGTACTGGGTCCAGGATCCACTGTTCCTCTGTTTGATGGGCTCGAAGAAAGGGGAACCATATCTGTCGAGGCCAGAATGGGGCTATGAGTATAATTGTCCTTTCCAGGTTCCTGGCTTTCTGAAGAAATTTGGGAATCAAGGGGGTAGGTGGAAATGCATATAGGAGACCCGGGGGCCAATCGTGTATCAGTGCGTCCCTGGGGACATCCCCCGGAGGGGGTAGAAGGGCAAAATAGCTTCTGCATTTGGTATTCATCGGGGAAGCAAATAGATTGCAGCAAGGCTGGCCCCATCTGCGGAAAATTCTTTCCGCCACCTGTGGATTGAGGGACCACTCGTGAGGTAACAGGATGGCTCTGCTCAACCTGTCCGCAATGACGTTGGATGACCCCGGGATGTGCGTTGCTATCAGAAAGCGACCCGTGGACTCTGCCCATTGCCAAATTCTCATGGCCTCTCTGCATAATGGGTAAGACCTGGTTCCCCCCTGTTTGTTTATGTACCAGACTACAGACATGTTGTCTTTCTGAACTGCTACTGTTCCTAGAGGTAGGAGGGTTTGAAAGTGTTGCAACGCCAGGAACACCGCCCTCATCTCCAGAACATTTATGTGCAGGTTGTACTCCATGTTGGACCATTCCCCTTGGACTGTTCTTCCCTGAAATAGTCCCCCCCACCCTATCAGAGAAGCATCCGTGGTTATCGTGGCCGTCAGATTGAGTAGAACAAACGGACGACCCATAGTGAGATCCTGACTGTGCACCCACCATGAGAGGTCTCGTTTGCAAGAATCTGTTATCAGAATCTTGTGCGCTAGGGGTAACTGCTGGAATGCCCACTGCGTGAACAGCAGCCATTGGAGAAGCCTCATGTGCAATCTCCCCATAGGAACTGCAATAAGGGACGCTGCCATGAGTCTCAAAACCTTCAACACTAGTTTGGCCGTGCTTTCCTGCTTTGCAGTAGAAGAAGAACCTGTTCCTTGAGAGATGAAGCCCTTATTGGAGGGAGCTTTACCAGTGTTAAACGTGTATCTAGATCTGCTCCGATGAATGAAATATGCTGTGAGGGCAGTAAGGCAGATTTTTCAAAGTTTATTGAAATCCCTAGGTGGGAAAAAAAGTTGACTGTGTAGTCTCTGGCTTGTATGAGGCGACGCTCGGTGGTGGCGGTGAGGAGCCAGTCGTCCAGATAGGGAAACACCCAGAATCCTAGACGTCTCAAGTGAGATGCTACCACTGCCATGCATTTGGTGAATACCCTGGGGGCTGAGGTGAGCCCAAAGGGCAGGGCTTGAAATTGAAAGTGACTGGCTCCCAGCCGGAAGCGCAGGTGATCTCTGGACGGTCTGGCCATTTTGATGTGGTAGTACGCGTCCTTGAGATCTATCGAGCATATCCAGTCGTTCTTCTGTAAAAATGGAAGGATCGATTGAAGCGTGACCAGCCGGAACTTTTCCTTCTTCACGAAGGTGTTGAGATTGCTGAGATCCAAAATCGGTCTCCAGTCCCCTGTCTTTTTTGGAACTAAAAAGAACCTTGAGTAAGTTCCGGATCCTCTTTGGTCCGCCAGGACTGGTTGGATGACTCTTTTTTTCGAGCAGCTTTGAAATTTCTATTGCTGCTGGGCCTTCGCAGATGGGGTGGCACATCTGGAAACCTTCTTTGTTGGGGTGGAGTTGATACAAAGGGGATTTTGTATCCTCTGGTTACAATGCTTTTTACCCAAGAGTCCGAGGTAAGAGTTAGCCAGGCCTGTGGGTATAAAGCCAAGCGACCCCCGACTGCCTCCAGAGCAGGACAGTCCGCCCTGCTCAGGAGTGCTGGAAAGGGTTACCAGGGCCAGCATCCCTGTCGCCTTGGTTCTGCGGACCCTCTCTGCCGCACTTGAAGCGACGTCTTCCATTCTACCCCCCTCTGCCTCTGGAGGGCATCACCTCTGTGGCCTGGAAAGATATATATATATATATATATATATATTCACTTCATAACCTTGAGATACTGAAATATCGAATTTCAGTACCTCGAGACCATGATGCCGAAAATCCATATCACCGAAACCACAAAACCAGGAAAACACAGAGCACACACTACACAACACATACAAACACAAACACCCATACCGCCTGACACTCTAAAAAAAAATCTACACAACACACACGCACACAACTAAACAAACACACATACCTACCCTTACTATATGCATCCCCCATGTGGGTGTCTGCACCCCCCTGCTAATATATATACTAACTCCATCGTCGCACTATACTCCATAACACAGACAAACCAGCACCACACGTTCCACACACTCCCTGCACAAACACTTCACGTACACACAAACACCACCACTCCCAACACTAACACACTCACATTCTTACCTACCTAACCTAACCCACACCTAAAACTCCCCAACACTCTCAAAAACACACAAACCCTCCCCAAAACCCTAAAAAACTCAACACTTACCTAGTGCTCGATCCATACCGTAGGTTCGATATTTCAGAATCGACATTTCTGGGTTCACGATTTCCATCCTTTATGGTCTCGAGATACTGAAATTCGATATTTCAGTATTTTGAGATTATAAAGTGTTTATATATATATATATATATATATATATATATATATATATATATATATATATGTACATGGATCTAGGACATTTGCTCATTATCAAAAAAGCTCTTTCGTTAAAGCGTATTAAAAAAAAAAACAAAACACTACATTAACATTTTAGCAATGGGGCTTCGCCTTCGGCTGTGCCCCCCACACCCCCCCTACATTAATATTCTCCCTCCGAGACCGCACTACAGTGAGGATAAGGGAAATTTCCCTTACTCGCACTGTAGTACAGCCTCGGCAACAGGCATACTTATGCAAAAGTGCTTCTTCGGTGAGAAGCACTTTCACGTAAGTATGTCCGGCCGTTTGGGTTTCAGTCATTTGCTCATTCGAGCAAACGTCCGGAACCCGGAACCCATACATATATATATATATATATATATATATACACACACACACACAAACACATAGCACCACAGTACCGATAGCAAAAATATCTATGCTCAAAAATATCAACCAAATCAAACTTGTACTATAGAAGGGTTTATGTCTTTTCCAACTGTTGTATGACCTCAGAGATGCTATATAATATTAATGGGGGGTATGGAAGTGCAGGGAGGGCTTTCCCCCTGCAAAAACATTGGTCATTGGTTTTGGATGTGGTTATATTTTGATGGTATTTTGTGTTTAAATATTTTTGCTGCTGATATGATGCTGTTCATATTTGTATGTATGTATGTATGTATGTATATATATATATATATATATATATATATATATATATATATATATATATATATGTATATATAAATATATATATATAGTTTCACTTCATATACTCGAAATGCTGAAATCTCGAATTTCAGCATTTTGAGTGTATGAAGCTTAAACTTCAGAATAGCGTAAGTGCATAAGCCCGAATGCGAATATGTCAAATTCACGCTTATGCAGTGACGCTACCATATGGGAAGTGTTTGCTTGGGATGTTTGTATTAGGACTTTCAGGTGAGTGAGTGTATGTGAGCGTATTTGTAACTGATGTGTATGTGTGATGTGATGTGTGTGTGTGCGAGGGATTGTAAAATGTGTGTGTTTGAGTTTTTTTTTTTCTCTGTTTGTGCGATCCTGGAGTTAGTATATATAAGTAGGGGGTGTAGGGGGTGCAGGGGGGCTTGCCCCCTCTTATGTTTAGTGTAGGTATGTGCATGTGTGGTGTTTTGCTGTGTTTATGTTTTTTGTGGTGTAGGTGTTGTGGTTTGTGTGTGGTGTAGTGTATGTATTTTCGGCTTTGAGGGGCTTCGGTGTTGTGATGGTTTCGACTTTATGCACTCGAAATGCTGTAATTCGAGATTTCAGTATTTTGAGTATATGAAGTGAAACCATGTATATATATATATATATATATATATATATATATATATGTATGGATCTACTTCACATAATCGAACACCCAAATGTTTGACTTTCATATGGCCGAGACCATATGATTAAATATTTGGAAAAAAAAAAAATGAACAAGTGCTATCCCCCCCCCAACTATGTAAATATACCAACTCCGGGATCGCACTACATTGTGGTAAAGGGAAATCTTTCCATTCCGCAATCTATGGAGATCCCCATTCAGACCGTTCAAATTTTTAAAGTTCGATCATATGGTCTCGGCCATATGAAAGTCGAGCTTTTAAAAGGTCAACCTTCTGTAGGGGACCCATACATATATATATATATATATTTAAAATGAGTCTGTGTGTGTCTCTCTCTCTTTCTTTATATATATATATATATATATATATATATATATATATATATATATATATATACATGGGTTCCACTGGTTTGGCTGACAGGGAGTTGAGCTGACCGCATTTGGTTAACTATACAGTCAACACCTGTGCGAGATCGACAAATCCCTTGGTAGGGAATATTCCCTTTCTCTGGGGATTGCACATTCTCATACTTAGTATATATAATTAACAGGGAGTCGGGGTGAGCACAGACCTCTCTCCCCACATGGGGGAATGTTATGTTTTTTTTTTTTTAAGTAATATTTGCATGCACCATGATGCAACCTCAGCACAAGCATACTGGGAATTCGACATTTCCATTTTAGACGTCCAGCAGTTTACCTTCAAGATGTTGACATTTGTGTTAGTCAACCAACTGAAGGTAAATCACAGTAAATCACATATAGATCGATAGATACATACATACAGATAGATATGTACATACATAAATTGCGAAATAAACTTACAGTCAATGCTCAGAAAACTGCCATTATTGTATTAGGTACATAGAAAAAGCTTAAAACAACCCTAGCCTAACCATACACTCTCCCAAAATATAAAAACTACAACCCAACACCTGTTACATGACTACATATATGTATGCAGATTCACCTTACCATGCTATTCGAACAAGCTGAATGGACTTTTGATACAGTCCTTAAATACTTGAATGCATGTTATTTTCTCACCACTAAAGGACTTTGTATTTTGGTGAGTGCTTCAAAGAGTTTCAACGAGTGTGTAGGAGCTTAATTGTGCATGCTTGGATGTGTGTGTGTGTGTGTGTGTGTGTGTGTGTGTGTGTGTGTGTGTGTGTGTGTGTGTGTGTGTGTAGAGATGCCTATACCATGATGCATGGTCTGGTAGGGAGAAAACATAACACTGTCAGATCTGACAAGAGAGTGAGTCAGAGATATAGTAATGAGGTAATCTATGTTGGCCAATCAGCATGGATGCAGAGAATCTTTCTAAGTGTGCCGAGTTTGTACATATATTGTTTTCTGCAATACTCTGCATAGGAATATGCTTTTCTCCCTCTTTCTCTGTGCATCCTGATTAATTTAAAATGAAGTTGCAGCCTTTTGTACTATAACTATACAGTTTGTTGATGCTGTGGTTTAAAAGGATCGTATATCATTTCAGTTTCTCAGTTAACAAACAAACAAACAAATAAGATAAAATACCCTATATATAATGCTGTGTTTGGAGGGAGGGGTGAGGGCAGCTTTAAATAATGTGGATAAATACATCATTTGTTTAGTGGGTAAAGTGAGGAAGTAAGGACTGGTTTTATCCATGGCTACAAAATACAAGTATTAACTCAAAATGAAAATAGTTTGTTACTATACTACGGGCATGCATTCAGCTTGTAAATAAAAGAATGGATATTATCTGCAGAACCTTTTACACAATAACAAAGTGATGTATGATTCTGGAATTTTATAGAAAGAATGGAGTGAAATGGGAAGAGTTATGAGATCAATACAATTATCAGTCCTTGTTACTTCTGCTAATACCAGAAATGACAATACGTTATCAAAGCTGTCACCTTTGATCAGCTTCTGTCAGGAGTATAAAAATAAATAAAATCTAAGGTATCAAAGAGGAAGCAGATACGGGATACAGGATTTATAGTGAAAAGGATTTGTTTTGGAGTAAGAAGTGGAACAGTAAAGTCGAAAACGTGGTCCATGTAATGCCTTTACAGTGTCTGGCAAGGTAAACAAGAAGGAATGGTCAGGAAAAAGAAGTGTAATAATAATGCAGGAAGTGCATCACAAAACATCCAAACTCTTATAACTTCTGTGGATTCCCACAACCTAGACTGTATAAATGGATTCTGACATGCACTTATTAGTGGCCTGTATTCTCAACCCCCACTTATTCTAAAACTGTCCCTGTAGGGAGGTGTATACAGAAGGTTGCTATAGCTTATGTGGGTTGCTAGGGATGGTGTAATTATTATTTCTTTAACTTTTCTCATAAACCTCAGAGGTGAGCACAGAAGGTTAGTATATTTTATGTATAGGCCGTGTACTGTCTAGAAACAACTATTTTCAATATATTACTATGATTATTATATTTTTTCACTTACTTCACAATCAAAAATCAGACACCAATACAGGTGACTGTATTTTGGGAGCAGTAGTAAGGAGGCATGATGTTCACATACATCTGACAGCAACAGGTTGAAATGTGCTACGTTTTTCTGTTCTTTCTTTTTAGTCCCAGCCCTCACCCAAAAGGGGTACAAAGAAAGTTGTTGCCTTTTGGGTATAGGGGTGAGGAGGCATGCTGTGCATATGTATGACAGCAAACACCTGAAATATATGGCTGTGGTAATTTGTGCCATCTCTTTCATCCCAGTCTAACATCAAAATAATATACAGAAGGCGCCTATGTTTTGTTTTTGTTTGGGGGAGGCATGCACTATTTCCACAAATGATTTATGTATCACTGCAAATATGAGTCTTCTTGGTTTATTGTATGTTACTATTATCAGATTTGAACATCAAGCTATGGATATATATTTTTCTTCCTTGCAAGAAAAATTAACTCAGAATTTATTTTCTTACTATCACTGAATCACACAGGTCTGGAAAAATGCTCTAAAATGCTCCTCCGAGCATCTATAACTCAACAGTGTCCCCCCAGACCCCGGCTTAATTACTTATTTCTAATACAGTTATTAGTGTGTATTCTTTCTTTGCCAGTTAGGGTATGTTGAAGGTGTGTAAGAAAAAGCATTGTTAAACAGGAATGTATTTCCTTAGTCATGATATTTGTTTACACCATCACTGGATGAATAGGCTGTTTAAAAGGGTCTAAAATGCAGCTCAGAGTATCTAGAAAAGTGTGACTTCTGGCAGAAACAAAAGAATAAGGTGAAATTCGAGAAAAGGAAGGAAAACTTAAAATGTGTGGTGTGGGGAGGCCAGGCTGGGTCAAAACCAAGAGTGACACAGGAAGATGTGTGCATAGGGAACCAACAGGCAATGGGTGAGGGGGCATGGAACCTTTTGTCTAGGATATTTTACCTGAGGTGGGTCTGGCCCATAGGGTTGTTGTAATGTAACGTCACTGCAACAAAATGCCAGTCGCTGTGAATGTCCCTCTGTGGGATAGGACAACTTGGTGTGGTACACAGGCCTGTCATAATGTAAGAGCTCTCTAACTACAGCTCAGTCTGTGCATACTAAAAACCCTTTCTAGCTTGAGCTAAAGGGTTACATAAAAGGTGTGGCAGAAACAGAGTGATTACCTTGGAAGTGTCCATGGGGTCCCCAAACTGGAGCTTGCTGTGGGTCCCCTAAATGTTAACACCAGCCCTGAGGAGTTAAAGTGGCTTCCAAGCACACTTTGTAGGGAAAGCCAAAAATGGTGTTTTTAGTGGTGAGGTTGATTAATTTAGGTGTTCATGGTTTCCCACTTGTGTGATGAGGAGCTTCCCAGACCTTAAGTAATAAGAAATATTGACTACTTCTACAGTATAGAGTAACTGGCCTTGTGCATGACGGTCAACTGAGTCTCAGCAGTAAGTGTTCTATTTGACAAAAGTGGGTGTTTGTATTAGGCCACAATGTTTAATAATGTTAATTGCCTATTTATAAAAAGAAGGCTGTGGGGAGGACCTATTTGTTATGAATACATGAGCCAGGGCTATGAGCCATTGCAAACATAAATACAGAAAAGACAACTTCACAGAAGTGCTGATTGATAGGGTGATAAGCTTAATTTAAGAAGTGGGGTGAGGGAAACTTAGATAACAGTATAGAGGTGGCTTCCCACACAAAATACTTAGAAAAGCATAGATAAAGATTGTGAGTTTTGAGGAGGTTTTGAGTCCCACTCCCCAAATCACGTCTACAAAAATCACAAAAAATGCAATCAAATCTAAATGTTATGCAGTTGGAGTTAATTCTGAAAATGCCATTTTTTACACAAACAAAAAAACAGTAGCAGATTCAGATACTAGCTAGAATGCATTTCATAGGCTCACAGTAGATTATAGGCTAATGGCTTAAGGGCCCTTACAAGCCTAGCCAATATACCCCAATTTTACCCTACATACCCTAAGGCCAAGAGGATGGCATAGTTTTGTGTCTGTGCATTGAGTATCTTACAGATTGTGCATGTCCATAAGGGAAATAGGGGTCTATATTAGCTAACTGAATGTTTACATAATCGAATCACACGTAAACGAACTATATAGAATGAAACCATACATAATAGAAAAGCAAAATTGCCGAAAATCATATAATCGAAATATTTTGTTTGACCAACACTGAAGCACCCAGTGCATGAAAGAAAGCTATGCACATAATAAACTAATACCTTTCTAACCACTCACCACAAAGCGTGACAAAAAAAGAAGTTATGTCTTACCATAACGTTCCATCTGTATTGTTGATCCTCGTTCAGTCATTACGCATGGGTATCGGTTCCGACCTCGGAACCAAGCCGGCCATTTTCCAAGCTCGCGTCAGCTTCAAACTCTTGAGCTAAACTCTTACCCACAATCCTCATCTCCCTGTTACCTCAGATTGAGTTTGCAAATCAAAGAAGGTAGAGGCTACCTCTGGTCAAATAACCTAAGAGAACCGGATGGCGAGATCCACTAAAAACCACAGGAGGGGGAAGGAGGGAGGGTCGTAATGACTGAACGAGGATCAACAATACAAATGGAACGTTATGGTAAGACATAACTTCTTTATCTGATATTGTTAATCCTCGTTTATTCCTTATGCATGAGACAGTCCCCCCCAGCTACCTCTATTCCTGGGAGGCTCTCATGGAAGGACATTCCTGAGCACCATAGAACAGAAAGATGCTCTTCACCTGGAGGCCAAGGCCAATTTGTAATGATTGATGAAGGTATGAGGCGTAGCCCAAGTTGCAGCTGCACAGATGTCATGTAAGGAAGCTCTGGCATGGAAGGCAGCAGAAGTTGCCACCGACCTTGTTGAATGAGCTTTCATGGTAGTAGGCAACGAGATATTGCGTTGTGTATAAATGAAGGTCACACAGTCCTTCAACCATCTAGCTAATGTGACCTTAGCAACAGCAGATCCTAATCTAGATCCAGAAAAAGCCAAAAATAACTGGTCAGATTTACGAAAGGGCCTAGTCCTGTTTAAGTAAAAACGGATTTGCCTGTGGATATCTAATGTATGTAGGCAATACTCTCCTCTGTTTGAATGATTGGGAAAGAAAACTGGCAATTCAATGGCTTGATTAATGGACATCCACAAACAGAACACCGCTTAAACCCCAGACTACGTTTCTTATCTTCCATGACAGCAAATAAATTAATAGAAAAGGGTACCAGCAATGGTACAAAAGAATACCCGAAGGTATGCGAAAAAAGGGAATGGTAAAGAGAGAATACCTGCGGTAAAAAGGTAAGGGAAAAGAGAAGAAAAACCTGAAGAAAATATGTACGCTAGATGTGATAGGGTAAGAGACGATGAAATAGAAACTTTTCTGACAGAAAAGTAATAAGAAAGACTATTAAACAACAAATAACTGTACTTAGCTCAAGAGAAGCAGTTTGACACAACCGAATAGCAACTCGGCAAATGAAATCTGGGGTAACAGGGAGAGGGGGATTGTGGGAAGAATTTAGCTCGAGAGTTTGAAGCTGATGCGAGCTTGGAAAATGGCCATCTTGGTTCTGAGGTCGGAACCGATACCCATGCGTAAGGAATGAACTAGGATTAACAATATCAGATTAATAGGTCCCTAAACCAAGGACATATTCTGAAACGTAACACAAATTATCATAAAGAATCCTACAATACACCTCGTAATAACAGCAAACACTTAAATTATGCACAACTGAAAAGTAACGGTCTTACACTACACTTTCAATAACATAGCCAGAGATCGTAGGAAGTCATCTGCATGTAGGTAGCCTTATGTTTTATGACACTTTCTAACCTGTCCATAGTGCTCCATAGTTTTTCTCTTTTTAGGCAAAGGTGGTATTGCAGACAACAACCTAACTCTTGTTTCATTCACCTTGTTTTGCTCCCTGACCAATACAGATAAAACACAAGGGATATCACATATTCTCCTGCCAAGTAGACAGCAAATTCTTCTATGCCACCACTCCACATGGTTCTGTGTTCAGGGCAAACATAACCTGTTCAGATCCGAAACATTTCAAAACTGTATAGAAAACATAGGTGGAAACCTGTCAACATTACTAAGACGGGTCTGCTGTTTACGATGTTTGCCGAGAACAAATATATCAGAGAAATACTGTACTAACTCCTTTCCCAAAGTAGGGAACGATTTAGAAAGATTTTGAAATGCAGGAATAACTTAATCTATGTTCAGAAATGCTACAGCTATTAGTTTTTTCACATTAAGCTGGAATGATACGCATTTACCATATAATGTAGCTAGACCTAATGTTTGCACTTTACGCCATACGGTCTGAGCAAAGTGGAACAAACAGCCTTTATTGATAACGTTAGTGAAGTTATATTTAACGGTTTTAATAGCTGCAAGCTCAAAATCTGACAGAATAAATTGTACACTAACAGTTAGCTTAGCATCGTTTAACAGCTCAAATAGACAGTCCCACATAAAGTTATATGACCTAAAACACTTTTTAGACATAAGACAGAACACCAGTGGAAGACATTTAGTGTTATCTCCTACCGTCACTAAAGCATGTATGCTGTATAGCTGTCTACATAAACATGCTTTAGTGAGGAACACTCCATCCATTAACCACATTTTAGATTCACTCAAATCACATATATTCTCAAGGGTGGAAAACAATAAGACATGCAGATTGTTATGTCAATCAAGTTTCCCTTTCTGCAGAAAAGTACCCTCTTTAAGGTTGCAGCTACTAGGATCAGCACTATCTACGGTTGTACATAGCTTCGTATAACATTTAATATTCATACTTCTCACCCTATTGACCTGTTGTAACATGGAGCTATGTGATGGCAAGGATATTATTTTTTCAACAGACGTGCTTGCTATAACGTCGTCAACCACTAATGAAGGGGTGTCCCTACACACTCTGGCACTCTGCTTTAGATTGTCACAGGCTATATATTTTTCTACTTCAGTCACATCTGAGGGATGGTGATGTCCTGTAGATTTTAACAGGACTTCTCCTTCAGTGTATTTTCGAGTTATTACCCTACCTTTACACCTGTCTTTAACTTTCAGTTTACAACACCATTAGTGTTTTTCCTTAACTCTTTTCTCTAAATTAAATAGATAGCCATCGATATTTAGCATATCCCTGCCTTTCTGTGATTTTACCGTATCATAGACTTCTCCCATAACTCCGGGTGTATGCAGTGTTTCGTTAGCCATGTTGAATTTAGCGCATGTGCAAAACAAGCATAAGCACATCTCTCGAACTTTTATATTTGTATTATATCATAAAACATTCTAAAAAAGATATAAACTGTAGTTTATATGTTATACAACCTGGTATACACATAAATATAATATATGTCGTATATTATTTCTCTTTTATTGTTTCATTAGTAAACATTCATTATAGTTTCATGTTTGCACTGTTACGTAGACACGCAAATGTGAATAGAATGTATTTGGCCAACTAAAACATTTCGATTAGAACATTTTCATTTTTATAGCTCTTCAACTTTATGAAATTTCATTTAATATAGTTCGTTTACATGTGATTCGATTACGTAAGCATTCGGTTAGCTAATATAGACCCGGACATGGGTCTATATTAGCTAACCGAACGCTTACATAATCGAATCACACGTAAACGAACTATATAGAACAAAACCGTACATAATAGAAAAGCTAAATTGCCGAAAATCATATAATTGAAATATTTTGTTTGGCCAACACCGAAGCACTCAGTGCATGAAAGAAAGCTATGCACGTAATAAACTAATACCTTTCTAACCACTCACCACAATGTGTGACAAAATAAGTCCCTAAACCAAGTACATATTCTGAAACATAACACAAATTATCATAAAGAATTCTACAATACACCTCGTAATAACAGCAAACACATAATTATGCACAACTGAAAAGTAACGGTCTTGCACTACACTTTCAATAACATAGCCACAGATCGTAGGAAGTCATCTTGCGTGTAGGTAGCCTTATGTTTTATGACACTTTCTAACCTGTCGCAGCGCTCCATAGTTTTTCTCTTTTTAGGCGAAGGTGGTATTGCAGACAACAACCTAAATCTGGTTTCATTACCCTTGTTTTGCTCCCTGACCAATACAGATAAAACACAAGGGATATCACATATTCTCCTACTAAGTAGACAGCAAATTCTTCTATGCCACCCCTCCACATGGTTCTGCATTCGGGGTAAACATAATCTGTTCAGATCTGAAACATTGCAAAACTGTATAGAAAACACAGGTGGAAACCTGTCAACATTACTAAGACGGATCTGCTGTTTACTATGTTTGCCAAGAACAAATATATCAGAGAAATACTGTACTAACTCCTTTCCCAAAGTAGAGAACGATTTAGAAAGATTTTGAAATTCAGAAATAACTTCATCTACGTTCAGAAACGCTAAAGCTATTAGTTTTTTCACATTAAGCTGGAATGATATGCATTTGCCATATGATGTAGCTAGACCTAATGTTTGCACTTTATGCCATACGGTCTGACAAAGTGGAACAAACCGCCTTTATTGATAACGTTAGTGAAGTTAAATAAATATTTAACACTTTTAATAGCTGCAAGCTCAAAATCTGACAGAATAAATTGTACACTAACAGTTAGCTTAGCATCGTTTAACAGCTCAAATAGACAGTCCCACATAAAGTTATATGACCTAAAACACTTTTTAGACATAAGACAGAACACCAGTGGAAGACATTTAGTGTTACCTCCTACCGTCACTAAAGCATGTATGCTGTATAGTTGTCTACATAAACATGCTTTAGTGAGGAACACTCCATCCATTAACCACATTTTAGATTCACTCAAATCACGTAGATTCTCAAGGGTGGAAAACAATAAGACATGCAGATTGTTATGTATATCAAGTTTCCTTTTCTGCAGAAAAGTACCCTCTTTAAGGTTGCAGATACTAGGATCAGCACTAAGGTTGTACAAAGCTTTGTATAACATTTAATATTCATATGTCTCACCCTAATGACCTGTTGTAACATAGATCTACATGATGGCAAGGACAATATTGTTTCAACAGACGTGCTTGCTATAATGTCGTCAACCACTAATGAAGGGATGTCCCTACACACTCTAGCACTCTGCTTTAGATTGTCACAGGCTATATATTTTTCTACTTCAGTCACATCTGGGGGATGGTGATGTCCCATAAATTTTAACACCTGTCTTTAACAGCACATCTCTCAAACTTTTATATTTGTACTATATCATAAAACATTCTAAAAAAGATATAAACTGTAGTTTATTTGTTATACAACCTGGTATACACATACATATAATATACGTTGTATATTATTTCTCTTTTATTGTTTCATTAGTAAACATTCATTATAGTTTCACGTATGCACTGTTACGTAGACACACAAATGTGAATAGAACATATTTGGCCAACTAAAACATTTGGATTAGAACATTTTCGTTTTTATAGCTCTTCAACTTTATGAGATTTCGTTTAATATAGTTAATTTACGTGTGATTCAATTATGTAAGCGTTCAGTTAGCTAATATAGACCCGAATATAGGCATACCCCATTTGTGAATTTGCAGTTCCACATCCATTGATCCAAACTGCATTTGAAGAGGGCCAGTGAAGGGCTCTACTTAATGTGAATAGGAAGCCCATTCCAAAGAAGGGGCAATCTCTGAGATACATGTCTGCCTCTCCAGCATAGTTTGTTTGAGTTGCTGACTAAGTTTAGATTCCTAGATCTGGTGACCCATATGATGTTTGACTTTTGGATGTGTAGCAGCTCTATCAGGGCTGGATTTGTGAGGGCCTTGTAGGTCAGGCATAGGTCACTCCTTAATAGTCAGTAGGAGGCAGAGTAAAGGGCTAGGACTTTTAGTCTATACTCATAGCTTATGTTGTCTATACCTCTGAGGTCGCTCTGGCTGTCGTAAGTGCCTAGTCAAGTACATGCCAAATGGTGCACTGTACTTGATTCTTGGTCTAATGAGGGCGGAGTACAACAGGACTATAAATTCTTTGGATCTGGATGCCATACCTTTATTTAGAAGTTGTGCCACATAAAACGATTTCCTCACCACTGTGGACACATGGTGGTCAACTTTCAAGATACTATCTATCTGTGTACCCTGATCTCTCACCTCTGAGTTTACTCTAAGGGGTGTGCTATTGATGATGTAATTTGCAAGGGTATTTGACTTCCCAAAGGATATGGTAAAGCATTTCTTTGCAGTTAGTTTTAGGCCACAACACCAATCATTTGTCTGATCTAGACTGTCTTAAAGGATATCTTCATCACTGGGGGATTCAGTGATTGTCCACCGCTTGCAGTCATTGGCAGACTTTGTCATCCAGAGGCTTTCCACATTTGCCTTGACTTCAGAGAAGTACATTCCAAACTGGAGTGGTCACAGTACTAAGCCTTGTAGCACACCACTAATAATTGGCCTCTTGCTGGATCTGGATTCACCCACTTTAACCACATGTCCTGTCTGTGAGCCAATCCATCTGGTGGCATAAGGATTTATGCCCAGTTTTGTGAGTTTATTTATAATACTTGAGCTGGGAACTGCGCCAAATACCTTGGTTAGGTCAAGGTAGGTTGTATGTACTGTTTTACCCTCATCAGTGACCTTAGTGACTTTCTCAAAGAAATCCACCAGATTCAGCAGGCATGACTTGATCTTGACAATGCCAAACTGGGTCAGGTCCAGTGTTTGGAGGTCTCCTATGTCATTATTTATCAGGTCCATGATTATTCTTTCCATGGCCTTACATATAAGACTAGTCAAACTTATGGGTCTGTAATTTCCCGGGTCAGTAGATGGTTCCACTTTATGCAGAGGAACAAATGTTGCCATCCTCCACTCTATCAGGACAAAGCCAGTCCAGAGGCTGTGGTTAAACAGAGATCTTAATGGGCCTGATAAGTCCTGATTTAAGCTTTTTAAGAGCAACCTGATATATTGTCAGGCCTCACTGAAGCCGTATTTTTAGCTTTAGAGAACTCAGTGGCAACTTGTTCTTTGGTGAAAACGTTGGTGGAGTAGTGTTCTTGAGGAAAACTGGGAGTGATGGGGAGGTAAAATTTGAACTGAATTTGTCGGCCAGCAGATTTGCTGTGTGTTCTGGTTGAGTACAGTTGATGCCATCTACAACTAAATCTGCACATTGTTGGGTGTTGCCCTTAAGATTGCAGACATAACTGAAACATGCCTTGTGGTTATCTTTAGCTTTGGAGGCTACTTTTACCTCAAAGTCTGCTTAAAGCGACTTGACTGCTTTCCTGATTCGCTTGTTTAGACTAATAAGCTAATTAACTAATGCTCTGTTGTGCACATTCCCTCTTACTTACTGATGGGATTTTCTTTCTTTATTTTGTACAACCTATTAATACCAAGGTGGCTTGTTTTTGCGGTTTCACCTGTAACTGCACAGACGTCAGCATTCCCCAGGGTGAGGAGAGCTTCCAGGGAGTGCAGTTTCTTGTTCAGGCTCCTAGTATTGAACAGTAACACCTTTAGCCTGTCCTGAGTATCTTTTGTTATGTTGGAAGGTTTGTATGTTTGGCAATGCCTAAAAAAGCCACTATAGGGGTGGATAATGTTTTAGCCAATATCTGTAAGCCTACAGGTGACAGGGGAAGACCATGCCTGGCAAAGCAATGTAGCCTACAAAGCATGTCCTCCCAGGCAGACAAGTATTGAACCCCTCTGTTTCAAATAATATGAGCAGTGTCAGCTTTGAATATTTAATGTGCTTCATATAGTAAGGGCCCAAAGTGATGTTTGAAAGGTTGTCCAAATCAGTATTTACTGTAGGCTGATGCTATTTTGACTATGTCAGGATGGTCCCAATTGCTTTAGTAAAGAACATGTTGGAACCAACGTAAAATTAAAAGTTACTTAGTCTATTTCTATAAGTCTTATAGTCCTGTGGTTGGTATTTGAAGGGGGAAACCACAGTGTAGTGTGCTGTTAGGATGGCTGAAAGTAGAACTAATGGACATTGACAGTATAACTGTTCTCTGCGGAAACTGAATTTGTGCAGAAACATGAGTACTTCCTGCACTAGACAGGGATGCTGGGATTTCGTTATCAACAGTAACGACAGAGATAATTCAAATGTACACTATTGTAAATTATTATGACAGTATTATATAACATAGGACTGAAGTTTGAATGCAAAAGTACTGTGAAAGTAGTGTCTACTGTATAAAAAGGAAATGAGGATGTAAATGTATGTTTGCCACAACATATAAATCAGACAGATGAAAGTTTTAGCATCCTTAGCAAGGAACACTGAATAAAGAATATAAAGAGATATTATCGTTATTGTAGTACTATTATACTTTATTTCACTATGCAAAAGTGAGGTCATTTTGTAAATGTTATTTCCTATTATCATAATTTCCTGTCTCTGATTATAGTCAATACTATGCTCTTATGTGTAAGACAAAGGGGCTGACAGATGGGATTGAAAATATTGTCTGATACTGTTGTTATCAGAGGCTAATAGTATAAGCGCAGTCATATCTATGTTCACAATAAAGGGATTGTGTATGACGTGAGGTAAAAGTCAAATTTCGATGGGACTTAATTACCTCAACAGAACATTACATATACTGTGTATGGATTTAATTTGTACATTGCAAAACACTTAATTCATTACTAAAATGTATGGATTTGTTCTCATATCTGGTTGAAAGTTATGGAGCCTTGATTAAAAAAGGCTTTATGTAGTGCAAGATGGCTTGGTGGTAAAGTCCAAGATGACATTGTGAAAAATAATGATTATTAAAACAAAGTGTACAAGTTACAGGGAAGGCTCACACTACCTGATCAGACTGCATGCCATTCTCACTGTTCTGTGCTGTGAAGTTAAAGGTCATATTTATAGTGATTAAAAATACATTAGATGTGAGTGCAGTGACTAAGTTCTAAAGGTGATAGCATTAGGGCAATGGCTGAAAAGGGAACGGTTAGTTGAATTACAGGCAACAGAAGAAATGTGTGTAGATGATACCTGAAGAGAAAGGCCAGACACCACAACAGAACTCTTGATTACAAGATGAAATTTGATTGAGAGAATGAAACAACTGGGGATTTGGAGTAAGCTGGGTTTATGGCACTTACCTGGATAATTTGATGTTTAGCTGAAGAAAGTGGACTTGAAGAAGATGACACTATGTTTTTACACAACCATTGGTTGCTATGGAGCACAGGAATCTAAAAAGAACATGAGACTGACTACAGTATTAGAAGAGAAAGAATGACTACATTTAATGGATTTTTTGAAAACCGAAATCACACAATGAACAGATTTTACTAAATCATCTCTGGGGACTGTGAAGTCATCTAGGCTGCCACTGTTTTTTATTACAATTGCTACAGTAAATACGGGGATGATTTTGTTGCAGTCTGTGCCTGCATATGAGAAAGAACAGGCACTCTGGCAGCCACAAAAGGAACTTATGGTAGAAGATCAAATGGTGTATGTAGATTCTGATTATTTGGATACAAATTTTCAGAGTTGCAGTTTATGATTTATGGATGCCATTAAACAGTGGAAGAGACAAACTAAAATACAGGTTGACTTTTCCAGCTCTGCTGAATGTTTACTTGCCAGAAGGTGTTCTGACATTTGTAAGTGCTCAATACACAATAGCTAAGCTAAAGGAGTTGTCCCAACAATTATATTCAGATATAAATACAGACTGATTATAAGGGATTAGTAAATCGGGGTAAGTTTTCCAGCTTGGTGGAGATGGGGTAAGAAAGGGGGTAGTAGAAGAGACAAATGGAAAATGGAGAGAGTGCTGTTAGGCAAAGCTTTTAGAGCGAGTATGGGAGATTTCCCTTAACTGACTGATTAAACATATTTTAAGGATATTGATCTGCATTGTCATCTCCCTGAGGATCTGCAAATGTGGGAAGCAGAGCTTAGGCAAGGATGTCCCAAATGGTATGGTAAGTATTTTCATCTGCTGTGTAAAGTTATACAGTTAAAGATGTTTGCTGCTTGCAACAGGTATTTCTCCATTTTCATTTCATCTGACAGAGTCAAGGATTTCTCAGATCAGCGGCTATGGATAACTGCTAAGATTGTTGCTTGTGACAGCAGTTCTGTTGTGTCTCTTACTTCTGTAATACTGGGCACAAGACCATGACACTTGTGAATGGTGGGCAACTCCCATGTTTCTGCATCATTGCACATAAGTGTGTTTGGAGTAGCTATGTCTACTTTTCTGCTTCATCTGTTCATTTGTTAATAACTTTAGTAGTGTAGGCTGCTGTAATGCACAATGGTAAAAGTACCTACATCTTTCTGTTTTGCAAACTGCTATACTGCTATAGGAGTGTGTTTGCCTGTGGGGGTAATTTCAGTCTTCTGCTTGTTTGTACACATGCTTGGAGCTATACTATTGTTGTGGAATTTGCACTTTCCAACATTCAGATGTGTTACATGATGGTTTGCCTTTCCCTTGTCTCTTTCAGCATAAAGCAGAGCATGTGGAGAATGTTGCCAGCCTTCAGAAGAGAAAGCAGGGAATTCAAACACTGCAAAGATAGCAGCCTTTGTGACATATTCCTACTATATATCTGCCAGATTATCTCTGATTAGTCATCATTTATGTCAGGTTTCCAAATTCTCTCTCTCTTCTGCAGGTCTCGACTGTCCACCAAAGCCACAGGTACATCAGCTGCAACCTACTTCAACTCTGACCAAGGCTGAAGTTGAGGCTGGTGAGTAGGGTGGGACTGCCTTGTCTATGGAGGGTTACAGATCATCACAAGCAGGTAGCCTATCCCTCTTGCCAGCTCTGCCTGTGCCAGAGCTGTAGTGCATAGTGGAGATTGTAACTGACCAGGTGATGACCCAATGTTTGCCATTCAGCAACCTCTCCAGCAGTAAGTAGTGAACTCACTGAACTGGCTGGGTGATGCCATCAGACCACCAAGGGCAAGTATCATTTCTGCTGGTCAAACAGATTTATGACCAACAACATGCGGTGGTGGTGCTGCGGTAGCGTTGTCGCCTCATAGCAAGATGTTGTCCCGTTCGATTCTTAGCTAGAGCGTCTCCTGTGTGGAGGCATACGTGAATGGGGCATGCCTTCATTGAAGGTTGTGCGTCAGGGCTGGTAACCCAGTACGTAAAAATCCACTACCAATCATTAGCGGACCGGAGTTCCGCTGTGGCGACCCCTAACTGGGAAAAGCCGAAAGACACAAACAAACAATTAGGTCCCAATAACATCCTCTGGGTTAGTCAACAGCTAGCAGGCTGGCTGTACCCTAACCTATCACCAGCCATTTTCTACCCTGTGTTTGTCTATATGTCTGCCTTCCTTGTATGACTACATCTGCCTTGCTTCTGTTGTCTGCGTTCACCCTCATTTCCTCTACATTGATCCTTTTACCCTTTTTATTTTTCCTTCTCTATCTCACACACAGACACACACACAAATACACACACACGGGTCTTTTGCCCACAAGAAAAAAAAATTCTCCTCCAACCTACTTTATCTTACAGTGTTTCTGCTGTTTGTTCCATATACTCCTCTGTTTGTTATACCCCTCATTTTCCTCACATTAAATGAATGACCAATAAGATGTTTGGCTTGCTGAGCACCTCTTTTACTGCTTCACCACCCCTTATACAGTATTTCTTCCAATACATGCGTGTGAGATTGCACATTAACCTTTCTTCGTACGCTTTCTGTTTCATTGCTCCACTTTCTTTTCAACTCTACAGGCTACGTACCCATAGAGTGGAGCACAGCAACAGTTATTCCACTCCACAAAAGTGGAGCCACAACGGTCCCCGGGAACTATCGCCCTATAAGCCTGACTAGCCTGGTCTGCAAGGCTATGTAGCGCATCATCATGGAACTCATTAACAGAGACATTGGGAACCTCCAAACATTGGACCCTACCCAGTTTGGCTTTGTTAGGGGCAGATCATGCCTCCTAAACCTGGTGGACGTCTTTGAGACAGTTACCAAGGCTTTAGATGAGGTAAAGGAGGTCCTCACAGCCTACCTAGACCTCGCAAAGGCTTTCAACACCATTCCCCATTCTGGTATTATAGACAAGCTCACCAGCCTGAACATAAACCCCTATATGTCATGAGATGGGATGCCAATTGGCTCATGGATAGAACCCATACAGTGAGAGTTACAGGCTCTAGGTCCGACTTTAAACCGGTTACAAGTGGCGTATCCCAGGGCTCAGTCCTGCGACCCGTCCAGTTCAATATATACTTCTCAGAGGTACAGGCAAGCATAGGAGGACTACGGCTGACCAAGTTCGCAGACAACTGCAAACTGGGGGCCATAACTGACTCTCCAGCCGATACATACTCCAGAAGGGTCTCACTGAGACAGATACCTGGTGTCAAAATCATGATCTCAAGCTAAATACCAAAAAGTGCATAGTCATCCCCTTTGGAAAAAACAAAGTAACCGCGAACTACCACATATGTGGTAGTCCCCTAAATACAGAAAATGTAATAAGGGATCTGGGGACTCAAGTAGATAGTAATCTCTTTTTTGATAATCATATTGCCAAAGTGGTTAGAAAATCCTTCTATGTGGCCCACCTAATCACAAAAGGGTTCGCATCTAGAACAAAAGGTTATTGTGCCCCTTTACTCATCACTCATCAGACCCATCATAGAGTACAATGCCCCATTTGGGATGTACCTTACAAGACACCTGCAACAGCTGGAAAGACCACAGAAGTACCTCACCAAGAGGATTACTGGCCTCAAACAGATACCCTATGCAGCCCGACTGTAGAAACTCCAGCTATACTCGGTTGCATGCCGCTTACTCAGAGGTGATCTCTGCCTGACATACAAGGCCATGTCCAACCCAGAATTGATGGACATGCGCCACCTAAAAAAAAAAACAAATCTCCAAGAGCCACACGCTCTAGGGATCTAAACCACACCACAATGATAAATAGGATGTGCTGGAGGGATAGATTCCTGTCCCAGAGGCTCCCCATACTTTGGACAGGATTCCAATCTACATTAGGCAGAGCCCCTCACTAACACTCTTCAAGAGAAACCTTGACGAGTGGATGGGAAACAGAAAATTTACCCCAGGGTTCACTGCAGTGGCTCTGCTGGACAGAGGCACAGGGAACTAATGGCTCTGCTGGAAAGAGGCACAGGGAACTAATCTAAGTGGGCGGCAAAAGCCAAGACATTCTGGCTAGGCTTATAGATGCCCTCGGGCAGATAGCCTAGTACTTACCTATGAACAACTTGTCAATACGACTGACAACTCTGACTTCCTTCCATTTCTCTCTTTCATGTTCTTCTGAGTTTAGCACAATAAAATGTGAGATTGCACATGAACCTTTCTTCATACACTTTCTGTTTCATTGCTCCACTTTCTTTACAAATTCATTTTCACCACACCTGTCCCTTTCCGTTCATCTATCTGCCTACTCATGTTACTCATACTTATTTTCACATTCATGATTATTTAGGAATACTGCATATTTTGTCTGTGCATTGTTAGTTTTGTACCAAGTTAACATGACGGGCTATGAGTCCAGCCCCTGATCACAACAAATATGCTGAGTACAAAGAATTGTCTCTTCTGTTTAGTAGACATTTTGTGGTCTCCACTTCCATCTGAGTGGTTTCCTACAAGAAAAAGGAGAGCACTCTGCCAAAAACTGCTTAAGCTGTTCATATGACAAGCCTTTACTCTTCTATCTCTCATGCATAAAGCTTATAGCATGTTCCAAAGTTCTGCTCTTACATTATTACACAAAATGTATTTTAATTTAAAGACTATTTGTTTTCATTGAAAAGGGCAACCTTATTAGGCAGTGTTCACCCATTCATATGCTAATTTTATGACAATCTGTGAAGGCACTTTTTTTACTCACTTTTTTCAGACAATGAATTTTTATATATTACATATGCAGACGATTTATTTGATCAAACTGGTGGGGTATTTTTTTAATTTGGTGACTGTAAACAAATATTCAAGGGTTAGTCAATTTATTTAAATCATACACAATTACAATATAAAGCATGACATAATTTCTAACAAAATAATTCATGACATTTTCTTTGTAGTTTAAACACTGTGAGTTGACAGGAAGATTTTCCTTTGGGACAGTGGATTTCATTGCTTTATACTCCTCTATTCTGCAAGGCTGTGGTGTAAATGCTTTGAAAAAATAGTTGGTTAAACAATCGTGGTTGAGCACTAAGGATATAAAAGTTAACAGATTCCCCACCATGCCCTAAGATTCTCACTACACTTTTCTAAACATACTGGAAAATATTAAGATACAACCAAACACCCTAATACTGGGTGATTTCAACTACACTGCCATTAACTGGGAAAACTACTCATGTACCAACACCTTTGCCCAACGGTTCTTGGAATTCACAAATTCCAATGCCCTGGATCAACTAATCCTTAGTCCCACCAGGGGCTCCAATATTCTAGACCTGGTCATTACTAACATGGGAAATTGATGCTCCACACCTATGGTCACCCCCTCGTTGGTCAGGTCTGACCATAAGCTAAATACCCTTGACATCCACATCCCACCCCCACTCCCCCAGTAAGGAAACCTCCATAAAAAACTTCTCCAAAGCCAACTTCATGCTATTCAAGTCAGAAGTGACAAACTTCATGACAACCATGCAGACGGGAAATGAAAGTTCAACTGCTGAATCCTACACTAAGGCACTGTACGTGCACATCCACTCATGCATGAATCGTGCCATCCCCAATAGAACCAGGACGCTCTCCTCCAAAAAAAGGAAGCCAATTTGGTGGTCCCTTTCCATAAACAAACTTTATAACAAAAGGAAGAAACTGTTTCAGAAAAGAGAAAATTCCCAGGATGCAAAACAACGCCCTTACCAGACTCAGTAAGAAGTTGAGATCCCTCATAAAATCCTCCAAATCTAGTTATGAAAATAACATTGCCAAAGATTCCACAGACAGCCACAAGGCATTCTATAGCTATGTCAAGAATCTAAATGCAATGCTCAGATCTGCTCTGAGCTACAACAGAATGGCATTAAATATACTGATCACAAGGATATTGCCAATATCCTGGCAGATTGATTCAGTGCAAACTTCATCCCTCTCTCACCTCCTAAAGGACCCATCTCAATACCGAAAGATTTCCAAATTCCGGTAATAATGGCCACACAGGTAAAAAAACGCACTCTCCAAAGCTAAGAATACAGCATCCATGGGACCAGACGACATCCCAAGCTGTGTACTACATGAGCTACAAAATTAACTGGCACCTCACCTAAGTGTCATGTTTAATCATAGCCTCACCTCAGGCTCCGTGCCCACTGAGTGCTGCACAGCTACAGTTATCCCTCTCCACAAGGGGGGATCCATCTTGGATCCCAGGAACTACTGCCCCATCAGTCTGACGAGCCTGATTTGCAAGGCCATGGAACGTATTATCTTGGAACTTATAAACAAAGACATTGGCAACCTTTAAACACAGGACCCCACAAAGCTTGGGTTTGTGAAGAGCCGATCTTGTCTTCTGAACCTGACTGACTTTTTCAAATTAGTCTCCAGAGCCGTGGACAAGGGTAAGGTGGTCCACACAGCCCATCTGGACCTCACCAAGGCCTTCAACACCATCTCCCACTCTGGAATCATAGATAAACTTACTAAGCTGGGCATTAATCCCTACATCACTCAATGAGTTGCCAACTGGCTTACGGACAGAACCCACACTGTAAAAGTAGCCAACTCCAAATCCAGCTCCAGACAAGTGACAAGTGGAGTACCTCAGGGTTCAGTCCTGGGACCACTCTTGTTTGGCATCTACTTCTCTGAAGTACAGGCCAACACTAAGGGATGCTGGCTACCAAAGTTCGCAGATGACTGCAAACTGTGAGCCATTACTGAATCCACAAAAGGGCCTTACAGAAACAGATGCTTGGTGCTAGAGCCATGGGCTCCAGCTCAATGCCAAGAAATGTATAGTTATCCCCTTTGGGAAAAAACATGTACCCGTGAATTACCACATAGGTGGCAGTACACTATACACCAAAAGTGTGATAAGAGACTTACGGACACAGGTGGACAGTGGTCTCACCTTCGATAACCACATCACCACAACAGTCAGGAAATCCTTCTATGTGGCACACCTCATCACTAAGGGCTTTTCATCCAGAAAAAAGGAGGTCATTGTCCCACTGTACTCATCCCTCATTAGACCCATTATAGAATACAATGCCCCATTTGGTATGTACCTCTCAAGACATCTGCAACAACTGGAAAGACCGCAGCAATACCTCATGAAAAGAATCACAGGTCTAAAGCAGATGCCCTAAGCTGACCGTCTAAAAGCTCCACCTATACTCTGTCACATATCGTCTACTCAGAGGTGATGTCTGCTTAACATACAAAGCCATATCAAACCCAGAGCTGTTGGACATGCTACACTTAAACAAACCCCAATCCCTCAGAGAGACATGCTCCAGGGATCTAAACCTTGTCATCACAATGAACAAAACATGCTGGAGGGATAGGTTCCTGACCCAGAGACTCCCCAGACTCTGGAATAGACTGCCCATACATGTCAAGCAGAGTGCCTCTTTGGCCCTCTAAAAGGAAACTTGATAATTGGATGGGAGATAGGAAATTCACCCCGGGGATCACGTCAGTTGCCCTGCTAGACAGGGATCCAGGGAAGTAAATACTGTGGGAAGAAATAGCCAGGGAATTGTTATGGCTAGGCTTGTATAGGCCCTAGGGCCGATAGCCTAGTACCAACCTATGAACTGTACTTTGTTTTTTTTTTTTTTTGTTTTTTTTCTGTTTTAATAAAGATTAACCAATCTGGCTACAGGAGAATGGAAAGCTATAAATATTTGTACAACAGCAGATTTCTAAACAAAATGCAAAATGACTGATGATCAGTTTGGCTTCAAATTATGGCACAGCACAACTGACCCAATGTTTGCAGTTATTTAAGAAGACGCTAGAGATGAGGAAAGAGTCCAACTGGGCATTCCTAGACTTGGAGAAAGCACATGAAAGGTCAATAGAAAGCTGACTTGGCAGTCCTGTGATTGTTTAGTGCAGGTTATTTTCAAGGACCCAGTGACACAGGTATGAATATTATTAGGACCCAATGACACAGGTATGAATAGTATTATCCTAACAGGGGGGTTCCAGGTGGGAGAGGGTGTGCATCGGGGCACTGCTGTTCATACTGCTGATGGACTACATTAGTAAAGCAGGGGGTGACAGAACAACAAAGCTCCTCTATACAGAAGCTGTGGCATCATAACAAACTGACTCTGAACAATAACTTCAACAAATATTGGGAAATGGAATACAAAACTGAAGGCACATGGGATAAAACTTTGTAGAGACAAGGCGGTTGTCATGGCAGCAAATGGGGAAATCAGAAAAAGCTGAAAATTTATATAAATGAGAAAATAGTGCAACAGGTTTAATGGGTGGGGTTGTTGAAGAGAAGGGAAGCCTGAATGAGGAGGTGAAAGCTAGAATAAGAGGGGCTACAGCCAAATGGCACAGAGTGTCAGGGTAGTGTATGACAGAAGAATGCCAAAGAAGCTGAAAAGTAAGATGTACAAAACAGTGGTGCAACCAGTACTACTGTGTGGTACAGAAACCTGGTCAGTAAAGGCAGAGCAAGTGAAGAAGCTAGAGATGATGGACATGAAGTACCTGATACAGATGGTAGGATGCATACTGTGGGACAGTTTAAGAAATGAGGACATCAGAGTTGAAGCTCTGATTTCAAAGAAAACAGATTATAGTGGTTCAGGGAAATTTGTAGGAAAGCAGAAGACAAACTGGTGAAGAAGATTTGGAAAAGACAAGAAGAAGGTAGGAGGAAACAAGGACAGTAAAGAGATGGATGGACTGCAAGAGAGAATGCATGATCATTGAAGAAAGTAGGAGAGTGGCACCGATTCAAGAAAGATAGCAACAGTTGACGTGACACCCCAACTCCATGTAGAAAATGGGAAAGGTAGTTGATGATGGTGATGAGCATAATTTTACACAAAATACAATTTTATGCGCATTTTGCAAATTATTTAATTTCTGTATGAGTATGTCAATTATTTACACACTACTACATCTTCTTCTTTCACTGACCAAAGTTCAGACAAGAAGAATATTTTGGGGAAATCAGAAGTACAGAAAGAGCAGTATAGTGATACGAGTCTGAGAATTTTTAGGAAGCCTGCATTTTTGAACTGTTACATGCACAATGAAAGCATTTAACCAAGGATATAAAAAGTAGTGCTGCTAACGGACAAGCAATATGCTTGTTAAGGCTGATGACATCAGCAAGCGATTCTCTTTACTGTACTACATGAATTAAAGGACTTGTTTCTAAAAAGAAATCTGTAAGATGATGACTTTGTTCAGTCTATTTTTCATAATTTTCAGGAAAACAGGAAAGAGTTACACAAACCTGTACTAAAAGGTGATATTACAGATGTTTTAACAGAATGGAAAGATTTTTAGCATAGTATGTTCGACTGCTTATACTTAATGTGAAAGTTATTAGGGACATTATCTTTACTAAATGGAAAGTGACAAAAGGATATTCTGAATTAGTGTTAGATGATATGCAAATTATTTGAAGCAAGAACACTAAATATTGTTATAAACAGATGTTTAGAAAAATAAAACAAACTTAGACCAGGATAAGATTCAGGCAGCTATCCTTGTAAATCCTGTAGGATGTGTAAATTCATTTAACAAAGGTCCCATGCTAACATTATATCATATGGCTAGAAGTTATGATTCTGGAAGTTATTATGACTAATTCTGAAAAAGTAATGTATGTCATTAAAGTGCCATCTGCATTGTATTTTACACTGGGAAAACTGTGAGCAATCTTTGCCAGCAAACAAAGAACAGTGTGCTATACGATCAAAATGAAATCTTAATGCTTTAAACAGACGCTGTTTAGTTTTAGTTTCAAGAAGTACTTAACTTTATAACTGACAATGCTCAAATGAATGAAATGGCAGAATGTATTAAAAACATGTTGAAATAAAAAGTGACTAAATACTGTGTTTTCCAGGGTTAAATGAAAATGTTAAAAACGATTGTTAAAATAAGCTCCATGAGGTAAATTAACTAATGTGAATATCAGAAGACTGACACACACACACACACACACACACACACACACACACACACACACACACACACACACACACACACACACACACACACGTTTGAATGTATCAAATAAGATAAGAATTTGTACTATTTGTGACTGGTATTTTTAAAGACAAGTGATTGTGTTTGATTCTTACCTAAATGACTTGTGAGAGTATTATTGCATTACTGATGGAACTATACTTAAAATAAAGATATAGAAACACTTAAATCACATATTGCTGGTGACTGCTTTTATTTTAAATGTATTTTATGTGTTAATGTTCTTGTATTACACTCACAGGCTGGGATTAAGAAACATGCCTTTCGTGATCTCTCTAAATCTGTTGCTGAAATCCTGAGGTGCGAGCTGTGGTCTGAAGATAATTTCCAATTAACTAACAAGGAAATTGAACCCCAATCCACTACTAAAGTAACTCACCAAGGAAATGACATGCTCAATGCTGAAAGAGTGATTCCTGCAATTGTGTTCAGGAAATAGTAAAGGCACATAATGAGCAAGCAACATGTGTGCACCTAAGCATGTAACACATGTACATACACTACATCATGATGCTACATGAATGGCTGTAAGACAAAGTACATTCCAGCAGTGTTTATGTATGCTTCTAATCATTTAAAGGGGAAGAAATGGGTGCAAAAATAGACAAAGGGGTACAGCATGCAGAAGAACATACATTTTGTGCTGTGCCTAGAAATGGTCCATTGAGATCAGTGCACTACATTGATAAACAAATATAAAATAAATAAGCAAGGACACAAGGAAGGAAAGAGTTGGAGTGGTGAAGGGGAGGAAAGGTATACTTTTTTTTTGAGGGTCATGCATCAATTTTCAAATTTTTTAAAGCAGAGTAGATGAGGAAGGATTCAAAAGGAAAGCAGGGGCAAACACAGACAAAGGCCAACAGGGAAGATGCTGACACAAACTGAAGTTAGTGGAATTACAGACTTACAGACAGAAGGAAGTCACTAGTGAAGTGTCAGATTTGACAACAAACAATGGAGAGAAGTGACACACAAGGATGGAGAACACCATGATGGGGAATACGGTGGGTATCCCACTTCTGTTACCATGCTGCCTGGGTTACACTAAGGGAAAGGTCTGTCATCACTGCAACTGCCATTCCTACTGTGCATTGCCTGAGGTGGTAGTGATGGCAGAGGCAGACAGTAATTTGACTCTTGCAGTCACATGATGACCTCTTCTATGTGGCTAATGTACGCATCAAGCCACTGGTCTACCAACTCTCGCTTGGTGATGAATTGTGACCTCTGGCAGTTTCATCACAGAGACAACAAAACCACTTCCCTCCAGCAAATGACCATCAGAAGCCACCTAGGATGCTACCACAGCACCTTCTACTGCACTCACTGAAGAGCCAGGCCACAGGCCAGGTGGATTTTTCACAGGAGAAGGCTAGGGCTGATGGCAGGATGCAGACCTGTGCCATGTCACAGGCATAACCATGAGAGATGCTGCAGAAAATTATTATATATTGCTGGACAGAAATTAAAACAAAAATATCAAATAAAATAATTAAAACGAGAACAGTGACACAAAGAGGAAAAGACATTAAAAAAATAGACATCACTTTTACTTCTATTTCAGATGACCACTCTGAATGCTACGCAAGGTTGTACTACACAGGCACTACATATGCTACTGGGCCACCATGGATACTTCTGCCTATGCAAACATACTCCAAAACCCTACTGCAGGATGTGCAGTCAGGTGTGCAGTGGTACAGAGGCTACACTATTAGGATGAGGAAGTTGCATGCAAGAAATCATGTGGGGTAGTGGCCCAGTGGGCATGTAGGAAGGGATATGCTTAAAGGCAGACCATGTCTATGTCTACACTGATAACGCATATGTAAGCAAATATCTATGAGGGTAGTATGCTGTATTACATTCTTAGGGGCAATCATTTCATACAAAGAAAGCTACCAGTAGGTACTCTGCAAAGGTTGTAAGCCTATCTGTTGTATAGCCAGGGAATACAACATAGCTGTAGCAAAAAAAACAGGAGTATGACCAGTGAAGGTATGAATGACAGTGACATATGTTGCAGCAATGCATGGGTAATATGCTGCCAAGGAACTCACCCCCACCACAATCTAACACCCCTCCATAAGATTTCCAACCTCCCACATCCCCAACCAACATGGTCCCAATACTCCTTTGCCCCCAATGGACATACATCCTAACCCCCCCAACACACATGACTCCCATGCTACTGCCCTTCCCAACCCTAGACCACTAACCATGTACTTCCCAACATCCTATATATTTTCTGACTAGGCCTGTCTGCCCCACTCAGGACTGTAGCAACTGCCCTGCATGTCAGGCAATGGGAGACACTGAGTATGCACTGCAGGAAGAGAAGCAGCAGGTCATCTCACTACCAAAAAGTAATGAGCATATACTATGAGCGTGTACATTTGGCATGTGGGTGAGCACAGCAATATATATGTACCAGGCTTGTCCTGCTGGGCAAACACCATTGCCATAGCTGCTTCCTGATGCCTATATACAAACTGTGGCAGTAGTCATACTTAAGCTGCAGTGCTATAACAAAATACTACATAACAGGACATGTAATTAGACACACTCCCTCACCTGGACAGCCACTTTATTATCCTCACATGTGGGATGGCATTCTCTGCAGTTTCCACATGAGCTGAAGAACAAGAACAAGAAATGCAGCACACATCAATTAAATGTACAATAAGGGACCATTTACCTATAAGGGAAAATGCAGGGCAGTGATCAGCCATTTAAACTTACAATACATCTCAGGGGCCCTGTCTCTCTGATCTCTCTTTACCATTGACTCAAAAGGTCAGGATGGTACTTCCTCAGGTCACTGAAGTGCTGCTGGTACTGTTCACCACACTGCAGTATACCAGTGGCATCAGGCATTGCCCTGGCAAGACTGTGCCAGGCATCCAATTTACATTTGGGACCCTCATAACAGTGCCCAGTCAGGTGCTCCAAGATGTCACTATATAGCAAATGAAGAAAGATTTTGCATTTTTTAAGATCACCACTGGCGAACCTTGATAACATAACTGCTCCTGAAAACCATGGCCTTTCACTAGGTCACAGTTCAGAGAACTACAGTAGCACTTTCTTTGTCATGTACATTGGTATTGTCAACACATGATTCAGAACATCTTGCTACTGCTATGCAGTGCAGCCAGTCCCAGTGCCTACATTTCATAGTGTGAAAATACATGGCATGATATCATGCTGTTTGTGTTTCAGCAAAGCCATAAAACTACTGTATTTGGTCATAGTACCAACATCAGTTAATAGTTTTGCCCTTTAGCTCAAATACAAGCTATATACTTACCATATATTCCACACAAGCCTTTTAGTGTCATTCCCTGCCCATAAATGCTCACTGCACTTTGCGGGTGTTTATGCAAGTTCATGTTGTTGACCAAGCACTTAGCAATACATTGGTTAATTAGAAGATGAGTTTCAAGAACATTTATTCAAATCAGACTCATTAGCATAAGGTTTGTAGCAGAAGGTCTGAACCCAAGTGTTAAAATTACCCTCACTCTTTCTCTCTGTGGGCCTCATGGTTCTACAAAAGATTGGCACATAGCAACTTGAAGAGCACTGCTGGAAGTGCTTTGCAATGATCATTACAATCAAAGCATTCTTACAAAAAGGTAAGTGACTGCAGAATGGTGTTTTACTCAGTTGTGTTGTAGTACCAAAGCTTTACTTATGCTGTGTTTCATGACATTCATGACAGTGTGATACCGTGGTCGTTTAAGTTCCTGGGTGTAAACAGCAATGACTGCCACTGTGTGGGGAACAATATACCTGGTAGAGTTTACTGCCAATCCAGGAAAAGTGGAGAATAACCAAAGTTACAGGTTCAGTTTAATGCATGTTCTCAGTGTTCTCTCCTGAAACTCTGCAGGTGCCATAGTCCTACCTCTACGCCACGGAATGAGACTTCTGCTGACAGAATGTTGACATGTCAGTGTTACGAGGTGGTCTGCTGGCTGATAATGACACCACAGCTGCACGGTAATCTTTTGGTAACCTGTGTGTGGAGTGTAACATATGTGATATGTATACTGTGCAGGTACTGTACTAGTTACTTGTCATTCTGTTGGGATTACTGATTAATCTGCTGTGAATCTTCTGTTGTGGGTTGTGTTTTGTGGGATGGAGGATAGCTAGCCCTGCTGAAATGAATGCATAAAGTGGTCTAGTATTCAAAAGTCTTCCAGGGTGGTACTGTTTCCCTGTTGTGTTCATACATCCTCAAAAATCTTCCCCTCCCTTCATATGTACTGTCCATGTTGGGGAAGCATCTGCAGTTCTACTAAGATTTTGGAGATTAGAAGCTTGCAGTTCCATTTAGTTAACTCAGTTTGGGGTAATAGATCCTGTGGGTTCTTCAAAGACCACACCTGACTGGCCTCAGTGAAAAATCCATGTAGGGGATGTGCACTCCATGGCCTGTATAACAATTTGGATTGATTTGTACATCTGTGCCAGGGCATTATATGTCAGGACTGTGTTAGGGGAATACCTAAATAGAGGGATGTTTGTGTACAGTGTGATGTGATTGCATTTACACCTTGGAGGATGTCCTGTTGTAAGCGCATGTCTACCTATAGGATTTTTACACATGCTCTTCATTGTCTACAGGGGCAATTAAGCTGTGGGTTCAAACACAGTGAACCATATAGGAGCATTGAATGTCACTGGCAGGGAGGTTACTAAACACTGGCAGTTATGTCCCAAACTAGGCCTGCAACCTCCCTGACAGTGACATATACTGCATGTTGGCATTATGACTGACTATGTGGTTTATGCACACAGAGATGCCAGGAGCTGTCACACATACCAGTATGCACTCTTATGACCTCCTTCAAGGTTCTTTGGCACAACTGCCCAGTCTGAATTAATCACACAGTTACTCCAAATTTCAGAACACCTTGACAAGAATCCCTGATGTACATATAGGTAAATGTCCATGTATGTATAGCTGCACAGGCGTATATCATGTGTGACCTTCCAATATCTCACAAGCATATTTCTTTGCAGTTGCAGGTTGCCATGCCCAAAGATAAGACATTCCATATATCATCAATATTGTTGGTGGCCAAAACCAGAAATATGATGAAGTCTGATGAAAGGCCATGGTTGTGATCTCATGGGTTAGTATTTGGATTACTATTATAGGTAGCAACAAAAGACTGTTGCATATACATATCGAGTAATGTGGTAGATATCCAATATATGCTTTTATAATCTGTCTCCTGTAACACCAAGATTTTGCTGGGGTCAACAGTCCTAATGGTAGCATCTCTCTGCCCAGAATATATATGTTTCTGAATTGCTACAACACATTGTTTGCCTTCATTTGTATCTACTATCACCCTACTTTTAACACAACTGCTCATTGGCATGTTATTATCCCTCCATTCACATATTATGCAGGCTGCAAGATTTCTTGGCTTTTCTCTGTCCAGTTCAGTGCTTCTCTGAATTGACTCCACCCACATTTCATGACCACTCTTAGTGCAATAATTGACTATTGTAATGCAAAACCTGTTTCTGAATCCGAGGTATAATTCTGTGACTCATCTTTTCACCTGTAACTAAGGAAAGAATTACACAGAGACAATGATAGGTAGGTTTGGCATCTGGTAGTAGGCTAGGGTTGCCACCTTCCTTCGTGGCTAAAACCGGAGTAAAGCCATACCCCTCGCGTCACCAGTAAACTCGCCCACCCCACCGCTATCCCGCCCACAATCCACACATTTTGTGATGTCATGATGACATCACTTGGTGGGGAACACCCTCGTTTATCGTTCCTGCTGCCTGCTTTCGGCTATGCTTTTCTGTAAAGAAAGCATAGTAAATCAGCTGATTTACAAACTCTGATAGTCTGTTTCCTTTTTGAAACAGAATACCGGACTTTGTACAGTGTTTTCTGGACTACCGGAGAATCAGTTTGATTTCCAGATAGTCTGGAAAAAAAATGGAGGGGTGGCAACCCTATTTTAGGCACAGGTTTCATAGCAGCAGCTAGCTAGTATGTTCTAGCATTAGCACTGTGAACACATGCTGTGTGAATACAATAGCTCTGTATATGTGTTCCATGACCTAGAATTTGTACTAGTTTAGGTTGACTGTCTAGGTACAGCAGCTACTCCTGAAATACTCTGCGCTTAAAAGGTTATACAAAAAAACAGACTTTTCAACATTCAGATAGGCTTTCTCTGACCTAGCCCTATCAATTCTCAGCTTCACAGTTTTGCAAATACAACTCCAGTTCACACTTATATATCTAACCTTCAGATTTACAGTTGAGCAATTTTATTTAACTTTCTCACTGTACCATCCTTCACAAAAAAAACAAAACAAAAAACAATCACACATTATTCTGACATACATACAACTAACAATTACATCAGTTCGTATCAACTTTGTATTGTTTTGTAGATAATCTTAGAGAACTGTGATAGCTGTTACTGAATTAATTATGTTATTTCATCTGTGGTCATTGACATAGGGCGGCCGCGGTGGTGCAGTGGTTAGCGTTGCCACTTCACAGCAAGAGGTTCTCTGGTTTGATCCTCGACTGGGGTGCTTTCTGTGTGAAGTCTACATGTCCTCCCTGTGGTCATGTGGGTTTCCTCCGGGTGCTCCGGTTTCCTCCCATATCCCAAAGACATGCTGTAGGTGGACTGGGCACTCTAAATTGGCCCTAGATGTGAGCGCGTGTGTGTGCCTTCTGTAGAAGGTTGGGCGCCAGGCTGGCAACTCAACACCATAAAACTTCACTGCCAATCATGAGCGGACAGGTGATCCGCTGTGGCGATCCCTAACCGGGAAAAAGCTGAAAGAGGAAGAAGAACATAGTTAGCTATCGAAAGTCTGTTTCTCACTTTTATATCTGAAAAGCATGCAATTAGTGGATTGGTTCTCTGCCTTGTGCCTGTGCCTTATGGGAAGGGGATCGGGTTCTCTCAGGCCCCTGGAGGACAGGGTTAGTACTTGAAATGAATGAATGAATAAATTAAATAAATAAATAAATATGTGAAATGAAAACAATAATGTAAGAAGTGGTCTTACTACACAGCACTGTGTGAGACCACTTGAAGTGCCCATCAGGATGGAAAGATACTCTCTCATATACTCTATACTGCTGTATCTTATTGCTTATCCAGTATTTCTATCCATTAAACTAAGTATGGACTGACGCAAATTTATTTACTGACACTTATTTTGTGGGAGGGCCAAGTAGAAAAACTCCAGTATATTAAGATAATCAAGTACATAAATAACATGCAAGACAAATAAGTTACTACCACCAATTTAATGTAGTTGTTATAGTTGTTATAGAAAATTAAAGGCAATGATTTACTAGCAAAAACATAAAAAACAAAATCACACAGCTGCTACAGGATAAAGATAATAATTAACTGACAAAAACAGTATAACATTAAAGAAGCAGGACAGACATTGGGTACATTGATTAAAATGTCTGATACTGGGGAAAGGACAACTCATTAGGCTTGCAGAAGACACAAGACTATGTTATGTGGACAGAAAGTTATATGTGGTGTAACCAAGAAAACTGATAGAAGAGCGTAGACAAGGAAGTAATAAAGAAATAACAGATTATATTAGACAAACTCAGGACTGGTTGTTATGAGTGGAGACTAGTAACATACGTACATTATGAGAAGATGGTGCTCTAGTGGAGATGACTAATATAAAATGGGGTAATTATTTACAATATGTACAAAAAGGAATGCAAGAACTTACTGACATTCAGCACATTTAATCTATTAACTATTCCTTTATGGGTAATAATGCCAAAGGAGAGATTCAGATACTAGTCTCCACTCATAACAACCAGTCCTGAGTTTGTCTAATATAATCTGTTATTTCTTTATTATTTCCTTGTCAATCACCGACACACAGGTTAAAACAGCCCTATCCAAAGCCAAAAACAGCTTCAATGGGACCGGACGGGGTCCCAGGCTGTGTCTTACAATAGCTCCAAAATGAACTAACCCCTCACCCAAACATACTGTTCAGACTCAGCCTCTCTACAGGCTATGTACCCACAGAGTGGCGCACAGCAACAGTTATCCCACTCCACAAAGATGGAGCCACAACGGACCCCAGGAACTATCACCCTATAAGCCTGACTAGCCTGGTCTGCAAGGCTATGGAACGCATCATCATGGAACTCATTAACAGGGACATTGGGAACCTCCAAACCTTGGACCCTACCCAGTTTGGTTTTGTTAAGGGCAGATCATGCCTCCTAAACCTGGTGGACTTCTTTGAGACGGTTACCAAGGCATTAGACGAGGGAAAGGAGGTCCACACAGCCTACCTAGACCTTGCAAAGGCTTTCGACACCATTCCCCATTCCAGTATTATAGACAAGTTCACCAGCTTGAACATAAACCCCTACGTCACGAGATGGGTTGCCAACTGGCTCATGGATAGAACCCACATGGTGAGAGTTGCAGGCTCTATGTCTGACTCTAAACCGGTTACAAGTGGAGTCCCCCAGGGCTCAGTCCTGGGACCCCTCCTGTTCGGTATATACTTCTCAGAGGTACAGGCAAGCATAGGAGGACTATGGCTGACCAAGTTCGCAGACGACTGCAAACTAGGGGCCATAACTGATTCTCCGGCTGATACAGACACCCTCCAGATGGGTCTCACTGAGACGGATACCTGGTGTCAAAATCATGACCTCAAGCTAAATGCCAAAAAGTGCATAGTCATCCCCTTTGGAAAAAAACAAAGTACCCGCGAACTACCACATAGGTGGTAGTCCCCTAAATACAGAAAATGCAATAAGGGATCTGGGGACCCAAGTAGATAGTAATCTCTCCTTTGATAATCATATTGCCAAGGTGGTTAGAAAATCCTTCTATGTGGCCCACCTAATCACAAAAGGGTTTACATCTAGAACAAAAGAGGTTATTGTGCCTCTCTACTCATCACTCATTAGACCCATCATAGAATACAACGCCCCATTTGGGATGTACCTTACAAAACACCTGCAACAGCTTGAAAGGCCACAAAAGTACCTCACCAAGATGATTACTGGCTTCAAACAGATGTCCTATGCAGCCTGACTCAAGAAACCCCAGCTGTACTCGGTTACACACCGCTTACTCAGAGGTGATCTCTGCCTGACATACAAGGCCATGTCCAACCCAGAAGTGATGGACATGCTCCACCTAAAAAAAAAAAACAAATCCCAGAGAGCCACATGCTCTAGAGATATAAACCTCACCACAACAATAAATAGGACATGCTGGAGGGATAGATTCCTATCCTAGAGACTCCCCATGCTTTGGAACAGGATTCCAATATATATCAGGCAGAGCCCCTCACTAACACTCTTCAAGAGAAACCTTGACGGGTGGATGGGAAACAGAAAATGTACCCCGGGGATCACTGCACTGGCTCTGCTGGATAGTGGTGCAGGGAACTAATGGCTCTGCTGGACAGTGGCGCAGGGAAGTAATGGCTCTGCTGGACAGAGGCACAGGGAACTAATCTAAGGGGGTGGCGAAAGCCAACACATTCTGGCTAGGCTTATAAATGTCCTTGGTTAGATAGCCTAGTACTTACCTATGAGCCTATGAACCTAAGATAAGCAGTATGCATTATCAGGTTTTCACCAAGTGTTTCAGTTATTCTTTGAAGAATGCCATGATATTTCTAAGGCAGGATTTCCACTGTTCCATCTGTAACAGAAGGGGGTTCAGTTTGTCATTTGGATAAATTCTACTATGGCTCAATCTCCATGATTTCAGACAATATATTGGTCAACAATGGAAATTCATCTCAGACAGCAGACAAAATTCAGTTTTGAGCACTATACCTTCTCCTCAACAAGCAACAACTAACCACTACAAACTGCAAAACTGCATGATCAGAAACATAAGGTCTCAGGGACAAAGAGAAGTGCTCAGAATAAAAAAACAGAGACTTCCTGTCTCAAAAGGTTGATTCTGCTACCACAAAGAAATATTCAGACAGAAAGAGAGAAATCTGGCATTTCTTAGAATGGGGCCGAGACTTGAAGTGAAGGGGGACATGTTTTGTACCAAAGGCAGTTTCTGATATTCATTTGCCTGAGGTAATCAGTTTCCATTTTAGAGGAAGTTTCAGAACCTGTCCACAAATTGAATATGGGAATCTAGGCATACATCATGTTTTGCTTATTTCTTTACTTGCTAGAATTATACTTTATCCTCAAGGCAATAACTTTAGCCTTACATTTATTTTCAAAGAGCTCACTTGCTTTTGAAGATTTTGATGATAAAACTAATTTTAGATAGAAACAGCAGAGACTTCTCTGACTTGACATAAAAAGCTGAAAGTAGCAGTTGAAAGACTAATTTCAAAAGTAGATTTTATATTTCTATTGGATACTCTGTTCATGTAGTGGAATGAATATTGTGCTATACACACTGTACTGGATGCTCTATTTCTACATTCTCCATATATTTTCAAGATGTCTTCCCTTAAAAGATGCAAGCTCTTATAAAGTAAAGTGTGAGAACTAGTTTGGGCATTAAGGATTAAAATGTGTCCCTTCCACAAGTAAATTTATTGCAGGGCATGTATAGATCACAACCAACAGACTAGCGAATATACGCAAGTACAGCAACAGTTCACGGCCAAAAATCAGGCCAAAATCACAATAAAAATGGCCAACACAGAATAGGTGAATAATCAAAATCTATTTATTGCAAAAACAATAAATAGACAAAATACTGCAAACCAGTTTTGTCCTAAGCCTTCTTCAGTGTAAACACAGACATGAAAATTAAAAAAAAAAACATCTACTTAAATGTTCAGAAATACGAATCTTAAACTGCCTAGACAATATTAGATGTTTTGTTAATTGTATTTCAGAATGGGTCATTTATTTGGTTGAATGTCAGTGTTCTGCATTTTATGTAGGACAAACATCTAGACAATTTAAGATCTGTATTTCTGAACATTTAAGAGACATTCTTGGTCATAGAATGTCTAATTCTTTATATTGACATATTTTATAATATCCTACTGCTTAGTTTATATTTACTGCTATTGATCGTATTACTGTCAAAGGATGTAACAAACTAGGCTGGCATGATATTTAAATAAAAAAGAAAAGTTTTGGATTATTAAATTAGGGGCTTTGTTTTCCCCAGGTTTAAATGATATGTTGTAATTGGTGTAAGGTAGGGGTGTGTGTCTTATTCTGTGTATTTAACTGCAGGTGTGGATGGGGTTTTTATATTTTCATGTCTGTATTTGCACCAAAGAAGGCTTATGCCGAAACCAGTTTGCAGTATTTTATCTACTTATTGTTTTTACAATAAATGGATTTTTATTATCCACCTATTTTGTGCTGGCCATTTGTATTGTGTTTTTCAGGTATAGATCACAGCCTTAGCAGCTACATTATTACTAGCTTCTGATACATGAAATAACTGATTCAGTGCATCTGTACCTTCATTAATACTTGATATAAAGTCCTTCCTGTTATGTCCACACTCTGGTCCAGTAATTAAGGAGCCTGAATCCTCACCACTGATACTAGAGAGGGATGTTCACTTGGAAAAAAAATGGATACACTCAGTATTTCCAGATGCAGACTTCTCTGCATCAAACACAATTTCCCTTAAGAGCATACAGGGAACACACTCAGCCAGTGGTCTGGGTTTCTTTAAATCTGTCTCCCTCCAGGGCCCCAATAAGGCTCCCCAAAGTCCTCAGATGAGTGTCCAAGCCATGTCTTCCAGAACCCTCTCTGTGAAACCAGTGCTTTGTGTCCCCTGTTCTAAGCAGCTGACACTGGGAATGTCCGGCACAGATTTACCCGCTGTGCTCCCTTCTGCCCAGTATATAAAGTAGTTATCACTGCCACTAGACATTACAAAGCCAGCTACCTATGGCTCTTGCAAGGGTACCCAATTATACCGAGTGAAATAATGTTAATACAAGTGGTAATGTTGACCAAACAGCCAGGCTTCAGGAGTATCCACAGTGTCACCAATAGTATTCTCAAAGGTTAAACTATACTCTAAAGGACCAGCCACTCTGAAAAGTTTAAATATATTTAATAATAAATAATAAAAGAACATGGTCATATGAAAATATCTATTTACAGCAAACACCAGAGTTTCAATCACAGGAAATATTAAAAACAACACAGCTGGAAAGATTCACACAGTTACAGAAAAACAATACTTAACTATCCTCACTATATTTTACTGACTGATGTGGAGAATTACTGTTCCTACTTATTTAATAGAGCAAGGCAATATGAAGTAGGTGAAGGATCCTTCTATGTCAGGTCCCAAGAATTAGACTGCTCTGAGACTCCTGTCTCACCTAATATTAAAACACTACTTCTGTACAGACTGACATCACACACATCTGGTCATCTGACTTCTGGTTCCCATGCAACCTCCCCATTGCTAGAAACTGCCAGGATTTAGCATCTACACATCAATAATACACACACAACAGCTTTGCTCAGATCTGGTGCAGCTTCTAGAAGTCAAAAAAACTATTAAAAACTTCTCTATTTCTCCTACAGAGACTAACAAAACATGCTTCTTACAGACATTGAGTCTCTGACTTCATTCAAAATTGTGAGATAACATCTTTATGGCTTAGGCACAATAATTTAATTTCTTACTATTTCTCAATGTTTGATGAAGCTGAGCTTAACCTCTTCTCTTCTAGTGTCCTCTAACAACATACATATATTTAATTCAGTTACCATCTGTACAAATCAGTTTGATATTCAAATAACATATATTTCTTTACTAAATTCCAGCTAGTTGTGCTGGCATATGTTACACATTCACTGCCCTACTTCTCCTGGCATAGCTGGCAATACCTCACACTGTCACACTTCCCTCCTGACATTCTTGGACTAGTGCACATATGAAATGCTCTAACCTTCATACAACAGGCTACAGAAGTCTAAAATCAGTAACACAGAAGAAACAAAGCTGTTCATCCGAGGCAATTTATTCTTAGAATTCATGCCCAGAGAACAGTAATTAACAGAAATAGTTGCTTTACCATATTCTTCTGCTTGTAAGCACACTAAAAGGGCAAAGGTGATTTGACAGAAATGTTGGCTTCAAAGAACATCTGTTATTTTTTACACACACACACACACACATATATATATATATATATATATATATATATATATATATATATATATATATATATATATATATATAAAATCATGGCACAGGCAAAGCCATAAGGGTCTTTCATGCTCATTCAGACATTGTTCTAGTTATAGCAGCTTCTCTTCATATAGGGCATAGCTGATCTCCCTGTATCAGAAAGATCTTTATCCCATTCCTTCTCCTCCTGAGCATCCAAAAAAGGGTATTAGGTATTGCTCTTTAAAAATTCATAAAAGGTGGGAGGAAGGCAGAACACATACCACTTTTGCAAAAGATTCAGACTCAGTTGTGTCAAGCTTGCAAATGTCCTTATTATACCCAATTTTTACTCACTTACATGAAAAGATAGTCTCTGTGCTCAGATTATGATGTAGAAACATAGCTGGCCTTAATACCAATGTCGCCTGAATCACAGATTATGTAAGCCTGCACCACTGGTCTAGGAGGATCCTAAAGGGATGGGAGGTGGGCACTCAGGGTCACAAGTATGTTAGTTGATTTCCCTAGTATAACCTGGAGAAACAACCATGTAGTGCCTCCTGTGAGTGGGGTAGTCTTGCTAACATCACCCCTCCAAAGAAGTGATGGGCAGAGTAGTGCTGATGTTTATTGCATGACCAGGCCACAGGCTGCCACGGAGTGCAAACAAGGGGGGGGAGGGGTTGGAACAAAATGAAGAATTTTTTAACCATCCCTATGGATGTCTACATGATGACCACTATCAGCCAGCTGCTGCTCCTAGAAATGTGAGAATGAATGTGCCAACTGCCTGAGAGGGGGCTGATGACTACCAGGAAGTGGGTGCAAAAAGAAGTGGCCCCCAAAAATGGATTATGTGATCCAAACAAAACCATGACTTGTAAGATTATGACAGCTTGATAGACACCATGAGTATTAATTTATGAGAGGAAAATGTTACCACACAAGCAGGATTATTGTTTTACAGTGAACACACACATTTTAAGACATAACCAAAAACATTTACAATATGCTCAAAAAACTACCATACTTACAGCAATTAAACCTTAAAAAGCTAAGTGATCAAAATATCTCATAAAACAAATTAAAATGAAAATCCAGAGAAGCACATGCTTTCATCAATGTTTATATCAGTCACCAAAACAGATGTTAACCACTAAAAAGCATAACATGTTACAACCTACACAGAAACTATTATAACTGCCAAGGCTTAATTATAAATATGCAAACCTGAGACACTTGTAAAACAAACGCAATGCACATGGGAAAGATTTCCAGAGAACTGCTTAGCTCATTGGAAATAACCAACTTGATATAATCTGGCACTTGGATTTCAAGTATATGTGCACCAGACATGCTTCACTGATTGACTTATTTTCTGAATACTGGAAAAGGAAACACTGGCTTATTTGTTGAATACTAGAAAAAGAAACACTTTTTTTAACCAACTACTGCTTAAAATTCCAGATCAAGCAACCGAAAAGACGGAGTACAGGAATCTGAAAGGGCTGTATATATTTATTCAACAGAGGCATATTTCATACAAGTATTTTAACATATACAAAAAAAGAAACATTACAAAAAAGAGCTGTTTTAACACACAATATGAAATCAACTTTGATGCACAGATGACGAAAATCTGTAAAAGCAAGATATGTACATCAAATGAAAATACACTGATGACTTCCTTCTTTACATTTCTTTGAACTGTTCACAAAGATGTGCCAAGAAAGTGAGATCATCAGCACAGAATTTCTTCCATCAGGCTGACCATTTTGGATTTTCCATTATTTTCAGCACATACAGATTTGCTGTAGGGTTGAACTCTGGCAGCTGAAGCATCCAAATTTAAATTGGCTTAATGTAAACCATGCTCTCAATCATGTGGGGCTTGGAAAGTCTGCAACTCTTAATTACTTAAGTAGGTTAAAGGGTATGATTATCAGACATAATGCAACTACTGACGTCTGGCTTCTTGGGCTACTTATCTTCTAGGTTGGTCTTCCTTCATTAATATAATAGAAAAACAGTTAACTTTGCTTTTTGAAGATTAGATACAAGTTTCAGAGGTTTCTATGCAGGAAATTCTCAATAAGTAATTTCTGTACTAATTAACATGATCTTAGGTTCCATTTTTATTATTTCTAGTACAGGCATATTTATTTTTCAGCACACTTTGTGCAAGAAAAATTTTGGATTGAGCAATTTAAAAAAGTATATAACATCTGGAACATGTTTTATTTAGATTAAAATGTCATGTCATATATTTGCATGCATCGCTGGTATATCGCAAGCTTCTGAATAATCACAATTTTCTTTAATGTAGGGCATGAACTTTGTCAGTTTGAGATTGACTGGCAATACTCCACAGGAAATCAATCTATCTATCTGTCTCTCTATCTATCTATATGTCGGAGACCTGAGTTTAGTTGATTCCATGCATGGTCAACATCTGTTTAATCAACAAAATTTGGTAGATTGCACAGATGGTCAATAGGTGTGCGAGATCACATAATTCTCAGGGTTGGGGAAAATGCCCTTTCTTCAACATTATGCAATCCTGAAGTATATATAATTAGCGGAGAGTGCAGTGGCACACCCTTTGTTAACTGCTTCATTCTTTTTTTGACTTTTTGCATGTGGCAGGGTTATTGCTCAGCACATGCATAGCAGTGTGTCAACTTTTTGTGGTCGACGCTGTAGACACTGACATTTGGGACTGTTGAGGAAATTCAGCAGATCCCTGTAATTTATTCACATATCTAGCATTTAAAATATGTAATGCACAAAACAGTAAACATGTTAAACTATGTTTTACAGCACAATTTTTCATAGTAGATGATACTTTCAAATGACATAATATGACTTACTAAGCATGTTCTAAATACAGTATGTTATATGTATATACGCACACAAACACACATACATATATATGTATATATATTGAACCACTTCTTTTGCTCAGTGTTCATGTTAATCAACTTGGATATGCAGTGTGCATTTTACTGGATAACATTTTAATCAACTGAAAGGCTTTAAAGCAAGTAAGTTCATGGAATTCTGGGGTTAAAGGAGGTTTCCCTTTTTCCAGTACTGTGAAATCTCAGAATTAGTGTGTGTGTGTGTGTGTGTGTGTGTGTGTGTGTGTGTGTGTGTGTGTGTGTGTGTGTGTGTACGTACGTACGTACATACATACACACACACACAGATATATGTATATATATATTAAATTTTTTTTCAATGTATTTGAGATCAATGAAACTACTGCTAATGAAAGTTACATTGATCAGTTGCCCTATAACCACATATTAGTGGTATAAATGGAGTTGGAAACCTGTCATTCAATGAAACCACCTATTGATGGATCCAGAGTAACATTAATTCTCCTAGAAAAAGAGAGTGGAAGTTGAGGCAACACAGAAGTTTGTCTCTCACAGAAGAGAGATTACCGTAAGATGCAGTTGATGCTCTGATCCAAAAGAGCTGTACAGACAGAAGCCTGTGACCCAAAGAAGTGCTCTCCAAGATATATTTTCCTCTCGCAGGAGTGGGATAGCAAATGAATGCAGGAGATGGCCTGATCCAGAGGAGCAATACAGTTGGAATCCTGATACCCAGGCAAAGATGTGCCAAGAGAGTTAAGCAGGTGGAAGCCTGGGACCCAGGCAAGGATCTGTTCTGGTCCACAAAGACCATAGGTCCTGAAGGAACGCAGTCTAGAGGTAAGCCAGAGACACAGACAAGGAGGTCCTCAGTATGAATGAGACTGGATAGAACTGTGCATTACTGAAGTTTAATGATCCATAAAAGCTCTGTCATTCAAGTTTGAAAATTATATGAAGGTATCATAAAGAGTAATGAAACTTGTATTATATTGCTGTGACAAAATTATTTCACTAAAGGCATGATTTAGTTTATAAATGTAGCCTTTGTCTGCTATGTGAAAGGCAATGATGCATGTGCTTTATGCGGTAAAGTGAAAGAATGGTGGTGGACAATGTATGCTTTTCAAGTGAAATTCCTGTGTGTGTGTGTGGGGGGGGGGGGTTCTTAGCATATGACACTATATAAGTGGCAGAGTGACTGCTTAGCCTACTTGTGGTGTTTAATGTCTATTATTTACATACCAGAAGAGGCTACACTTACCATAAAGTGTGTCATAAAAGAAGAGGCTACACTTACCATAAAGTGTGTCATAAAAGGGAAATACAGAATTTTTAAGTGTGAAACAGACAGAAAGACATACCAGTGACAGACAACTCTCCATGACAGATAAGAAGCAGCAGCTCCCTCTAAAAGTATTTTATAGCTGCTACATCTTAACGGAGTCAGACAGTCTGACCTCTGCATCTGTAGAGGGATCTGAACAGCAGTCTCCAAGGAGCTAAGTGTAAAGGATGAAGGCAGTCTGGAAGGCATCCCTAAAACCTGAAAATGGGATCAAAGCTGTTGTGCTAGGAAGGACTAGTGGAACCCCTGCCTGTATGGTAAAGTTTACTGAAGGAAACATACTGATACATGTAAGTACTGCTTATTTTGATGGACAGTTTTGGGAAAAGCCCTGTATAATCAGCATAAAGGAACAATGAAAATATTTTGACTGATAAGAGGCCAGACTAAACTGAACATTCCAAAGAAACAATGTTTACCTTTGTAAACAGTCTGGATTTTGTTGAATTGCATTTACAAGAGAATTTCCTAGCACAGCATTTGCTGCTAGAGACTAGCAGTGCATTTTTGACAATGTTTCTTTTCTGTTGTTCTTCAAACTTTGTGCCAGAAAATAATTTTATTTTCATCCATTTAAATAACCATAAACATACAATGGAAAAATCCTGGCTCCAGAGAATGTTTTTGTTACTGCAACCACTGCAAATTAACCTTTTTTCTGTGATTTTTTTAATTGTGATTCAACTTATTAAACACAACCAATACAGAAAAAAAAGTTACATACAAGGTTATCCATCTTTATAGATGACAAACAATTAAAAGAGACAAAAAAACAGAACATAATCTCTATGAATAAACCAGATAAAATTTAGGCATCACACTTAAAGCACTACTAAAGAAGATTATAACCATTTACTTTCAAAAACACAAGAGTAAAGTAACCAACATAAAGACAGACCTTGTTGAACATAAAAGGGAGATTGGGGAGTAGGAGTGGCATGCAATGAATTACATCACTCAGGACCCATTATGATTCTCTTCTCTTACATACAAGGAACAAGAAAAGGGAGATTACCATAGTCACTTGTTTCTTACTTTTCACTTATCTATCAGTTGTCATTTATGGTGATAGTAATCTAGTCTAGGCTGACCCAGCCCACAACTGAGGATTTGAACTCCTTCAATTTCGAAGTTATTGTTTCATGAGCAGTATTACTTGTAGAGTGATTTGCTTCCAAGCCCTAGTAATGATTTTCCCCTAGCAAGCTTATTAGTGACACAACTGTCTCAACATTACTGTAAATGGAGGAGTCCCCAATCCACCCAAGTTGGAATGCCACAGATATTAGAGTCACTTGATGATTACCACTACCTACAATACTTGGTTGACCCCTTCCTTAAACAAATCTAGGTGAGGGCAGCTTTAGAAAATAAGATACCACTTCCATATATCTTGCCCATTACATTGCCAACACTGAGGGAAAACCATAGGAAATATCCTTGACAAGCAGGCAAAAGTATAGAATAAATTAAACATGTACTGTCACCCAAAAAACGTTTTCACCTACATTTAGTTGGATATCTGGGATCACCCAGGTCAATTTTGCTTTAAAGAACCCAATGACAAAGGAGAGCCCTTCTCCATCAATTTGTCCCCAAAACTTCCTCTGGACCCTTTGAGGAAATGTCATAAAACAAAAAGCTGACTGAAAGGGGTCATGTCTGTCCTACGATTTGGTGCTAAGCGGTAGTAATGGCCCAACTTAAGAGGATGTTACCACCAAACCTAGATTGTTTCTTCCCTGAGTTCCGAGATTCCCCTATCATGTACAGAGTATGGAACTGCCCCCTCCTCCGCAGCATTGCAACAACATATCTTTCCAGTGTGGTTAATACTCACATCATATAAAATTTAGTCAATTTTAACTCTAGCTGCTTTTACATACCCTCTAAATTCTGGTATCCCAAGTCCTTCCAGATCTGCTGGTAGGTTCAATATTTCTACTCAGACCCCATGTATAGCTTTGGCCAAATAAAATCCAATAATAAGTTTTCAACTTTGTAAGGCTTGGGAGTCCCAGCAGCATGGAAGATCCTGCTCCTCATACAGAACAAGGGAACACCTATAATTTAACAGCTTGTGGCCAACACACTGAGACAAGTCCAGGCATAACCCCTTCCAAACATGTAGCTGATCCCTAACTTTCTGGAGGGGTTTCATAGCTGTCACCTCCCTAGATTGCTGCACACTAGACAGAAACTGAATACCAAGATGTATCATTTTATTGTGTCTCCTTACCCTTTGGAGAAGGTGTTAAAGTTGGGTCAACAGAACATTGTTTATACAATTTACCTCTGTTTTAGCCACATTTATTTTATATTCTGATACAGATCCAAACTGATGCAACAAGTAAAGGGCTAAATGCAAATCTCTATCTGGGTCAGTTAAATACAGGTGCAGGTCATCTGAATACAATGACAATAGGGTCGTAGGTTCATAGGTAAGTACTAGGCTAACTGCCCTTGTTGGCCATTTTAAGCATATCCAATTTCCTTTTCAAAAGAAAAATAAGTGCTCTACCAGACACTGTACACTTTGCAATCATAAAATTGCAAATCTTCAGGGCCATTGGTTCTAAATATATAGCAAATAAAAGGGGAGATGAAAGGCATCCTTGCTATGTTCCTCTAGCTAAGTGAAAACTTGAACAAAGTCTGGCCCCTACTTAACTGTAGCCATTGCGTATAAATTGCGGATGATTCTGGGAAGCCCAAAATGCATACTGACTGGAACAGAAATAGCCAGTTCACTCTGTCATTACATATTTTTGGCACCCATACCATACCAACCACAAGCCCTTTTTTCCAAAATTCCCCAGGGGGCCCCTTTGGTTAAAAAAGTTTTTTTTTTTTTTGAAGGGAAAAAAAAATTTTTTTTAAAGGGGGGCCTTGGGGAAAAAAATTGGGGCAGATAAAAAACCGGGCCCCCCCTTCTGAGATAACAGATGAGGAATCAGGCGTAAAGGCCATGGAGGCTTCTTTACCAGACTCCGGAGTAGTGGGTACCAGTGTTGCCGAGGCCAATCTGGAGCTATCAAAATCATCCTTGGCCTGTCTTGTCTGACCTTTAATAGTACCTTTGGAAGAAGCGGTAGAGGTGGAAAGGCATACACATGAAGGTTTTTCCAACTGAAAGACAGAGCATCCACTTTCCAAGCTGTGTGATGAAACCCCTTTGTGCAATACTTTGGCAGCTGGTGGTTTAGTGGAGAAGCGAACAGATCTATGTCTGGAGTTCCCCATGACACTGTCAGTTTCTGAAATACATGAAGATCCAGTTTCCACTCGTGGGGATCCATGATTTGTCTGCTTAACACATCTGCTAAGGAGTTCTGTGCTCCTGGCAGAAACCTTGCCTGAAGAGTTAGTTGCAAGCTTAGCAGTCTCCCATAAAATCATTGCTTGCCTGCATAGAGGATAAGAATGTGTTCCCCCTTGCTTGTTGATGTACCACATGACAGTTGTGTTGTCTGTTAGAATCAACACCTGCCCTGGAAAAGTAACTCCTTGAAAGCCATTAATGCAAACTGGACTGCTAACATCTCCTTCATGTTGATATGTAGATGCTGTAGTCTGGCAGGCCACTTGTCTTGTATCCACTTTCCATTTAGATGAGCTCCCCAAGCAATGTCCGAGGCATCTGTCGTTAGAATCTGACTTGCCTCTGGCCGGGTCACAGAGAGTCCCTTGTTTAGGTGACATTCCTGAGCCCACCACAAGAATTCTTTTTGAAGGCAAGGTATTATTTGAATGACAGTGTCCAAATCCTGGCAGTGCTGTGTCCATACATTTTGAGATACCATTGTAGCTTCCTCATATGCAGTTTGGCATTGGGAAGCACCAGAATACAAGATGCCATGAACCCTAATGCTTGAAGGACTGTCCTTGCAGTCAGCACGGACTGATGAGATAGTTGATGGAAGTAAAGTGACAGACTCTTTTGTTTGTCCGGGGTTAAAAGGCCATCTGGGCTGCTGTATTCAGTCTTACACCCAGAAAGCACATGTCTTGAGAGGGTACTAGACTGGACTTTATTTCGTTCACAGAATACCCTAGGCATCTTAGCACTGCTATAACATATTCCAGATGCTGTAGAAGGTCTTCCTTTTCTTGAGCCAGAATCAGGCAGTCGTCCAAGTAAGGATAGATTTGAATTCCTTGAAGCCTGAAGTAAGCTATCACTGGAGCCAGAACCTTTGTGAATACTCTGGGCGCAGTAGATAAGCCAAAGGGCAATGCAGAGAACTGATAATGAGAATTTCCAGCTCGAAACCGCAGATACCTCCTGCAACTTAGCCTTATAGGCACATGAAGGTAAGCTTCCTTGAGATCTAAAGTTACCATCCAGTGATCTTTGCCCAGCAGAGGTAAAAGCTGTTGTAACGTCAACATCTTGAACTTGGGAATGTCCAAAAACGTGTTGAGGAGAGATAAATCCAAAATTGGTCTCCACGTGTTTCCCTTCTTTGGTACAAGGAACAGGCGAGAATAAAATCCTAGGCCCCTTTCTGATACAGGGACAGGCTGAATGGCTCCTATGTGAAGTAACTGTAAAACTTGCTTGTGAGCCTCTTTTCTTTGTAGAGGAGGAACGTCTGGCATGCCTTTGAAAGGGGGCATTGTATGGAAATAAAATCTGTAACCGTGGTGAATGATATCCAACACCCATTTGTCTTGAGTAATTAAATCCCAATTTTCTTTGAAAAGAGACAGTCTTCCTCCCAAAGGAGCTGCCAAACGAGAATCTGCTGGCAGCTGAAAAAACAGGTCATTGGGTCTGTTTACGAAAGGACTGACCCTGCCCTCACCAGAAGTCTGAGCAGGTGAACTCCTGTTCTAGGCCTAAAGAACCTTGAGCCCTGCCCCTACCACGTCTAGACCTACCCCTAGACTGAGAATCATAAGCAGGATATGTCCACCCCTTAGCAGGCCAATTTCTACTAAACTTGGTGGCTGCACCTGCAAAAATCTTTAACAGTTTGCATAGACTTAGCTTTGTCCTCCATTTTCTTTAAAACTGCTTCCACAGGCGAACCAAACAACACATCAGACTGTAAAGGAGCATCCAAAATCCTTGTCTTAACATGCTCAGCTAAATTCTGATCCTTCAACCAGGCATGCCTGCGAAGAACAGAACTGGTAGCAGCCACCCTCGAGGAGGCCTGTACAGCATCAAAACCACATTGCAAAGAATGCTTACCCACTTGTTCAGAGACATGAACCAAATCCAGCAACTCTTTACACTCAATACCTTCCGCCAAAGCATCCACCTTAGATTTCAATTGTGAAAGGAGATAATTCTGATATTTTAGCATGTGAAACTGACAATTCAAAGCTCTCATGGCTAGAGTGGAAGAAGTATACACTTTCTTTCCCCACCTATCCAAAGCCCTTGCCTCTTTATCAGTGGGAACAGGATTTTTAACCACAGAAGCCTTTACACCCTTAGGCCCTTGAGAAATAGTTTCTGGGTCAGCCCTAGGACTCTTAAATAAATATTTATGAGCTTCGGGCACCCTATAATACCTATCAGGCTTAACAGGAGCAGGAGGCAAAGAGTCAGGGTTCAGGGAAGCCTCTGCAAAAACATCTTCCACCACATGCAACACAGGAGGAATAGCTAAGGCCTATGCTGGGGTAAAACAAGAACTCCCAAGCCTTTTCCTGGAGTCAGAGTAATCCTGGCCTTCCCATTTAAAGTGCTCCTCATGGAATGCAAAGTCTCTGAAAATGAGAAATCCTCAGGTGGAGACGCTGTAGGAGTGGAATCATCCACATCAGAATCAGAATAAGCAGGGTACTCCTGCAAATCTTCCACAGAAGATTCTGAAGCCTCTGAACACTGTTCAAAACTATCAAACTCGGTTCCACCCTAGGCCTCTTATCAGGCGGGGCATAGAACCCCTAATCATAGTAATCAAATCTTCTGCCATTTTAAGCATATGTTTCTTAGGTACAGAACCCGAAATGCTAGGAGAAGCCCCCACTGAAGCTGAAGTAGGCCTACCTCTCAAAGAAGTTTTGGCAACAGAAGGAGAGGCCCTAACTACCTTGGGAAGAGAGGGAAGAACAGTCACCTGAGAAGCCCCTCAGCCTGGCCTACCTCCTGAGAAGGCACATCCTGTAAGAGTATAGTTTCTGCCTGGGACTCCATGGAAACTCCTGGCAAAACCTCCGGCTCCACTGAGCCTTCTAAAGAACCGGCGTCCAGGACTGCGGTTCCTCAACCCTAGGCTTCACTGTTTTATCCTTGCGCTTCTTGGAGGCGGCCGGAGCATCCGGCGGCATTTTATAATTGCAACGCTTCCCAAACACTAACCTGGCACAGTCTAACCTCCTCTTAATAGTGCGTTTGTTAAACCTAGCACAAGAGCGGCAACCAACAACGTCGTGCTCAGGCCCTAAACAAGGTATACACAAGGTATGATAATCCCTATGAGGTATCTGTTTCCCACAAGAAATACAGTTATTCACTTTTTCTGACATCCGGTAAAATACTGAGGCAAGAAAAACTAAAATGTTCCCAACGGGTACTTAGCCAACTCTGTTTCGGTCTGAAACTCCGGTTTCGGAAATATTTCAGAACGCCAACCTGCACTCGCAAAACTGCTTCTGCATCGGACCATGCGGCAAAAAAGACTGAGGATATGACGTCGGTCATGCGCATTAGTACCCTGACGTACTGACGTCAGTCTAATGCGCCCTGACCGACGTCAGCCTTATACTCTGGTATTCGGGCCGACTGGACGCGGACTATACCCAATAGTCAGGACTGCAGCAATGGAAGACGAAGAACATCATACTGATACATGTAAGTACTGCTTATTTTGATGGACAGTTTTGGGAAAAGCCCTGTATAATCAGCATAAAGGAACAATGAAAATATTTTGACTGATAAGAGGCCAGACTAAACTGAACATTCCAAAGAAACAATGTTTACCTTTGTAAACAGTCTGGATTTTGTTGAATTGCATTTACAAGAGAATTTCCTAGCACAGCATTTGCTGCTAGAGACTAGCAGTGCATTTTTGACAATGTTTCTTTTCTGTTGTTCTTCAAACTTTTTGCCAGAAAATAATTTTATTTTCATCCATTTAAATAACCATAAACATACAATGGAAAAATCCTGGCTCCAGAGAATGTTTTTGTTACTGCAACCACTGCAAATTAACCTTTTTTCTGTGATTTTTTTAATTGTGATTCAACTTATTAAACACAACCAATACAGAAAAAAAAGTTACATACAAGGTTATCCATCTTTATAGATGACAAACAATTAAAAGAGACAAAAAAACAGAACATAATGTCTATGAATAAACCAGATAAAATTTAGGCATCACACTTAAAGCACTACTAAAGAAGATTATAACCATTTACTTTCAAAAACACAAGAGTAAAGTAACCAACATAAAGACAGACCTTGTTGAACATAAAAGGGAGATTGGGGAGTAGGAGTGGCATGCAATGAATTACATCACTCAGGACCCATTATGATTCTCTTCTCTTACATACAAGGAACAAGAAAAGGGAGATTACCATAGTCACTTGTTTCTTACTTTTCACTTATCTATCAGTTGTCATTTATGGTGATAGTAATCTAGTCTAGGCTGACCCACAACTGAGGATTTGAACTCCTTCAATTTCAGAAGTTATTGTTTCATGAACGGTATTACTTGTAGAGTGATTTGCTTCCAAGCCCTAGTAATGATTTTCCCCTAGCAAGCTTATTAGTGACACAACTGTCTCAACATTACTGTAAATGGAGGAGTCCCCAATCCACCCAAGTTGGAATGCCACAGATATTAGAGTCACTTGATGACCCACCACTACCTACAATACTTGGTTGACCCCTTCCTTAAACAAATCTAGGTGAGGGCAGCTTTAGAAAATAAGATACCACTTCCATATATCTTGCCCATTACATTGCCAACACTGAGGGAAAACCATAGGAAATATCCTTGACAAGCAGGCAAAAGTATAGAATAAATTAAACATGTACTGTCACCCAAAAAACGTTTTCACCTACATTTAGTTGGATATCTAGGGGGATCACCCAGGTCAAATTTTTGCTTTAAAGAACCCAATGACAAAGGAGAGCCCTTCTCCATCAATTTGTCCCAAAACTTCCTCTGGACCCTTTGAGGAAATGTCATAAAACAAAAAGCTGACTGAAAAGGGGTCATGTCTGTCCTACGCTTTGGTGCTAGCGGTAGTAATGGCCCAACTTAAAGAGGATGTTACCACCAAACCTAGATTGTTTCTTCCCTGAGTTCCGAATTCCCTATCATGTACAGAGTATGGAACTGCCCCCTCCCTCCGCAGCTTGTGCAACAACATATCTTTCCAGTGTGGTTAATACTCACATCATATAAAATTTAGTCCAATTTTAACTCTAGCTGCTTTTACATACCATCTAAATTCTGGTATCCCAAGTCCTTCCAGATCTGCTGGTAGGTTCAATATTTCTACTCAGACCCCATGTATAGCTTTGGCCAAATAAAATCCAATAATAAGTTTTTCAACTTTTGTAAGGCTTGGGAGTCCCAGCAGCATGGAAGATCCTGCTCCTCATACAGAACAAGGGGGAACACCTATAATTTAACAGCTTGTACACACTGAGACAAGTCCAGGCATAACCCCTTCCAAACATGTAGCTGATCCCTAACTTTCTGGAGGGGTTTCATAGCTGTCACCTCCCTAGATTGCTGCACACTACACAGAAACTGAATACCAAGATGTATCATTTTATTGTGTCTCCTTACCCTTTGGAGAAGGTGTTAAAGTTGGGTCAACAGAACATTGTTTATACAATTTACCTCTGTTTTAGCCACATTTATTTTATATTCTGATACAGATCCAAACTGATGCAACAAGTAAAGGGCTAAATGCAAATCTCTATCTGGGTCAGTTAAATACAGGTGCAGGTCATCTGAATACAATGACAATAGGGTCGTAGGTTCATAGGTAAGTACTAGGCTAACTGCCCTTGTTGGCCATTTTAAGCCTATCCAATTTCCTTTTCAAAAGAAAAATAAGTGCTCTACCAGACACTGTACACTTTGCAATCATAAAATTGCAAATCTTCAGGGCCATTGGTTCTAAATATATAGCAAATAAAAGGGGAGATGAAAGGCATCCTTGCTATGTTCCTCTAGCTAAGTGAAAACTTGAACAAAGTCTGGCCCCTACTTAACTGTAGCCATTGCGTATAAATTGCGGATGATTCTGGGAAGCCCAAAATGCATACTGACTGGAACAGAAATAGCCAGTTCACTCTATCGTACATATTTTTGGCACCCATACCATACCAGCCACAAGCAGTAGGGACTTAGTACCTTCATGATTTCTCTATTGTTAGGGACAGTTTTAGCAGACTGTCAAATGTAGCTCTGCTGAGTATAAAAACAGACTTATCAGGGTGTATTATGTGGGGCATGAATTTATCTAGCTTATGAGCAATTAATTCTGCTAATAATTTGAAGTCATGTTTCAGCACTGACACTGGCTTGTACGCAGCTGAATCAGTTGGATCCTTACCTGATATTAATATGACTGATATTGGAGCTTCTCACCTAACAAGAGTATAGAGCTTGATAATGTATAAAAATGGGCTAATTACTTATCGACTCCCTATACGTAGGCTTCAACTATCATACAGACCTTTTGTCAGAGATTTTCTCCTATAGCTTTTCTTGCATGCTCTCCTCTATGTAGATCCTTGAATAAAAGCCACTAATCCCTTTAAGATACTAGTGGGGTTTATACAGGTTGTATCAAATTTAATGGCTGTTCTAGTTGCAAATTGTTGCCTAAGATAAAGTGCTAAAATGTTTTGGTAAGCAGGAATCATTTCAAAGTGCTTAATTTTTAAAGATGAAGCCGCTTGATCTGCTTTTAAGTTTAAATATGCAGAAAGCTTTAATTTCCTAAACTTTCTGTCTGTATTCCCCATGTTTATTTCTTCTGTATTTACCCAGATACCACAAAAGTTCTTGTTTAAGTATCCTAACCTTTTGGGTTGAAATACTCTGTTTATGAGCCACACACCACTGACATCAACGAATTTACTATCTTGAAATGGTCCCATTGCACAACTATGAGTTGATCACTGACATTTAAAAGTTCTGTTCATTCATCAAAGAATCTTTGAACCACTGCATCAAAAAGTCCCCCTTAAAGTAGAAAAATATAGCTTCCAATGAGGCTGTAACTTATAGTGGTCCAGCCCAAGTTCAGCCGTGACAGCGTGGTCTAACAAATGAAATGAAGCATAGGATACATTTTGAGAACAATATAAGTGTTCGTTCATTACCATCACCTTATCTATCCTAGAAAAGGCACTAAATATTGGTGAAAAACATGTGTAATAAGAGGATGAAAGCCCTAGTTCATAATGTAAATCAATTATACCCTTATTCTGGATGAATTTCCTTATTGTCTTTCCAGCACATGGGAAGTCCTCCAATCTTGGACCACAGTGCACTTCCTTTTTTTTTCAAAACAGGTTTATTGTTTTAACATATAAGAGAAATATCATAACAATTTTATACAAGTAATTAAAAATAGGTATTATTATAATATTCAACAAAACAACTAAAGTATTTACAAAGACATCCACTACAATCAGATCAATTACTTAAACTAAAATACCATGCTACTGAAATTAAAATTTTTTTAACAAATTTTGTAAATTATCCCATACAATAAAATAAGATGTTTTTCTATTTGTTCTAGTCCTAATTGTGTTTATTTCCATATGGCACACTATATTCATAACATTTTTAAATTCATTGAACAAAGGAGGTGTATCTGAAATCCAATTTCTAGTTATTATTTTCCTAGCCACTGCTAGAATAGACCATAACAAGGGAAGCTTAACCTTTTTAAAACTTTGAGGTACAGGTGTGTTGAATAATATAAGAGATTTAGAAATAATGAAATTATCTGTAAAAAGAGCCTGCAAAAATTCATTAATTGACTTCCAGTATTCTTTCAATTTTATACAGTCATAAAACATATGAGCCCAGTCAGCATTAATTTCTACATTACATCTCTTACATAGATTATCTTTATTATTTATTTTATTCATCATCAAAGGTGTATAAAAAGATCTATGTAAAAATTTCCATGTATAAAGTCTCCAGACAATGGAAGACGTAGTTCTATAAGCAGATTCCAATATATATTGTTTATCTTGTTGATTTGGTGGGTCCCCATTAATAGAAGTGAAATAATTCCAGTATGAATCTACACTGTAAAAGTTTCTTGTCTGATAACTTTATGTATGTATGAAAGTTTACCTTTATCAGAAACTTTATGTTGTAAATTTAATATCAAGTAATCAATCAGTGTTGGAATAGATTCTTTAACAGTTATAGACATTAAATCTATTCTATTAATGAGATGTTGTCTAAAGGTCTGAACCTCTAACCAGCAAGTTTCTCTTAGATCAAATTCGTGTTTTAAGAAATCTAGATTTTTAACTTTATTATCAGATATCAACTGATACCAGTACTTTAGATCATTATCTATAGCTAAATGAGTTCCTTCAGATGTAGATGACAAAAGCATACCCTGAGTATACATTATAGGAAATACAATAAAATTCCATTCCCTGTACTTAGGGTGCATGAATATAAAGTTACGATAACTAATAATAATATTTAATGGGTAACAAACCATATGTTTAGGTGTAATAGGTGAAGTACAAAATTCCTTTAGTAACCATAACATGGAGTTATTTACAATAATATTTTTGTGTGTTAAGGAGCACAGTGCACTTCCTGATATGTGAAGATCATATTCCAATCTCCCCCCCAAAATACTATTTCCCCTTAAAATTGAATCCCATTTTTCATAATATATAAATCGAGAGTTGAAGACCCTGGAGGAATATAATGAGAGACAAAAGTAAACAGGGAGGCATGCTGCCATTCCTTAATCATGACATAATGAGCTTTTTGGTCAGTCTGTTGGGCAAACATCTCAAAAGGAATATGTTTATATATTAGGATTATACTGCCCCTATGTTCCCTTGCAGGTAAGATGACAGACCCCAATGAATCCCTTTCCCAAAAGCTTCTGATGCTCTTGCATGCTCAGGGCAGTTTCTTGCAAAATTAATATTTGTGATTTTGTTTTTCCTGTAGGAGGAGAACACCCTTTTCTTCTTCACTGGGTTGCTAATATATGTGTGTGTATGTATGTATATATACATAGATATATATATATATATATATATATATATACACACACACACACATATATATATATATATATATATATATATATATATATATATATATATATATATAAATGGGTCTATATGATAGTATCGAATGGACTAAATAGCGAATGCTATTTAGTCGATCCGATACTGTCGAAATGGCAAAATAGCGAAGTCATGGAACATAGAACTTTTTCCCAGGGAAAAAATTTGGTGGGCCATCTTCGGGACTTTGCCATTTCCTCCATTATGGTGCGATCTCGGAGTTGGTATATTTAAGTAGGGTGGGTGTGGGGGGCACAGCCCCTCACATGGGGGGGTGGGGGGAAAGCCCCCTACTTAAAATTTGTGTTTAAGTTTATTTATTTTTTTTATGGAGCAGCAAATTTTTTCCCAGGGAGAAAATTAGCTGTTCTGTTTGGTCAATATTTTGTTGTTTCGATATTATCGGTACGGTGAAATAGCATTCGCTATTTACATCATACGATAATATGATATAAACGCTATATATATATATATATATATATATATATATATATATATATATACACATATATATATATATATATATATATATATATATATATATATATATATATATATATATATATATATTATATGGGTCCTAGTTAAATGATCGAAGTTCAGAACTTTGAATTTCATATGGCCGAAACCATATGATCGAAGTTCTAAAACTTCGAACATTTAAACGGTGATCTCCATACAGCACTTTTCGTCACTGTAGTGCGATCTCGGAGTTGGTATATTTTAATGGAGGGGGGATGCAGGAGGCTTGCCCACCTGCATATATGTGTTCGGGATTACAAAACTTCAGTCATATGGTCCCGACCATATGAGTTCGAAGTTCTGTAACTTCTATCATTCAACATAGACCCATATCTGTATGTGTATATATGTATATGTATATATATATATATATATATATATATATATATATATATATATATATATACACACATATATATATATATATATATAGATAGATACATAGATTAGTACTAAGCTAACTGCCCTTGCGAGCTATTTTAAGCCTAGCCAATTATCCCTTGTGAGGCTCAAACCCTGCACCTTGTGCTTACAAGGCAAACACCTTAACCATTAGGCCACCCATATGGATCACCTACAGAACACAGACAGCCCAAAACACCGTCACCCACATGGCCGATGCCTTATGGTCGACACTCACAATATCGAAAGTGCCAGAACTTCACAAAAAATGAAAATAAAATTTTCTTTTTTGTGCTAGCAGGGGGACTACGCCACCCAGCACCCCCCAGTGGGGGCTCTGCCCCCCACACACCCCATATCTTTAATATACCAACTCCAAGATCGCACTACTGTGCAAGAATGGAAATTTTTCCATTCCACACTATTGGGAGATAGTGTTTCCCCATTGTCGATATTCTGAACGTCGACCACGTGGCGTCGGCCATATGGGTGTCGGCTTTGTTAGCTGTTGGCGTTCTGTATTGGACCTATATATATATATATATATATATATATATATATATATATATATATATATATTAATCACTTTAATAATGTGCTACTATAAAGGTGAACTGAAAAGTACAATTTAATGGGAAAACAGCTACAGTTGCTCAGATGGCAAAAGTGAGGTCTCCAGCACACAGCATAGAAGGGGAAGGGGAAGATCCAATATGGTAGAAGGCGGGAATCTCCTAGGAATGGGGAGGACCCTCTCCACCACCTCAAAGGCTGAGGGATGCCCAGAGTCATGAAGAAGCCTCCCCTGCCCTGAGGGATCAGGAGTAGATCGTCCCCGGTGTCCAGCAGTGCTCCACTCTGAGGGAGAAGTCAGAGCTGAGCTGTCAAATGTCAAGGCGCCAAGGGGAAGGTACAGCTCCGAGAACTTCGGAATCAAAATCATCCTCCCCAACTCAACATCAAGACTTTGACTCCAAGATATGCTTGGCCATGACGCGGTTTGTACTGAGTGAGTCAGGGAAGCAATCGGGCTCCACGTTGAGATAGCTATTGGACCCGATGTCTTGGCCTCTGGGACCAACAGATCAGGGAGCTCTGAAGTGGCAAGCTGGATTTGAGAAGGAGATGCTATTTTGCAGGAAGCTCTGCTTGCAGATCCCGTCAGGGACGGAGCTAAAATGGCTTCCCATCTGGTCTGCATGCAGAGAAATTTCCTCATCAATCTGTCCACCTTATTCTCTGACAAGCTCCGAGAGGACCTGATGGAAGAGGAGACAGAGGAATGCCTGGAGTAAGGTCTGAGAGAAACATCCCAAGGGGATGTACTCAGCACCGATGACTCTGGCCCCAAAGTGATGACTGGGGAACAGGGTGGAGGGGTAGGTGCTGAAGTCAGAGGCAAAGGGCTCTGCTCCAACATTCTCAGGGCCTCTTTGGCAGGCTCCTTAGCTAAAGAGAGCGGTCTGTGGACTGTTTCTTAGGGTGCCTGGCCTCCTTGGGTTTTTTAGTCGGGGTTTGAGCCCCTGAGGAGAAAGGATAGCTGGGGAGGGAGGTAGAATAAGCCCTTTTAAGACCAACTTATTCCTTCTATCTGCAATAGCCTGAGGGAGAAAGGCCTTGCAGATAGAGCATGCTACTTCAAGGTGTGCAAGCCTAGATAGTAAACACACTCCCTGTGGGCATCAAAGATAGGGATTTTGTGCCCACAGGAAGTGCATTTCTTAAAACCTACAGGTTTGTCAGATTTCTCCGACATAGTGGGAGAAGTAGAAATAAGAAAGAGGAAGAAGAGCACGACGGGAGAACACAAGCAGCAAGAAAAAGGAAAACTAAGCTAAATAGGGTTTTTTAAACTAATACAAAAAAGCTAAAGAGAAGGCTAGAAAAGAACAGGCCAAAGGCCAACTCACATACCAAAAAATACACAGAAAATTAACCCACAGAAGAGCTCTAAATGGACCATGATGCATTACTGACGCATGGCAAACGAGATCTAAGGTATATGGGAGGAGCAAGGGATTATGGGTAGGTATAGAGAAGCTCTAGTTCGGAAGCTTTAGCTTGCTAATGGCTGAGGCAGTTCTGAAAGTGGAACCATAACCCACAGGTTTGATGAAGACTGAACAGACATCAGATCCATAGTTCACAATTTAAAATGTACAGTCTTTTGATTTGCAAGTTGTTGAACACCATAAGTTAGTACAAAGTTAGTTTGATTAGGCACTCAAAAGCAGTTAGACTTAGCTATTTACATGGTATTGTCATTATACACAGCAAAAGAAAAGTTGTAATCTGAATTCATTTATACAGATAGTGTATGGAGTCTAATGAGAGCATTTAATGAAAATGGTAGTAATTAAAGTGTTTTCTATACAATAAATAGTAGTATGGATGGATTGACATTTCATAGTCAAGGAAGAATAAAAAAGCAAAAAAGCAGATATGCCAGAGGGGCAGGGGGTTTGCTAGTTAGGATGAGAGGGGGAGAGTGAGCAGAGAACAATTACAGAGAGAGATGAGTTAGAAGAGAAGTTATCTAGTAGGGTCAGAGCGGGGGTAGTTAGGGTTGGTGAAAAGGTGTGACTAGTAAGTTCATGGAGGGTGTTTACAGTTGCAGGTCCAGGTGCTGGTTAGAAAGTTTTTGAGAGCAGTTTTGAATTGTTGAGGGTAGTTTATATTTCTAATAGCCAGGGGAAGTTTGTTGCGGGAGGGGGAGTAGCTGTACAGATTTTGTCCTATTGTGCTTTCTGGCTTCAGTGCTTCTGGGAGTCCTGGGAGGGGTGTTGGGGAGATGCATCACAATGAAGTACAAATGTTACGGCTCCAGCTGGAAAAATGCTTCCATTACCCATGTACAGTAATACAAATTGTACAAAGCAGTGTATAAACTAAAGAAGGGAAATAAACATTGCAGCGCAATTTTAATACAGCATCTGCATGCTTTTTATGCATTCCCTCCCTAATGGGTATCTTAGAAAAGTGTTCATTTTTTACCACAGAATAATACTACGCTGCGAAAAATTTAATTCAGTTTTTAAACAGTACGTCAAATTCTTCTTCCATCGCCAATGCTGCACTTAGGTTCTTTATCATAATAAAGTGAAAAGCAGAAAAAAAATATGTCTCTCTGCATTAATATTTATTGCACAAAGCAGTGTTCCTTTGTTATCTGTTACGCAAAACAGTATCAAAGTAGAGCTGTATATCTACCCCCTCTTTTATGTTCACCAGAACAAAACGATGTCAGATGCTGCTTTCTATGGTCATTTTAAATTGCAGGATCCTGTTTTCCCATCATTACAGAGTGCAAAGTAAAATGTTCCAGCTTCATGTGGAAAATATTCTCTACAATGTTAATGAACATGTATTGGGAAATGCTGTGCTACTTTTAGCAGCTATTGCTTAAAGGTTTATCAAGAATAGCTAAACACTGTTAACCTATTATTTACCACTACAATGTTAAATTTACTTTCTGCAGTTGTTTTAAAACATTGTACTTGCTTCCTATCATTTTAGACTGTAATGCAAAATCTCATAACTTCACTTGAAATAAACTTGGCTCCCATTCAGTGTGTTTTAATATTTACTGCAAAGAGCAGTTCTATCTTTAGCATCTGCTGAGGAAAAGGATATCAGAAGATGTCATTTTTGCACAGAACAGTGCCCTCCTTTTCCAAAAGAAGAATGTCAAACGATGTTTTCTGCAATTATTTTAAAATACTAAATTTTGCTTATCCATCATCATACATTGTACATCAAAATGTCACAGCACCAGTAAACAAAATATTTCCCAATCAACAGAAAAATAAATAGCTAATTTCATCTTCCACACAGATTCATTGAATCTATGAATCTATGAATTTCATCTTCCACATGTTGTTTCACATCCCCCAGCCCATCAAGCACCTTATAACAGTGCTAGCCAACACAGAACAGCGCTATTTCAATAATCAATACAGTAATACAATCTCAAATGTTACTTTCCACGGTCATTTTAAAATAAAATAGCACACCCACATGCTCATATAGTGTACAAGAAAATGTACTACAGTAAAATGTCAAATGCAACTTTCTACAGTTATTTTAAAATCTATCTTGCTTCCCTGTCATCATAAACTACAAAGTTATAGCTCCAGTTAATAAAATGTTTATCCCCCAAATTTGAATGAACTATTTAATTTCAGCCTTTAATGTGGTTTTATTAAAAAAAATCAACTCTGGTATCTTAGAATAATGCTTGTGACCATAAAATAGCACAATGATGTTAACAACATCTATCTCATATTTTTATGTCCAAATGCCACAGTCCTGAAAGCAGGAAAAATGCAGTTACAATGCTAATCAAGAGGTTTATAATGTCTGTTACACTCAGCAGTAAAGTGCCAAATACTGCTTCTCACAATCATTTTAAAATGTTATATCAGAAACACACTCAAACATATATACCATGCATCCATAAATACTAGTACAATGTCGAATGCTGTTTTCCATTTTAAAATGCATCTCTTTTCCCCGTCACAACTCATATCAGTAAAATATAGTGCTCCATAAGCACAATCTGTCCATCTGAACTCTACTGCCACTTCTTGCTGTTGTTTGTCTTTTGGCTTTTCCCAGTTAGGGATCGCCACAGCAGAACTCCGGTCCGCTAATGATTGGCAGTAGATTTTCACGAATGCCAAGGTGCCAGCTCGACATCCAACCTTCAATGAAGGCACGCCCATTTACGCATGTCTTTCGAATGCCACCCAACCGTGGGGAGGACATGCAGACTCACACAGAAGGCACTCCCCGCACTCCAACCGAGAATCGAACGGGAGAACCTCTTGCTGTGAGGCAACAACGCTACAGCTGCACCACCATGGCATATCTGAACTCTACTGCCACTATCACATAAAAATCTTATTCAAATGTTCACATCAGCACTTACACAAGAAATATGCAATGACATCATTTTCCAGACATGGTATTTCTAGTCCAGAACATGTATCTATAATAAGCACGTGTTCAATGAGCAATGCTAGAAAGTTTCACATCAAATCATAATGCATCATGTTCTGCCAACAAACATCACCACAAACTCCATTATAGAAACTAAGAGTAAGGATAAAACTTCACTTAGCCTCCTACTTAAAACTTCCCCAAAAAATATCAGACTTTATCCCATAAATAAATATATGTAGCGGAGATGCACTCAAAACTCTTGGGAGATGTGCTTCTTCACAACTCAAATATATAAATACTTTTAACTTACTTAATTCCAACTTCAAAGTCAGACTACTTACTGGTAAAGTATCAAAACCATCACCTGGAAAAAATTGAAAATGCAGCACTCCTTATCCTTAATGGAAAACTCCACCTTACAACTTAAAAATTCTATTTTTTCACTCTATCTCTGTTTCCTGAGTTATTTTAACATCTCAAAGTCACTCTGACCGCTTCTTATAGAATTTTAATATATTTTCTGCAAAATGGCTGTCACTGGGGCTTGATATATCAATGTGATTTTATTTTTCTTCAAGCCTTTCTCTTTCCCATAATCCATTTCAAGTCTGCTTTATATGAGTCATGCTAGACATAAGGAAGTAGTGGTGTATTCCCATTCCATTAACATATAATGGGAGTAGTGTCAGTCACTGTCATCTTGTATCCTGTCTGCAACAGGACTGCTTCTCATTTCTTTAACAGCCCCTATTTGGGTGTGCCAATAGGCTTGTTTTATAGTATACTAAGAAATTATACAGCTGCAACCAAAAACAGTTGCTAAATTGCAAAAAACATATTTTTGTAGTCCAAGATGAATTAACAGTCCCTCCCCCTACACTTTGGTAAATGTATTAATATTTTACAAGAATTACATGAAAAAAATATTTCTGCCTTTTCTCTAAATTTCAGATATCTTTGATACTATTCAAGTAATCTTAACATGTAAAGTAGTATAAACATCAAACATTTAAAGTTTAAAGCTTAGCATTTCAATACTGTGATGTTGCTTATGTAAATTTATCAAAAGAGGTGGCAACTGCCATTGAACTATTGACTGATCTTGCTCTGTTTTGCTATGAAAGGCATTGCTACATTAGAAGCAGCTGTTAATAGGTGTAAGTTCTCTTCCTTTCTGCAGTAAAGACAATGAAAAACAGTTTCCACCTCTTTGTCTTGTATACAGCAACCTGAGCTCCTGACTACAGATTTCTCTGTGTTTGTGGTATGTCATGCAGGTGCAGACAAATTCCTCTGCAACTTATGTGAGAAGTTAAGCATTAAAAAAAAAGTCAGTGGTCTTTTCCTTCCTTTGATACCAAAGTGAAGAAATGAAATGTTTTATAAAGTACAAGCAGGTTTCAGGTACATACAAAGCACTGGAATCATAATGTAGGGAGAAAAGCAACCTAAGAATTGAGTTAAACTGAAGGCAAAGGTAGAGTTTTCCTTTAAGTAGCTACACTTCACACAATAAGAATGATTATTAACTGACAGAACTCTCTGGTTAGGTCTGCAATGAAATGCAAAGTTCATAGTAATGAATAGGCACAAAACCTATGTTGTATCACAGACATTCACAATATTGTAGCCAGGAGATCCAAAGTCTGCTGAGTACACTACAAATCCTCAGTGAATGCACTTGCATACACTGATGACCTTAAATGCAACTGCCTGTGATTTGCAAATGCAGTGTTAAAGTGAATCACTAGTATGGATTTTTGATTAACTCTACTGTGGCCATACTTGGCATTCTGTAAACTGCCCTGTTTTTAATGGTTTAATTTTGAACTTCAAATGATTTATCTTATGGACTTGCATGCTGTCACAATTTTAAAAGCCATTTCTCCCATTACCACAGCTGAGAAACTGTATTCTGTTGCCAAGATTTTGTACTTTTCAGTCATATATTAGCAGAAAGAGCACTTTTTGGTAAACTGGCATAAACTCAAGTATGAAGGTCTAATGAATGACAGATGAATATACAAATAGGTAAGGCATCAGTTTTACAACTCTCCAACAGTGGTACCTAGAGATATGTTGTGTAAAATAGCTCTTCTTATGAAGTGAAAGGACATATTTTGCTAATAAAACGAATGTCATTAAACAAATTTTCCAGAAAGAACAATGCTTGATGTTGACTTAAAAGGGAGATTCTTCAATTATGAAAGTGTCATTTTAATATATTTATACCTATCTTTCTCTCTCTCTCTCTGAATATATATATATATATATATATATATATATATATATATATATATATATATATATATAATAAATATTTATCCATCTATCAATCTATGAAGGGCTGCAGAATCACAGCCTGTTGTGACAGTTTTTGGCTACAATTATTGTATCCATAGAACCACTGTAAAAGAGCATGTTCATTTTTGTACTGCTTCAGATTTTTCAGCCTGTGATTTCAGTAGCCCTCAGCCTATTAAATAGTGGGCTTCTGCCACGAGTTAGTAACTTGCTGGGTTAGTAGTCAGTTCCACTTGATACATGGAATTTAAAATGGCTTGGGTTTTAAGGAGATGGATTTCTTAGTCCTTACAAAACACCGACACATTACCTTGGTAGGCTGCTGTATATATGGTATGGGATCCAAGAAATTAGTTCCAGGTTATCCATGGGAAATCAAACAACAGAAATCTGTAGTAATACAAAGAGTCCATATGTTGTGGAAAATGTAATTTTCCTTACCTTATAGGGCTGGAGGAATTTGCTGAGGTCTAAAGTGCAAAGAAACCTGATCTTACATAATTTTCATCAGTTCATGCAGTTAGGACATGAAATATGGAAAAAATTTTAGATAGGTTATTGAATTTTCTGAAGGTTTTACAATAACTTATAGCTTGCTTTTCCCCAGTTGTCTCACATTATAATTCTTCATTCACTTTTTCTTCAGTTTGAAAAGATTCTTGCTAAATTGCAAGAAATTTGTGTTCAGCAGTGGGCAATAATACACATACTTCATTTCTTGGTTTGAATTCTTTGAGATAAACATTTCTATTATATGATCTCTGCTTTCTTTCAGTATGAGATTCACCCATTTCTTCCTCAGTTTCTACACCTATTCATCGTCGTAGTGTATTCATAAGTCCTTCCCTGTCAGTTTCAACAATAACTGCTTACATTATTTTAACAACTGGATACTTCTGATTGGAATCCCTTCTCTGTGAGTCTCTAGACGTATCCTTTATTGCTTTCACCACAGTAGCCTTTTGGTGAGATTCTGCTTAATCTTTGTCTAATACTTCCACCCAAAGCCTTATCTTAGCTCTTTTTGTGTTATCTAGTCTTACACCCATTCCTTTTGCTGAAGCTGTGTATTTCTGGCAATGTATTTTGTTGAACCATTACCCCAGATTTGCAGAGTTCTGTGAACTGAGGAAAGTGATGACCAATTACCACATCACGTGTTAAGTAAGGCACTAGAAATATTGGGTTAATACATTGCCTAAAATAGTTTGCATTTCTTCCTATGCTGCACAGTATTCCAGTTTGTCCCCATGTTCAATATTCTTTTAATTTTCTGCTTACTACTTGTTTTATGAGTTCAATAATCCTTGCATTTCTTTTCCCCTTTCCACAATATTGCATTTGAGAAGTTTGTAGCAGCACAGTGACAAAAAGCAGATTCTACACTTATAGTGGTTTAAAGTTCAGCATTATTACATTCTATAGGCTCAGAGTCCACAGGCATGTTTCTAGATACTTTGTACTGGCCATCATTAACAATGGTTACAGGCTTAATATAAAGAATTAAGATTGGGTTACCAATCATAAGCTGTTTATTATGTGTTAAAGACATGGATGCCAAGAAATGTACCTCAATCGTGAAGCTCAACGCGTGGATCTTGGCATTCATGTCAAGAACACATAATTCATGCTTATGATTGGTGACATTACCATAATTCTTTGTAGTGCATGGAGCTTTACCTGCTCCATGTACTACTAGTTACAGGGGAAAACCTCTAACCGTTTTGCTGGTTTTCAAAGCCATAAAACACTTTTCAGATGCTGTCAGAAAGGCAGTGTAACACAGTCCATTACATTTATACTTACCTTTTATGCTTCTCAACTGTCTAGATTTTTGCATAGGGTCTAGATTATTACTTCATATTTTTGTCTGGTTCCTCAAAGTGTGTGGTTTTTGGTCAAACCACTGAGGACTGAAGTCTCTATATAATGACATGTATTTATCTTTCAGAGTTCATACCCTTCAGAAAATGCATGTGAACACACATCCTGTTATTCTAGTAACCTTCTAAGTTTTTAGAATATGTTAGGGACATGTTACCAATGGACAGCAGGCAGAAACAAATCTTTCATTCTGCTGCTATTTGCTGGATAGGACATGCAGATTTTATTGCCTGGTGTTATATCCAACCTTAACTAACAACTTTAGCAGTGCATACTTAGCATTTGTTAAGGTCAGCTCTCAGTTAGATATTTTGTTTTTTTCTGAATATAGGAGTTTAATCACTGCACTCTATGCACTATATAAAGGATCACAATTGAGTCTCTAATAATAACCAGATTATTGTATGTTTGAGACAGAAATGCCAAGAAATTCACCTAGAGAAAGAAGTTCATGCGGTGAATCTTGGCATCCATGCCAAGAACGCATAATAAAGGGTTATGACTGGGTCTCCAATCATTATTCTTTATTTCATATTTTACCTGCTCCATTTACAGAAAAACAAAAAAAGTGCAAAATGTTTTACTGGGTTTGACATCCAGTAAAATCTGAATGACTGCTGTCAAACAGACAGCAGCAGACCTTTAATCTTTTTTGATTAAGAATTCTGGAAGGACATAGGATGAAAATTAGTATCAGTTCTTACATATTCCTCTTATTCACTTAAAATGTTAACATAGCAACAGGTTTTGCAGCAATATGTATTTTCTAAACAATAAGATGCATGAAACTCTAAATCTGGCACTTTTGCATGACTGTAATCTTCAATTATTTAAAAGCAAAAAAAAAAAAAAGAGGGACACAGCAAAAATATGACACAGATTCATGGATAGCTGAGAGGCAACTATAACAGACAGAAACAAAACTCTTTTATTTTTTGATACAGTTCTTTGTTGGATGGCAACTTTTATTTTCTGCCAACATATGTGTCTTATGCCATTTCCTTTCTACTCCTCATTTTCCTGAACAAATATTTTTCCTTCCAATACTTTCAATTTCAGTTTAAAGGCCCTCCAATCACCCTCAATATCCACTGTTTTTAAGCCTCTTAAGATTTGGTTTGCACTCTTTCTCACTTCTTCCCCATTTGAGGCAGTTGTCTGTTTCCACATTTTTTCTTATTGTCTTTTCCCACTAGTGTACCTACCAGTTAGATTTGTGATTTTGGTACCTGCTCACCAGAGCCCAAAAGAAAAAATTGCTTAGTTAAGTTGATTTTCTCAACCCATTGTACCTGAAATATTCTTACAGTTCGTCTTTACAGACTTTTAACTTTGTGCATTCTCAAAAATGCACACCCGTATACCCTTCTCTTTTGAAAAACACCTCCAACACCTACATGATACTCCAGGGAAGATTTTAGGTAACTTCGCTAGTGTATAAAAATATCAGTGAAGGCATTGTTAGGCAAATATCTTAAACCTCACCTTCATAACCTATTTTGGCATCTGAACTATATATTTCCACTCTTGCTCTTGTATTCTATATTTTAACTCTTTTTTTTCCACCTTTCTTTCATTTTCTTAAATCCTTCAATTGCTGAGTCTCTGCAAAGATTCAGTGTACTTGTGATCAGTCTCTTAGATGACCCAGCTTCCGATCTCTTGTCATTTACCTGTCAAATCAACTGAGGAACACTCTCCTCCCCAGTGCTTCTTCATGTTCTTCCATGTGATTACCATTCCTTCACTGACCAATTTTAGTCTCTCTAGATGGTCATATTCTTCCTGTATGTCTGTCCATTCCTTAATACTACCCACACTCAATATCTGTGGCCGCAATTTTACCTTGTCATGAACTTTCCTCCACTACTACCACACTATGGTCTGTTTCTCTCTATCAATATTAGTTCCTACTATGGGAAGTATTGCCATCTTCCTTTCTTTAAAATTCTTTTCTCTCCACAGTCTACTTATATCTTTCTATATTCCTTATTGCATTGACTGATCTACCTGTTGCCCCTTTCCTCTAACATTATCGTCATTAGATCACACTCCTCCCTCAGTCTTACATTCTGTATAACTAACAGTGTTTTCCAGTCAGAGCTATAATGACAGTCTATCATTCTTAACATATTCACCACTCTACATGCTTGGAGATATATACGTACCTCAGGCACCCCAAGACCTCCTCCTTCCTTCTATAACATTAAGACCTTCCAACTAACCTTCGGTTTCCATCATTCCCATAAAAAATCCATTAGCAGTTGCATTACCTTATTTCTATATACCTCTTTGGGATTTTCAAAAAAGACCTGTCCAGGGTAAATATATTGCGGAAGGACACATAACTGAATTACCATTATCTTTTGGTCCAGATCTAGTTTTACTGCTTTGCATTTATGTATTTGCTTTCTAATTTTCTCAAATATAATATCATAAGTTCTCTCCAGAGAAACAATCACTGAACCTTTCAGTCAGACACCTAAATATTTTATCTCATACTTCCAAATCCTACTCCTTGTGTCCTCCCCAAAAACAATGGCTCTAGAATAACTCCTAAAACTCGGGTTTTATCCATATTAACCTTAAAATATGCCCAAGTACTAAACTGGTGTAAGATTTCCAAGACTTTCTCCATATCCCTTCTAGGTCTTGTTAAAATAAGCAACACATCATCAGCATATAAAGTTATGTTTCTTTGCCTGACTTCCCACTCATAGCTTTCTATGTCTGACTCCCATATCTGTTGATCCAAATGTTCTAAGTATTAGATAAACAGCAGCGAGAGAGAGCAGGCACCCTTTCCTAGCTCCCCCACTCCATCTTTATTTCACCTGACATCCTCGCTTGTACTTTTACTGTGGCTTTAGATCTTCCATATATCTTTTCCAACATGTTAACCCACTTCAGTGGAAACACTTTTTCCCACATAATACTCTAAATAAGAAATCCCACTTTACTCTATCAATAAAGAAACTACAGCTAGCTTTTCCCCCTACCTTTGAGCATCTTGCATTAATAACAACGTTATTAATAGTATCTATTATTAATAATTAATATTTGCTGTCTTTTTAACTCCCACAAAACCTGTCTGAACCAAATGTATTAACCTTGTTAGTGGAACCGCCAACCTCACTCTCATTATAGACATAAAACACTTATAATCATGTTAAGAATCAAGACTGGACTGTGAGGAAAGAATCTGTGCACCTTTACCCTCCTTATAGGTTCATAGGTGTGTTCTAGGCTAATGGCCCTGGAGCATTTACAAGCCTAGCCCATAGGATTACTCTGGCATAGTGCCACCTGACCTTAGTTCCCAATGCCTCTGTCGAGTAGAGCCACTGAAGTGATCCCCAGGGGGAATTTTCTATTTCTCATCCACTCATCAAGATTTCTCCTGAAGAGGGCCAGTGAGGTGCTCTGTCTGACATGTATGGGAAGTCTATTCCATAACATGGGCAGTCTCTGTGTTACGAACCTGTCCCTCCAGCATGTTTTGTTGATTGTGGTAATGAGGTTGAGGTATCTGGAGTGTGCAGTGCGGAGGGATTGGGATTTCTTTAGATGTAGCCTTTCTAACAGAGCTGGGTCAGACATGGCTTTGCAAGTCAAGCAGAGATCGCCTCTAAATAGGCAATATGAGACAGAGAATACTAAACTAAAAACCACAGCAGTACCAGATAAAGGTGCAATGACACAACCAAGAAGTAAAAAACACCAAATGATGCACCAGGAGAACTCGAATGAGTTGTTTTTAGCGTAGTCAAAATTTAATATTCGCTGTTCGTCTAACAGACTTCTTCAGATACTAAACATAAAACTCAGTCAGTTAAACATTTAAATAATACAAACAATTTACACCAACCAATCAGCACATCACTCTCATTAAAACTGATTACATCATACTTAAATGCTGATTAAAACCATGGATCAAAATAAAATACAAGCAGATAAACTATTTCAGTATTCAAAACTTGGTTGATTAAAAAACAATGAACTAGTGCTGTACGAAACAACCAAAACTAATATTTATTAATAGTCACATTCCTATTATTTAAAAAACACTTAATGTTCACAGCGTCATTGAGACCTGGGGAAATATAGGAGGCCAGCCTAAATTGCCACCCAGCCTCCATCTGGGCCACAAGATTTCTAAAATTGCCTCCTCTTATGTCCTGCCTAACCACCTCCAACACAGAAAAAGTTACTTCTTTCCAGTTAACACAAGTGACAGAATGTTTAAACAGAGCGTTGTTAGAATTTGTTGTTTTAATGGCATACTCATGCTCCAAAATTCTTTTTCTTAAACTCCTAGTGGACATGCCAACATAAAAGGCAGGACATGCAGAACTTAAGGCAATATAAACAATGCCTACAGTACTACAATTTACCCGGCCAGGGACCATGAAATTCCTATCCACATGGCCCAAGGAAATGATGGGTCCTTCAAAAATAAATCAACAAGCCCTACAACCAGAGCATTTAAACATCCCCACACCGCTCCCAATAGTGCCCCTGGCACCAGAATGACTTATGTTGGACTCCAAACGTTGTTTTATACTTCTATTATTTTTGTAAACAAAAGATGGACTATCTCCAAGAATTCTGGCTACATCAGGATTACCTGCAATAACCTTCCAGTTATCACAGATAATTCTACGTATAGCGTGGCTATCTACACTCATCTCTAAGGCATACCTGGGAACATCAGTAGTCTTGTTGTTAACATTGTCTAACTGTCCCACTACAGCCTCTTTCTTGTGAAAGGCATGTGTTAAAATAGGAGGAAAGTCCTTATACCTTCTACTGGTGACTTCATCTGCTGCATTACAAAGTATCTCTGAAGGATACCCCCTGTCAGAAAAAAGACCCTTAATAAACTCTAATTCTGACAGGAAAGCAGAATTGTCAACTGTCATACGAGATGCTCTTATAAACTGTCCTCTAGGGACGTTACTTTTAATAAAGTTCGGATGCCCACTTTTAAAATGAACATAACTGTTACAAAATGTAACTTTCCTATGTATTGTACTGAGAACCCTTTTAATAATAGTGTCCCAAATTATGTTAACATCTAAAAAAGACACCTTGGTACCTTCTTCACCTACAATGAACTTTAAGAAAGAAGTACTTTGACTCAAAGCATCTACAAATTCCTGCACATGAAAATCTTCAGCCCTAGCGATGAAAAACAAATCATCTGCAAACCTCGTATAAAAAAGAATGTTACCAAAACATGGAACATTGGATTGGATAGGATTTCCAAATCCCACCACCCTAAAACAAGGTTGGCATATGTGGGCCATACAGTAGTGCCCATCAATACTCCAGCTGTTTAAAAAAATTTCCATTAAACATAAAAAGTGCATTTTCCAATAATCTAACAAACACATATATGTTATAATATTGTTGCTGCTTAAATCAGTGTATTTACACAAAAACATCTTACAAAATCTACACCCATATATTATTTATTTAGTTTACATTTGTTAACCGGGATGATCCAATTGGATTAATGTCAATTTTCAGCGGAGGACCGGGGAGAAAAGCTCCAAGGTACATGTACACGATACAATTGTCAGAACAATTGGTGTATGGCATTTACACCCAGGTTACATTTACTCATAGGTTACAGAACAAAGCAATACAACACCACGTAATGCCTGAGGCTTACATATCAATGCAAGTATGTATAAACAGGTAGTAACAGCATATTACCTTCAGGATTAAGACTACATTGAGTAGTTTTAGTTATGGTTTTGACCACTGTGATATTGAGAGGCGTGGCCGAAGAGAGGACACTTATAGAGGAAAGGCGTGTGAGATGGACAGGGAGATGCCAGGGTTGGTACAGGGACATATCCAGTATGATTTAAGGTAATATTTAATATTGTTTTTGAATACGGTTAGTGAAGGTTCTAGGGTCAGGTCTGGTGGCAGTGAGTTCCATATCTTTCTGACAGAGTTAGCTATGAGAGAGTCACCTTTACAGCGTGGTTGGATTTTACTGTTTGAACTAGGAGTTTGGTGGAGGAGCAGAGTGGTCAATTGCTGCTGTAGGGGCAGATCATGTTTTTTAGGGCAGGGGTATTTTATGGGCAACTATGAGCTGGTTGGGTTGTAAAAGGTGAGGTAGTTCAAGCCAGCCTAGGAGATTTACGTTGTAGCAGTGGTGGGTTCGGTAGGGTGTGCCAGTAGCAAATCTGGCGATATGGTTGTAACAAGAAGATAATTTATTGAAATCAGTTCTGCTCAGGTAAGAGAAAAGAGGAGAGGCATAGAGAAGGGTAGATAGTAGATGCGAGTGGGCGATTGCAATTCTTGCAGGTGGGGTGAGGAATGATTTGATCCTATAGAGAGAGCCAAGTTTTTTATTAATGGTTTTTATAGCTTGATTGATGTGCATGTCAAACCTGAGATTGTCATCAACTGTGACACCCAGGAGTTTAGTCTGAGTTTCTAGGGAGATAATGGTCCCATTACTAGCTGTTATATGCAGAACACCATTCTCGGTGTCAGTTGTTGCTGCTGTAATATCAGTTTTCCTTCTCCCCGCCTGTTGGCTGCCGTCATTTCCTTCTACTATGTGGCCAGAGTTTAAGATGGAACTGGAATCCTGAACAATGTCATTTACTTCTTTTTGCCCTGTCTTTGAAAGCGCTACCTTAAAAGCCTTACCAAAGTCCTGTCTGTTGTTTGAATTCACAGACCAAAAAACATTTTCAAATACATCAAAATGATATAATTCGGGATTCCAGTTCCATCTTAAACTCTGGCCACATAGAAGAAGGAAATGATGGCAGCCAAAAGGTGGGGAGAAGGAAAACTGATGTTACAGAAGCAACAACTGGCACTGAAAATGATGTTCTGCATATAACGGCAGGTGGTTCTATCGACAACTGAAAAGCGCATGGTGATGCTGCTTCTAGTTATAACACAAATGCCAAGAATAAAGGAGGTCTTTTACAAATAAATTTTTCCAAAAAGGACAACAGAATCCAGAGCAACAGCAGGAGGTATCAAATGCGAAGCTGGGGGAGGAGCAGGTTTTGCAATTAATGCAGCTCCCCTTTTGTGAGAGTTCTAAAATTTCAGTGTTCAATTTGTCTAGCTTTCAGTTATCTGAAGACCATGTTAAGGTATTGAAACTGGGTTTTAACTTTCAACCAAGTAGGAGGGCAAATATTATGAATTCCTTGATAGAGTTGAGGTTATTTTCTCGGAAATTGAATTTAAAGTACATTATAACTGATGTGAACTGTACAAATGTAATTCGTAAACCATCTAGTTACAATCCCAGTTTAACATATGCTATCAAAGTCTTTGAACACTTTTGTGAAAATGCTATTCGGAATTGTCTATCTGGTAAAAATGCTGTCAGTTTTTATAACCTTAATGATAGTGGAAGTAGAGCACTGAATGAGCTTAAAAGTAGAACTGACTTAAGGTTCATGAAGTAGGATGGGGTGGGGTGGGGTGGTGATTATGAATGTGGATGACTACAACATTGCTATGGAAAGTATGTTGTCTAACCCTGTGATATATGCAAGGGTTGAGAAGTTAAACATCATTAAAAGTTATGGTATTATTTATGGTATGTTACACGATTTACTTTTCAGTAATGACACCAGCAATGAGTTATTTCAATTTTTCCATGTGGAGGATCCTAGAATAGGTGTAATGTATGGGAACCCAAGGCATCATAAGTATACCACCAGCCCCCCTTTCAGGCCTATCATTTCTGCTTTGAGTAGTTCCACTGACTGTATTTTCTTTGTATCTGGATCATATGTTTAAGCCATGTGTTAAGAGTTTACCTTCTTATATAGCTGACGCATGGGATTTTTTAGATAAACTAAGATGTTTTGGTTCAAGTAATATTTCGATAACTTAGTTTTATTTACAATTGATGTGGTATCTCTCTTTACCTGTATACCACAGGATATGGGTGTAGATTTTGTAAGATGGTTGTTGTGTAAATACACTGATTAAGCAACAACAGTATTATAACATATATCTGTTTGTTAAGAAATTTTATTGGAAAATGCATTTTTTATGTTTAATGGAAATTTTTTTTAAACAGCTGAAGGGAGAATCGATGGGCACTACTGTAGGGCCCACATATGCCAACCTTGTTTTAGGGTGGTGGGATTTGGAAATCCTATCCAATGTTCCATGTTTTGGTAACATTCTTTTTTATACAAGGTTTGCAGATGATTTGTTTTTCATCACTAGGGCTGAAGAATTTCATGTGCAGGAATTTGTAGATGTTTGAGTCAAAGTACTTCATTTTTAAAGTTCATTGTATGTGAAGTAGGTGCCAAGGTGTCTTTTTTAGATGTTAATATCATTTGGGATACTATTAGTAAAAGGTTTCCTTGCACCATGCAAATTTGATTTAAATACCTGTTTTATATTTTTTTAAAAATATGTTCATACACTATATATATACATTATATTTCATACATTATATTATAATTTTGTTTTTATGTACATAGTTGATGATTTGTTTATTACATACATGTATATTATTGGTATAGATATATATCGTATTTTATAATGATACCATTGCACCATGCATTTTTTGTATAGATTTTAACAAAGTTTTATGTATATTACCATATACAAATACTCAATTATAGCACTTTACATATGTCTTATAACAGAATTAATACAATGTAAGTTTTATATTATAGATAAATTACTTTATAAGGAAATACTACAACATATTCAAGTGCATCAAGGAGACCATCCGAATGGATATAATATTAAAAAAGGTTAACTTTTTAGTTTACCCTTGTAAAAATTTGTTACACCTATTTTGAAAGTTGTAGCATAACCTTTTCAGAGTGCTTTCTCTACAGGAAATGTTTTCCTTATAAGGATGTGCCTCTAATTAGTAGCATAATTAATGATTCTCAATGCTTAATTGATATTCTCCTATCAAATTTTAGATTAATTGGATGTATGGTTTACTATATAAAATGAATTTATGTCATTTAGAATTTGTAACCTGAAGAAGCGCATTGTTAGATGCGTGAAAGCGCTTGTTTTATTCTAATAAAATAATATTTGCTGCTATCGTGGAGGCTTTGGTGATTTGTTGAACAATCTGCACCTTACTTCTTTACTGAAGCCCTGGATGGTCGTGCTGGGTCTGCTGCTGATATTTTGGATTCTTGTTTTCCTTTTTCCGGCTAACCGTCACACGATGGATAATTCCAACATTGAATTGGACTATACACCAAAAACTATTAATGAAGGTATGAATTGGAACACCATCTTTCATCAACGTGAAAATTCTTTATTGAACTTTAATGCTCAAGGGAACACTGCACAGGAGGTGAATACCTATAGCGAAAATATGCAGGATTTCTATGAAGAGCTAAGAAGCTTGGAGAATAATCTCTATAAACTTCACAGATTAATTTGGCAGAGGAGACATCTGGAGGCATGCCAGCACTTTAAAGTCATTCCGCGGGGCATGCGCGTCCTCTGTATGCCTAGCTATGGAGAGACGCACCCAGATCTCCTACGAAAATGGCAACAGCTTAATCTAGAGCTTGGATATAGCTACCTAAAACTACTCATTGATTATTTCCAGCCCGCGGAGAATGAACTTATTGAGAAAGTTGAAGGTGAGCATAAAAACATAATTACAAAGTATAAAAGTGAGCATTGCATATCTAAGCTGAATAATATGTTATCACATGTGACTTTTTATAGTAACAAACTTGAACAAGTGAAGTTAAAAAAGTTGAAAAGAGACTGCAATGATTTTCATCTCGGAAATATCTTCATATGGCCGAGGTATAATGAAACAGCAGCAGTTAATGAGCCTAATCGGGCTAATAACAACTTGGCCAATAGCACGAATACTAACTTGATTTCCACCAATTTAGATAATAGTGCATCTAGCAGTCATGCACTTATTTCACCGCAAACAGAAGTTGACATCACTTGTTCTAATTCATCCTTACCTTGTAATCAGCAAGGTCTAACATTTTCAACAACAGGAGCTAGACCTAAAGAAGGTGTAAATATGCTGAGTTCTAGCTCAAACAAGACTTCGGTTTTAAACTCTCCGCTCCCATACAGACAACGTGCCCCGTTGCGTTCCACCAGCAGGGGAAGGGGGAAGCGCAAGATGTCAGGAGACAACCGGCAGAACAGGAAAAAGAAATTCTAAATACTCTGTTTTTCAACATTTCATCTAGAGAACTGACAGAAACTGAATGTTCTATACTTAACAAAGGGTTGTCATATATACCCTCACGAGGCAGTGAATTATCAGAGACACTTATATTTCTTCGTAAATTTGCCAGGAAACTGACTTTAAGACTCTTGTTTCAAAATTCGGAATGTGTTGATGTCATATCAGAATCTATGGCTCCTAAACGGAAAAGTACTTTCACTCCACCGATACCTGGCTCCATAGAATGCTTTCTAAGAGCATGTGAATTTGATTTCTATAATTATTATAAAGATAAAAGACATAGAAAATTGTTTTATAATCTAGATCAATCACAAAGAAGTAGTCTGAACCTATTGTGCAATGATGAAAGCCTGGTATTCAAACCTGCAGATAAAGGGGGGGGGGTGGTAATAATGGACTCCAGCTTCTATAATAACCTGATGAACATGATGTTAAGTGATGAAACAGCATACACCAAGATTAGTAAAGCAGAAATTACACTTATAATAAAAAATGTTCAAGATTCCCTGTATGATCTTCTAATGACAAGATGTATTGATAAACAACTATATGAATATTTAGAAATAGAAGCCCCTTTAATTCCCATCATAAAGGGACTCCCTAAAATGCATAAAGGGATACATCCCCCACCAATACGGCCTATAGTATCAGGCCGACTATGGGTAACTGAGAATGCATCACATTATATACAATATAAATTGTCTTCTTTGGTAGATAAAATTCCCACTATTTTAAAGAATTCATACACATTGTTGGAAGATCTTAAAAATTCAACATGGGTTGATAAAATAAATCAAGAGACATTGTTAGTTACTTTAGACATAAAGAATTTGTTCACAAGTATACCCAATGACTTTGGTGTAGAGGCGGTCAGAAGTTGTTTGAATGAATTCAAAATGGGTAGTCAGAATGAACAATTTGTGATTTGTGCATTATTGGAGCTCATTCTCAACAATAATATTTTCATGTATCAGGATAAGACCTATAGACAGACATGGGGGGTAGCCATGGGCACCCCCTGTGCAAATGTCTATGCCAACATAGCAGTATATGAATGGGAAAGAACATATATTTTAAATAATGAGATCTTCACCACAAAAATGTTATACTATAGGAGATTTGTGGATGACATTCTACTGTTTTGGAATGGGAGTAATGAGTCCTTAGAAGAATTTGTCAAGTATATGGAGTCCACCACCTCCTTTCTTAGGTTCACCTACGAAGTCTCCGTACATAAGGTGAACTATTTAGATGTAGTAATAATGAAGAATAGTCTGAATGGATTTACTACCTCATTATTTAGAAAACCATGCTGGAAAAATGCCATATTACATCATGAGAGCATGCATCCGCGTCATATATTTCCTAATATTATAAATAATCAGATGGATAGAATAACTAAAATATGTAGTGATATGAAGGACAGAGAGGTGCTTATGAGGTTTCAAGAAGAATGTTTTAAGAATAGGGGATACCCTGAGCACCTGCATTCAGAATCTGAGGATCAAACAAAGACAGTTTGTAGTGTTAAATACAAATCAAATGTATATGGGCACTTTACCAGATCAAGAAGGGGTAAAATACAATATGATATTAAATTCACAAATGATGTCCAATATATAAAAGAGATTATTCAGAAGAATTGGAAGTTACTTTACATGAATCATGATTTAAAGAACATGGTAGGAGTCCATCCTACCTTTAGATATAGTAACTGTCCGAATCTGAAAAGACTATTATGTAAAGAGAAAATATTAAATATTCCTTTAGATATTAGGATGAAATATAGGCAAGGAACTTACCCATGCAATAAATGTTGTGTTTGTAAGCACATTAGTGTTCAACAATCTTTTGAAAATATGCAGACAGGTTATAGTTTTATACCCAATTTTTATGCCACATGCGATACTAAAAACATTATATACTTGGCGACATGTGACTCTTGCAATGTATACTATGTGGGCATGACAACACGTAGGCTCAAAGATCGAGCCTACAACCATTTATATGACATACAAAAAATGAATACCAACAATGCTCTAGCTAGACATTGCCAGATATTTATATCACATTCATTTAAATTTAGAGTCCTACAGATACTTTATCCAAGTAGAAGGGAAGGTAATGCACGTGACACCTTAGAATTATATGAGTTAAAATGGATCTTATTACTCAGAGCACATATTGAACCAGGTTTAAATACAGCGATTAATATCAGACCAGCGCTATTGTAAATATGATTGAAGTTGAATTTAACATATGAATATTTAACTGTACTAACATATAGAGTTTATAGAATATATTCATAATTTATTTAGATCAATTTATTTGCTTCTATGTTTTATTTGATATTATAACTTGATGCAAATTTGATTTAAATACCTGTTTTATATTTTTTAAAAATATGTTCATATATTATATATATACATTATATTTTATACATTATATTATAATTTTGTCTTTATGTACATTAGTTGATGATTTGTTTATTACATACATGTATATTATTGGTATAGATATATATCGTATTTTATAATGATACCATTGCACCATGCATTTTTTTGTATAGATTTTTTAACACAAAGTTTTATGTATATTACCATATACAAATACTCAATTATAGCACTTTACATATGCCTTATAACAGAATTAATACAATGTAAGTTTTATATTATAGATAAATTACTTTATAAGGAAATACTACAACATATTCAAGTGCATCAAGGAGACCATCCGAATGGATATAATATTAAAAAAGGTTAACTTTTTAGTTTACCCTTGTAAACATTTGTTACACCTATTTTGAAAGTTGTAGCATAACTTTTTCAAAGTGCTTTTTCTACAGGAAATGTTTTCCTTATAAGGATGTGCCTCTAATTAGTAGCATAATTAATGATTCTCAATGCTTAATTGATATTCTCCTATCAAATTTTAGATTAATTGGATGTATGGTTTACTATATAAAATGAATTTATGTCATTTAGAATTTGTAACCTGAAGAAGCGCATTGTTAGATGCGTGAAAGCGCTTGTTTTATTCTAATAAAATAATATTTGCTGCTATCGTGGAGGCTTTGGTGATTTGTTGAACAACCATGCATAGATAAAGTAAAATTTTGCAACAGTTATGTTCATTTTAAAAGTGGGCATCCGAACTTTATTAAAAGTAACGTCCCTAGACGGAAGTTTATAAGAGCATCTCATATGATGGTTGACAATTCTGCTTTCCTGTCAGAATTAGATTTTATTAAGGGTCTTTTTTGACAGGGGGGTATCCTTCTGAGATACTTTGTAATGCAGCAGATGAAGTCACCGGTAGAAGGTATAAGGACGTTTCTCCTATTTTAACACATGGCTTTCACAAGAAAGAGGCTGTAGTGGGAGAGTTAAACAATGTTAACAACAAGAAAACTGATGGTCCCAGGTATGCTTTAGAGATGAGTGTAGATAGCCACACTATACGTCGAATCATTTGTGAAAACTGGAAGGTTATTGCAGGTAATCCTGATGTAGCCAAAATTTTGGGAGATAGTCCATCTTTTGTTTACAAAAAGAATAGAAGTATAAAACAACTTTTGGAGTCTAACAGAAGTCATTCTGGTGCCACGGGCACTGCTGGGAGTTGTGGGGGATGTTTAAATGCTCTGGTTGTAGGGCTTGTAGATTTATTTTTGAAGGACCTATCATTTCCTTAGGCCATGTGGATAGGACTTTTCTTGGTCCCTGGCCGGGTAAATTGTAGTACTGTAGGTATTGTTTATATTGCCTTATATTCTGGATGTCCTGCCTTTTATGTTGGCATGTCCACTAGGAGTTTATGAAAAAGAATTTTGGAGAATGAGTATGCCATCAAAACAAAAAAATTCTAACAATGCTCTGTTTAAGCACTCTATCGCTTCTGTTAACTGGAAAAAATGTACTTTTTCTGTGTTGGAGGTGGTTAGGCAGGACATAAGGGGAGGTGTGACGGATCCACACAGTTTACCTAATTTTTGATGCCCTAAGCCATTGAACTGCTGTGTGTTTGTAGGTGTGCTTAATGTTAGATTGATATGCTGTTAATTGAATAAATACATGATATGCTGTTTAATGTTATATACATACATGAAATCTAAAAGAATTATGCTTTAAAGGCAAGCCTTGCATACTGATGCTGGTATAACTGAACTTTAGTTAACCTTTGGAGTTGTTTGCCAGTTTAAAAGTTGTTTACCAGACAGAGGGGGATTTCAAAGAGGAACTATACCACAGGTGTGTGGGCAACGGCTTTCTAAAAGGAGGAAGTAATGTATAAAACTAGACATTACGGGGCTTGTTGACAACTCAGGAAATGATTTGTAATGTTTTAAAAACAGTTCATTAGCTCATGAATAAACTGGTGATCTAAATATCATCAGCTGAATGATTACCTAATGGCCTAGGTGTAATCAATTGAACCTATTGACCCTATGGCATGCTCAAACCTATAAAAGGCTCAGAGGTTGGTAATAGATTGGAACTCATCATCATCCGGATCTGATTGAAGCAAGAGCCTGAACTGAGCATACAGCATTGCCTGCCAGTGTCGGCCCTGTCTTGACTGAACAGATAGCTGTACTGAATAGGTTTGAAGTCCCCCTATCAGTGGCAAAGATGATTTTCTTTTGCATATGCTTGTAAGTACATGATTTAACAGTTTTATAATTGTTAATGTGATAGGTCATAGGTTAGGTTTTGCATAAGTACATGATTTAACAGTTTTATAATTGTTAATGTGATAGGTCATAGGTTAGGTTTTGCATATTAATGTGATAGGTTTTTTTTTTTTGCATATTGACTAGTCAATTGCTTTTTTTGTTACAAACCTTAATTGTTAAAAGCTAACAATAAAATTGCTGAAGTTTGAGCCTTGGTCTCTTGTGTCATCTCTAATACTGTATTAACCACAGAATTTAGTAACCTGACCAGAACAGCTGGCGTAGTCGGCAAGGTCTGTGGTTTGCAGTAGATATGTCACAACAGCCAATGTTTTTTCCATTTAAGCACCTAGGTGTAGGGTTAAATAAGAAACAATCTGTAGATGCCAAAAGTAAGTGAGGGGCAAATGTTGAATTTCCAGCATTGTTTGGGAAATGGGACCCCCTTGCTAGGGCATTGAGTCAGGTTTCACCTCCACCTTCCCCTAAGTCCTCACCAGTAAACCCAGTAGACCCTGAGGAGCTGGCAAAGGCCTTATCAGGTTTAAAATTGGAGGATAAGGGAAAGAAGGTGAAAGAGGGAGTGGGAGCAGCTGGATGGCTGTTCTTTGAAGCAATACAGGTGTCCCTCTTGGCTTGGTTTCTTCGGGTCTGGGATACAGGGGGAGAGGCGGTGTCACTGAGTGATGAAGAGATGCACCAGTGTGCCTGTTTAGTATTTCACCCCCGGCTGAAGCAGATAGTGAACAGTTGTGACCATAAAGATCCCCATATCAATACATTGGTGGTATGGTTAGCCTCAGCCTTTCGGGCCACTTGGCCGGATGCTACAGCAGTAGCAGAGGAGTGCAAATCCTGGAAAACGATAGCTGAAGCAATCCAACAGCTAAGGGAAATGGCCATGTTAGCAACTATTTACTCATTAGAAATGATAAATGGGGAGTTGCATATTCCAAAAGGGCCAGACGGACAAATCTTTACTGGTAATATGAGGAATAAGTTAATTAAAATGCCCCACAATGGTGGAAAGGGCAGCTTATGGCTGCCTTGGCAGAGTGTATTGGCCAACCGATATGGGATGTAATGTCTACTTTAAACCAGCTGGCAGAGCTGGTAGAAGAGAAAGAGCAGAGGAAGGCCAGAAAGGCAAATACAGACAAGTTAAAAAGCACGGGTAGTGAAAAAGTAACAAGGAGACAGATGTTTCTAGATTTGCTAAGATGGGGGGTAGAAGCTGCAGAAATAGATGGAATAACTACAGAAGAAATATACAAAAAATGGAAACAGAAGCAGAAAGGAAGAGAATCAGATCTTTCAGGAAAACAAACCCTGCAAAAGCCCAAACAGAAGTACCACTGAAGGGAAGAAAGGGTGGAATCAGTTGTATCCTGACATCCCCACTGATGAGGAGCTAGCACAATGGCAGAGGGGAGAGTTTACTGATGAAAGAGATTGGGAGAGAAGGTGGAAAATCCCAATGGAAAAAATGGAAGCAAATTGACTAGAAGGCGGGTCCCCAGTAGCTAGAGGCACAGTTAGAGCCATTACACCTGGGGACCGGCCTACGTGCCTCTTACCATTTTTGGAGGGAGGACCACAACACGTAATGGCTTTAGTAGATACTGGATCAGAAATAACTATTTTTGCAGGCAACCCCGTAAATTCCGTGGACAGTCTGTGGAGATTGATGGATATGGGGGGGCAAAGACGATAGGTGTCAAAACCAAAGTAAGAATAGCCTTTGGGGATGGTATTCCTAGTGCCATTGTAGCCGTGATAGCTCCTGTACCAGAACACATTTTAGGAATAGATGTTCTAAAGGGTAGGACCTTAGAAACTACAGTAGGGCCATTTAGATTTGGAGTACGGCACTGTTCAGTCAATGCAGTCAAGGCTGTTGTTCGAGGTGATGCCAAGTGGGAACCTTTGCATATTCCCACACCAAAAGTGGTGACCAACATCAAACAATATCGTGTTCCAGGGGGCCATTCAGAAATTACTGAAACAATCCAGGAATTACCGTGTTGGCATACTCGAACCAACTGTGAGCCCATTTAATAGCCGGTGTGGCCTGTCAAAAACCTGATGGTTCCTGGCGATGACGGTAGATTATCGGGCTTGAATAAGGTGGCTCCACCTTTAACTGCAGCAGTGCCGGACATTGTTACCATTGTAGAGAGACTTTCTTCTTCTGCTGGGCCGTACCATGCAGTTTTGGACTTGGCAAATGCTTTCTTCTCCATACCTATAGCAGAAGAGTAGGGCTCAATTTGCATTTACCTGGGAGGGGAGGCAATATACCTTCCAGGTACTTCCACAAGGATATCTACACAGCCCAACCCTTTGCCATGGGCTGGTGGCCAGAGATCTGGCTAAGTTGCAGTTAAATAAAGTGACTGTATTCCATTACATTGATGACGTCCTGATTACAGGAGAAAAGCCGGATGTGGACATTGCATTGAAAACAGTGATCAAACACCTTCAGAGCCGAGGGTGGGCAATAAATGAGGATAAAACACAGCAGGGAACATCAGTGAAATTCCTGGGTATGATATGGAATGGAGCAAAAAGAAATACCTGCATCGGCCTTAGAAAGCATTCAAAAGATTGCAGTCCCAAAAACAAAACAGCAGGCACAAGCCTTTTTGGGAGCAATGGGCTTTTGGAGAGCATTTGTACCACACCTTGGGCAAGTTTTACGACCTATTCACTATGTGACTAGAAAGAAATGTGACTTTCAGTGGGGTCCTAAACAGCAGATGGCCTTCGAGGAAGCGAAAAAAGCCTTGCAACAAAGTGTGGGACTGGGTCCAATAGACCCACAGCAACCTTTATTTTGGAAGTGACTGTTGCTAATAATGTCATGTCCTGGGGATTGTGGCAAAAGAATGATGTGGGAAAGAAAAGACCACTGGGATTTTGGTCTAAATCCCTGACCGGAGCACAGACTAGATACAGCCCTCTCGAACAGCATGTACTGGCTGTATATACTGCCTTGATTCATGTAGAGGGGCTGACCAAACAACAGACGGTGACAGTGAAAGTAGACTACCCAATCCAGGGGTGGTTACGAGACAATACTCTGATGACTTCTACTGGAAGCTGGGAAGAGCGTTGTTTGCAGTGACTACCAAACCCACCTTGACATGAAATTTGACCAGCACAGAATACATCAGAACTGTTTGTAAATTAAACTGTGACAGACATCCAGAGAAATGCACTGCCAATCCTGCTGGGGGCTTATATCAGAGACTGAATGAATCAGGATTTTCTCTGGCTGAGTCTCCATTAGATTCTTCCTGCATAGCCGAATTTCAAAGGGAAAACAGCACTGCAGAAACCAGATCTCCAAATTTGGAGATATATGCTATGGACAACAGTTCAACTGTATTTGATGGTTTAGGACATATAGTAAGATATACAAGAGGATGTAAAACTGTAAGTACTGCTAGAATTGTTCAGCATGTTAAAACCATTAGATTTCACATGTAAAAATGACTCTTGTATATTGATCTTTGATTATCTTGCTAGTAAAAAGGGAACAAAACAAGTTTGTCCATTTGTAGCATTGCCTTTGCAATTCGGAAGTAATTGGTGGGTGACATAATGGGACTGGAAAATGTGCTTGGCATAGATATATAGTGAATGGGACAGACATTTATCAACTCAATGATACCACAGCTTGTGTAGTATCCTCCTGTAAGCTGGCTTGGAGTGATGGAACAATCACAAACAGTGGAGCACATTGTAAAAGTAATGTACATGCAATCATTGATTTTTGTACTGGGGAATTGATCAGATTGACTAGATGGATGGACATCACATTAAATGCTAGCATAGAACCATTGCACACTTTTAGATGGCCATCTCTAGTCCACCCGGACTTTAAACAAATTAAGCAGGAAGGGCAAGCTGTACTGCTCCTGCTGAATAAGACTTTACATGATGCATCAAACTGTAATTAAAATGATTAAAGACAAAGGTACCATTCTTCAAATTGCAAACGAAATTCAAGACATGTCTGTTTCACATTGGTATGATATTTTTATGTGGTCACCAAAGGCTTCTGCCTGGTTTAACTTGCTTTTACACCCTTTATTGCTGACCACAATAGTTTCAGTGTTGTTTTGCTTAATTTCCTACTGCATTTATTGTAAGGTCATGAAAAAATACAATAAGATGCTGTCAATTTTGCACATTATTAGAAGCACACAGCGATCATTGCTTAGTGCAAGGGGTGGCCTGTGACGGATCCACACAGTTTACCTAATTTTTGATGCCCTAAGCCATTGAACTGCTGTGTGTTTGTAGGTGTGCTTAATGTTAGATTGATATGCTGTTAATTGAATAAATACATGATATGCTGCTTAATGTTATATACATACATGAAATCTAAAAGAATTATGCTTTAAAGGCAAGCCTTGCATACTGATGCTGGTATAACTGAACTTTAGTTAACCTTTGGAGTTGTTTGCCAGTTTAAAAGTTGTTTACCAGACAGAGGGGGATTTCAAAGAGGAACTATACCACAGGTGTGTGGGCAAACGGCTTTCTAAAAGGAGGAAGTAATGTATAAAACTAGACATTACGGGGCTTGTTGACAACTCAGGAAATGATTTGTAATGTTTTAAAAACAGTTAATTAGCTCATGAATAAACTGGTGATCTAAATATCATCAGCTGAATGATTACCTAATGGCCTAGGTGTAATCAATTGAACCTATTGACCCTATGGCATGCTCAAACCTATAAAAGGCTCAGAGGTTGGTAATAGATTGGAACTCATCATCATCCGGATCTGATTGAAGCAAGAGCCTGAACTGAGCATACAGCATTGCCTGCCAGTGTCGGCCCTGTCTTGACTGAACAGATAGCTGTACTGAATAGGTTTGGAGTCCCCCTATCAGTGGCAAAGATGATTTTCTTTTTGCATATGCTTGTAAGTACATGATTTAACAGTTTTTATAATTGTTAATGTGATAGGTCATAGGTTAGGTTTTGCATAAGTACATGATTTAACAGTTTTTATAATTGTTAATGTGATAGGTCATAGGTTAGGTTTTGCATATTAATGTGATAGGTTTTTTTATTTTTTGCATATTGACTAGTCAATTGCTTTTTTTGTTACAAACCTTAATTGTTAAAAGCTAACAATAAAATTGCTGAAGTTTGAGCCTTGGTCTCTTGTGTCATCTCTAATACTGTATTAACCACAGAATTTAGTAACCTGACCAGAACAGGAGGCAATTTTAGAAATCTTGTGGCCCAGAGGGAGGCTGAGTGGCAGTTTACGCTGGCCTCCTATTTCCCCAGGTCTTAATGACACTGTGAACATTGTGTTTTTTAAATAATAGGAAAGTGACTATTAATAAATATTAGATCTGGCTGTTTCCTACAGCACTAGTTCATTGTTTTTTTAATCAACAAAGTTTTGAATACTGAAATAGTTTACCTGCTTGTATTTTATTTTGATTGATGGCTTTTAATCAGCATTTAAGTATGATGTAATCAGTTCTAATGAGAGTGATGTGCTGATTGGTTGGTGTTAATTGTTTGTATTATTTAAATGTTCAACTGACTGAGTTTTATGTTTAGTTTTTGAAGAAGTCTGTTAGACGAACAGCGAATATTAAATTTTGACTACGCTAAAAACTACTCATTTGAGTCCTCCTCGTGCATCATTTGGTGTTTTTTAGTTCATGAGACAGAGAATAGTTGGAGATTTTTGAGTCTGTCTATATAGGACAAGTGTTTAAGGCCCAGGATCCTCTTTGTGAGGTACTTTTGTGGCCTCTCCAGTTGTTGCAGGGGTCTAGTGAGGTAAATGCCGAATGGGGCACTGTACTCAATGATTGGCCAAATGAGGGAAGAGTAGAGAGAGACAATGATCTCTTTCTTCCTGGATGCAAAACCCTTAGTAATGAGATGTGCCACAGAGAAGGACTTTCTGACCACAATGGCAATGTGGTGGTCAAAAGAGAGGTTGCTGTCAACCTGTGTTCCCAGATCTCTTATAACGCCTTCTGTGTTTAGTGGACTACCATCGGTGTGGTAATTCATGGGAGCTGGATTTTCCCAAAGGTGATGACAACACATTTTTTAGCACTTAACTTAAGGCCATGGTACTGACACCAGTCATTGGTTTCAGTGAGACCTTTCTGTAGGATGTCAACATCACTTGGGTAGTTAATAATAGCTCCCAACTTGGAATCTTCTGAACTTTGTTATCCAGAGTCCCTTTGTGTTGGCCTAGACTTCAGAAAAGTAGATACCAAACAGGAGAGGACCCAAGACTAAACCCTGTGAAACTCCACTCGTGACTGGTCGGCAGTCTGATTTGGAGTCAACTACTTTCACACTGTGGGTTCTATCTGTGAGTCAGTTTGCAATCCACCTGGTGATATAGGGGTTGATGCCTAGCTTAGTGAGTTTTTCTATGATTCCTGAGTGGGGAATGGTATCAAAGGCCTTGGCCAGATCAAGGTAGGCTGTATGAACCACCTTGCCTTCATCCACAGCTCTGGTGACTGACTCAAAGAAGTCAACCAGGTTGAGCAGGCATGATCTACCCTTCATAAAACCAAACTGTGTGGGATCCAGAGTTTGGAGATTACCTATATCTTTGTTTATTAGGCCCATGATGATGTGTTCCATAGTTTTGCATATCAGACTCATCAGGCTAATGGGGCAGTACTTCCCAGGGTCTGTAGTCACTCCTCCTTTGTGGAGAGGGATGACTGTAGCAGTGCACCATTCAGTAGGGACAAAGTCTGAGGCGAGGCTGTGATTGAACAGGGCACACAGGTGAGATGCCAGTTAACTCTTTAGTTCATGTAGAACACAGCCAGGGATATTGTCAGGACCCATAAAAGCTGTATTCTTGGCCTTGGACAGTGTCTTTTTATCCTGGGCAGCAGTAATACTGGGTGCCTGGCAATCTACTGGTATTGTGATTGGTCCTTTGAGAGGGGTAAAGTTGGCCCTGAATCTGTTGGCCAGTGTATTGGCAATATTGGTTGGCTCGGTATAGTTGGTACCATTGTGCAGTAACTCAGAACAAATCTGGGTATTGCCGTGGAGAATCTTTACATAATTATAGAAGGCCTTGTGGTTGTCTTTACTATCTGCTGTTATTCTGTTTTTATAGCTAACTGCTTCCTTTCAGGATGGAGGGGGGGGTCTTCTCCTTGTAGCATCTCATTAAATAACTCGACACACATCACTGCTACCCTTTCTTTACCAATAGATCCAACTTCTATTGTTATGCTATCCAGTCTTGAGGATTTGCCTACCTTCACTTTAGTAAATGTGTCTAACACTTCCTTTCTTGTGATAGGTTTTATAAAATTTAAAGTTTCCACCTTATGTAATTTACTGGTTTCCATCCATCTCTTCATTTCCTCTTCCTCCTCCTGTTGCACCCCCCCCTTCCTCACTATATGATCACTTGTAGCATTTCCTAAACTACTCTAAAATAAATTATGATCTTCTCTACACTTCACCTGTTCCTTATTTTCTTATCTCAAATATCCCTCTCTCTACTTTGTTCTGCTGCTAGTGCTTTAATCGCCTGGGAACTGTTAGCAAGATACAACCTCTCCATACTTACCATCTTTGCTAAAATTATTTCATTTTCCATTCCTTGTATCTTTCTTTTTAATTCTCATTTCCCCTCCTTCAAATTTCCCATTCTGTAGCCCTCCATTATCTGCATGCTCTTCATCTCTTCTAACATTGTTACTCTATTCATGTTTATCCTTCTTGAACTTTCTACCAACAATGCTTGAATTTTTGCTTTAATCTGTCTCTCTTCACCTTATCCCATACTTTTCCACTTTGTATCAATTCCAAATGACAAATCTTCCACATTTCCATTTCTAACCATTCGCTGTCCTCTTCTCTTTCAAGCTACCAACCTGAGAATTACCAGTGTGTTGGTAAGATAACTTCCTTTCCAGTCTCTAGATGTACACTTATTAAAGCGTGGTCTGTTAATGCAAAAGATTCACATTCAGCGCCCCCTTAACCACTGCTATGGATTCTATATTTATATATCCCTGATCTAGCCTAGACCAGCAATTATGCTTTCTATAGTAAAACGCATATTCCTCTTGTTCCCTTCGTATACAAAGTATTCTCCACACTTTCCACCCAACCTCCTTCATGTATTCTTTAACTCATTCACTTTTGAGCAGCTCAGAAAATGCTGCCTACTTACTTCCACCACAGGAACAACAGTGCAGCCTGAGCTAATTTTCAGAAAATCCATTTTTAATACCATACAGAAGCTAGACTAAAAATGTAAACGTGAAAGTTGTTCAGCAGACACTGACCTTAACAACAGTGTAAATGCTGATAGTGTGTATCTAAGTCATTATTAAATATTTGCCAAGAAATGCTAATATTGTGCATATTTTTTTACCTTTTTGTAAAAACAAAACACAATATATTGGTCAATGTACCATGTAGACCCACACAATTTGTATTTAAGTTGTTAGTATGAATGTCAGCTTTAGAATGATACCTTAACCATTACTGGGTGATGCTCCTGTATGGAGATAGTCACAGAAATATGATTAATATAATATTTTTCATAATTGATAAAGCATAATATTTCATCACCTGTAACAGACAGAGCCTACATATCAGTGTAGAAGTTGTGTGTCTCAATGTCAGTTTCAAAATGATGCATAATTTCTGAGATCACCATGCTCCCTTGCAAAGATATGGGCATAATAATGAGAAGTATTGGAAATGTATAATTTTCAGAATCCTACAAGACTAAACAAACTGTGATATCTGTACATGTGTACAGTGCACACAGTTCTTTTACCATGCTGTAAGGAGTAACACTGTCTTCAAAATGAGGCATTACTTCGCACACTGACTTGCTCCCTTGCAAAGTTATTTACCAAAATATGAAAAAAAAAATCATAATTTCCATAATCTAACTAAAAAACAAACTTTGATATCTGCAAGTGTACAACACACAGGCACAATTCTTTTACCAGGTTGGAACTATCAATACTGTCTTCAAAATGAGGTATTATTTAGCACATTGACATGCACCCTTGCAAAGTTATTTACCAAAATATGAAAAAAAAATCATAATTTCCATAACCTAAGTCTGAAACAAACGTTGATATCTGTACATGTGTACAACATACAGGAACAGTTCTTTTACCATATTGGAACTATCAATACTGTCTTCAAAATGGGGTATTACTTAGCACATTCAGATGCTCCCTTGCAAAGTTATTTACCAAAATATGAAAAAAATCATAATTTTCATAACCTAAGTCCTAAAACTGCGATATCTGTACATGTGTACAGCATGCAGATATAATTCTTTAACATCTTGCAAGTACCAAGACCCTCTTCAGAATGAGCCCTTACTAAGCATGTTAACATATTCCCCAGCAAAGTTATTTGCCAAAATGAGAAATATAATACATTTCATAACCTAAGCCATAAACAAACTGTCATACATGTGTACAGCATGCAGATAGTTGCTATACTATCTTGTTAAGTACAACTACTATATTCAGAAAGAAGGCCTTACCCGGCATGTTAACATGTTCCCTATCACGGTTACTCACCAAAATATGAAAAAAAATATGATAAATGTCATGGCTGCTTTCAGTCCTCTGTCACTAGCTGAATGTTGCCAGTATAGCCTGCATTGCTGACATCACACCATTATGAGAAAAAGAAAAGAAAGGTAGCTGCATGAGGGTTTTACCTGACAAGTGATAATGAGTCAGTAATATACTATAACTGCACATATTGTAGACTGATAATGTGTTAATGACTTACATTTCATTACTGAAAGGTTCTGCATGTTCAAACAAAGATGGTAATTACTGCTGTTGAGCAGACATTCATTACATTCCAGTGCAGGTGTGGTGTAAGTCATTACCATCTTTCAGTAAAAGTAGGATAATATATATATATATATATATATATATATATATATATATATATATATATATATATATATATATATATATATAGAACATACACAACAATGGAAAGCCTGCTGTTCTATTAATTTTGCAACATATGGACCACATTTATCATGCTAAAATCCCACCTATATAGCACTCTTATAAATCTCCCAGCTCCAGCTATGCAGCACTTTCACAGTACAAACAAAATCACTGAATATAAATATAACACCTAATCTGGTCCCATTCTATTAGGACATACACTCATACAAAAATACATTACCTTACACCGGACCTTTCACACATAAATCCTACAAAATCCTTTTTGAATCACTGCTTCATCTTTCAACCCATCCAGCACAATATGAACATCAAAAAGGAGGAAACATATTTTATAAACTGTTAAAAATAATACTGCTGATCCAGTTACAGGCAATCTTATGCCTGGAATGTTGTTCAGTGACAGTAAAAAAACAGAAGAATAAAAATAATATAAAAAACTGTCATGACTGTCACTCACTCATCTTAATCAAATAACACATTCACAACATCCTGACTTAATAACTCACACATAATTAAACTTCTATGAAATATTCATCAAACAAGAAACTCTAATATTAAGTATCAGGACATTTCATCAAATCATAATAGAGTAATGCAGGTAAAGTTCTGGAAATTGCACATCTGAGAGTGCACTTTAGCCACAATTTTGTCTCATATCAGATCAACCTTAATAACAGAAGACTCATAATGATTAATTCGGACATAACACACACACACACACATATATATATATATCTATATATATATATATATATATATATATATATATAGGTCTAACGGGTACTCTATCATTCACTATCGTGTTTTACTGAACAGTGTGAAGCCAAATGGATTGTTAAGTTGAGGGCAGATAAGGAGCCAGGTCTGAACGATAGACTACCCGTTAGACCTATGTTAAAGGGCCGGAGAATTAGGATTTAGTTTTAATATATATATATATATGTATTTATTTTGCATTATTTATGTATTTTAATAATATTGTCTTGCATCTTTAGTTTAGTTATGTTTTTAATATATTTTTAGAGGTATTGGATCAGCCTTATACTGTTATGATGTTTAATTAATGAGCATGCAATGACTAAGAACTACTTGCTCTTTAATTTTTAATTGTTGACTAATTAATTGGAATACAGGAAATGATGTCAGCTCTCCATAGTATAAATAGTTTCTTTTAAAAGTGTTGTTTTATATTGGCTTGAAGAAGCCCAGTCGGGTGAAAGCACTTGCCATTTCTTATTTACTTGTTAAATAAATTTATCTTTTGCATCGAATGAGGATTACTTTGTGCCTACATATGTGAGACTGCATTTATTTATCGGTGAAGTGAAAACTGCCTGTTTTGTACTTTGGCTCAGCCTGGTGAAGTGTATACTGCTTGCTGTGCATTTTGGTTCAGTACGGAGATAATTCTATGTGGATCCTGTTCTGTCGCTTTGTACTCCTAGTTTTCTATACTATTGTTTTCGTATTTTTATACAGGAGTTTTCACATTTGGGTAGCAGTTTTTGATTTATTGCCTAAACATCTAATTAAACAACACTGAACTGAAATTTTCATTTGGTGGCTGCCTAGCTGTTTTCAGTGGAAGTTAACAGAAAAACTTACCAAAGCCATGCCACACTTTATACAGGTAAAAAAAAAAAAACAGCGGAACATCAGGGAATTATAACTCACTTACACTAGGAATGTTATGCAGCAAGTAAATCCATAACCGACAATGCACTAGTCCAAAAAAAAAATGGCTTTTTTTGTACTGTGTGAAATTGGGTTACCTAAATTTTCCCTTGCCTGTCACTGTGTACTTTGGACACCTGTAAAAGACTAATAACTTGGCAGCATGGTGACACAATGGTAAGATCTCAGGCTCACAGATAATTTGCTTTTCAGCTGTTTAACTTCTAAGCTTTCAGCCACAGATATCGCATAGTTTGTCCAAATGTTTTAGTTTAGCGTAAACAACAACAGTTATTTTAAAAAGTACTGCTAAAGTGTATTCTCAGGAGTCAGTGGTAGGTTATTGCATTTGTCGCTGCTTCTTTGATTTGTTTTTTGGTTTCTGCAAGAATGTATAATCAGTGATTGTGTATTTTGGTTTTACTGTGAAAGCACAGTGTAGTTAGAAACACGAGCAACTGCATGGCACTTGCAAGTCGATTTTCTCCTAAACTTTAAATATAAACTTGATGCTACTCCACAATGAAAATTAAGTTGAGAAGGTACCTGACAAAGGTCCAGTACTTTTTCAACTTAATTCTTAACAGTGGAGCTAAAACTTTACTGCAAGATTACCGGCGCTTGTGGAAGGCACTCGGGTGGAACAGCATAGCTTTTCAAGTGTCTCAGAGAGCGCTCAGCTGTAAGCACAAATGTGCCCTGAGAAGGTACTCGGGGTTATTGAGTTAAGAAACTGCCCTTCCTTTGTGAACGGATACCTTCTTGGATCAGTGTCTATATCCCATTTAGTTGTAACCACATTCTGGTCACTGATAACTAAGCTTATATCTCAAATGAATGCTAGTACCTTTATCAGTCTACTTCCCATTGTTGTTGCTGAGCTCTTTGGGGGAAAATATATTGAACTAGCATGATTATTGGCCATCTATTGTTCCTCTGAACTCAGAATACATCCTTTTCTCATCCTCCAATATATTGTCTATCTGCAGTGGAAAACCAGGCTTCATTAAACAGACTACCCCCATATTTGTTTGCCCCCAAGAGCTCGCTACCACCCCTATACTCTCTACCCCTAAGCTGAGTAACTTTCTCTGTAGTTAAAAGTGTTTTATGCCAAACTATCAAATGTGCCCCTTTCTTCTTTTCATACTTTAAAATATGATACTTTTTAACTCTGTTAACCAACCCAGTGACATTCCAAGTCACCACTCAATCTCATCTCCACATTGCTGGATAATTACTTTGCATACCTTTTCCCGATTTGTTCATTTTCTGTAAGGAATGAAATTGATGACATTGGAGAAGTCCAGGCAGACTACATCCATTAGATTTCTTGTCCATTTATGTCAAGACACAAACGGACTGGAAGGACCTGCTATTTCTGACTCCATGTTGGCTAGTTCTAACAGGCCATTAGTCTTTAGGAACTTTACATGCTAATTCTTTAGACGATTTTACAACATTTTATCCAAGATGAAGAATAATTTTGTTATAACACTTAACCTACTCCCTCTTTGATCCTTCCGTGTTTTATAATATGGCACCATTGCAGCTATCATTCAGCTTCTTGGTACCCCAAAGGTCTGAAACAACTGACTGAAGAGAGCTATCATTGTTGTAATCTAGTCCCCTACTAACATACCTAAAAACACTGGAGGAGAGAACAGTAGTTAATTAGTTGAACATTGTAGCTCTACAATTACTTGAATTTATTTGCTATACTTTCCTCCAATAAAAATGTGGTTTATCTAATCTAGCCCTCAAAAACAACTTGCTCCTGCCCAGATGTTTAAGTCCCCTGTTTTACTAGGGTCTATATTACAACGTCAAACTCACAGGAGTTCGAAAGTTGTAATGTCGAACTGTGAAGTTTGAAACCCAATAATTACAAAAACACAGAACAGTGATTTTTTTTCCCCAGGGAAAAAAATCGCTGTTCCTTTACAAAAAAAAAAACAAAAACTTACACTTGAAACTTAAACTAAAGTGGGGGGGCTTCTCCCCCTACACCCTCCTACTTAAATATACCAACTCCGAGATCACACCACAGTGGAGGAAATAGCAAAGCCCCGAAAATGGCCCACTGATTTTTTTCCCCTGGGAAAAAATCGGTGTGCCGTGGCTTCGCTATTTTCGTATTTCAGACTTTTGGGTTCAATATTACAATGTTTGAACTCCTGTGAGTTTGATGTTGTAATATAGACCCATTTTACTATGTATGTAAAAAGTGAGAAAATACTAAGTGCATCCAATAGACCCACAGCATATCCACTTCTTCCTCCTCCTCCTCCCACACTAATTTAGGAAGGAACTGTCAGGATTTCATATTTTCTCTCCTTCTGCATCTGTAGAAGCTCTTACATTTCCCTCTTTTTGCTTCCATCATTCAGTTTCATTTCCAGCTTGGTCTTGGCTCTGTTACCTATTTCTTTGCCTTGTTCCTAGCTTCCATGTGCTAAACATTCCATTACCCACAGGAAATTAATTTAGAGACTGACTTTTCACCCCAATAGCTTCTATCATCTTCCTGGTGAATAACAAGCACTGAGTTTTTTTTTGGTTTGTTTTTTTAATCTTTCCTATTCTTATGTGTCGTTCTGTCCTAGCAGTAATGCATTTAGTTTAATTCATAATCCTTCTGTTAACCTTGTTTTTTCAACCTCTACCTCACAATTTTTCCCTTTTACTTGTAGGATTTACTCTCTACTTGTAACACTTGCAAAACTATATCATACAGAAGTACTACCGGTGCTCAGCTACTATGTATTTAACCCAGTGTTTTCCTATACTTCAATTATTGCCCAAAATAGGTCCACAATGTCTTTTTGTCCCGTTAAAATGTTATTCTGTACTAAATTCACTTCTACAAATACCACCTACATGATTTACAGTATGTTTAAAAGACACCCATGACTAGGACCCTTCTCTTATTCACCCGCCCTAGTAGCTTTCTCACCAGAAATTCATTCTAAGTAGAAATTGATGAGATATGCATGCTGAAAGCAAATACATCTCCTTAACAACTTCAATGAGCAAGCCATCAACTCCAGTCCTGCAGTGTCCCTTACATTCTTCCATCACAAAGTTCATGTTATCTCACCTCCCTACCTGCCTTACTTTGCCCATCTGGGATAACTAGCAACATAACACTCCCATACCCACCTCTCTACCCTCTAAATCCAAGGGTAATTAATTCCTGTTGCAATAAATTTCCCTTAATTTCTGTGAGCACTGTTTGAGCTGTACAAAAATTAATCCATGGACTACATATATCGACCAAAACAACATTCAGTACAATGTATTTATCCACCATCTATTATTTATACAAATCCCTGCCAACTTAGACTCTACATGGTCTGCAAATTAAAGTCTTCTCTCCTTGGGAAACTCACTTGCATCTTAAATGAAATAATTCAGTAATATATTAATTAGCTTGACGATAGACATCCAATATTAAAATTAAATAAGTTCATTAGAATGAAATTTTAGTAGTCTGAATTCCAATCCCATCAACTTCCACTGCAACTTAAGTTATAATAACTTCCTGGAATCTGTTGTTCTGGCCAAGAACTGCAAAAGGGATAATGTATACCTTGGGAAAGCAATGAGAAAACAGATGTCATGTGGCTTCAAATGCTAATGGAATAACTACAGGAAGCTGCATGTTATTCCAGGTGATATAATTCCTTCTAGTCTGGTCAGTGTGATTAAATGGATCTACTTCATATGTTTGACACTTCAAAATGCCGAATTTCATATGGCTGAGACCATATGATTGAGATTTGAAATGTCGAACATATAAAAAACAAAAGTAAAAAACAACAAACACTTACCTAAACACTGCTAGCAGGGGGGCAAGCCGCCCTGCACCCCCTGTGTGGGGCTCTGCCCCCCACAAGCCCCATAACTTAAATATACCAACTCCGAGATAGCACTACAGTGCAGGAATGGAAATCTTTCCATTCCACACTGTATGGAGATGCTGGTTCCACATTGTCAGCATTTCTCCATGACTTTTGGGTTTCTAATACTATGATGGGAATGGACCTCATTCCTAAATCAAAGTATGATTAAAGTTCATGAAATTAGTATGGTTTCAATCTTTGATGTCAGGCAGAAATGCTCTTCACAGCACTTGCAATGGACCCAGTAATGACTCCTCCTGCAATTCGTATGGAGTTGCATGTATTGGTAACATATCTAAATACAACTGTAGATTTGTTATAAGACCTGTTGCAGCTACTACTGCTGGGACTGTCTGAGTATATTTCTTCCACATTGGTTCATTTCTGCTTGCAAATCCTGATATTTTATGACCTTGAGTCTGACTGCACACAATACACTGTAGTCACTGGGTGTAGCAATTTCAGTGATCAAAGCTACTTTTCTCTTCTCATGGACCACTATAGTTGTTTAAGATAAGGGTATGTAGAGATTCATTTATCAGATTATGAATATCACTATGAGAAAGAAGGTTTCAGTAAACACAGTAACATGTCTGCTGAAGTTTAGACCTGTGAGTGCAATGATGGCTGTTACAAAGACAGTCAGGTATGGAAAAACAAATTGAGTGAGTTGTAGGTGGATACAAATGTTCTAGCAGCAAAGCTCCTGCAGGTATCTAAAGTTACAGTGATATATCTGAAAGAGCAATGCTGAATAATCTGTTTTGATGTCTGTGGGTATGGTATCTGGCAGTTTGATTATTTCAATGAACTTGGCATAATAATCCACACATATGAGATACATGGCTTCTTTGAAATGGAACAGGTTCGTACCCACTGTTCTTGACAGATGGAGTTATTGTTCAGTACAAGGGCAAGCCTAGCACATATAATTTAACATCCTTTCTTCTGGATTGCTTTACAGAATGAACTTCATATGCCACAACCCTGCACTATTATTTAGTACTGTAATCAATTTTCGTAATAAGGACATTGTATCTCTCTTATTCTTTTTATGTGTGTTACTATTTATAGATTTATTTCATTTATCCTCCCAAGCATTTGACTTTTCTGCTGATTAGTAACTATTATTCTGTCAGCCTTGAACATTAAGCCCTGCACTTTTGTCTGCAAGGAAAAAAAACTAAGACTGAATGTATTTCTTTATTACAGGTTGTTTTACTCAGGTTAGCCTCTAATTGTAACACCTTTGAAAAACTGCATTTCTAAATCAGTATCAGTACATTTCTGGATTTTTTAAAACTTTTCTGCTGCCATTGTTTGCAGGATTCTGTGGAAAATATATACTATTTTTATAACAAGTCTTTATGCATTTCTGGTAAATATGTTTTACTAAACATATTTACTTTGTGTAGCTCTTTGCTTGGTCTGGAGTTCCAGTTCAGACCATACTTTTGTAAATTAAGTAGCATTCTCAGTAATTACAGAAATGCCATGTACAAAGGCCTTATGAATAAGCTTTGTAAAAATTTATGGTCTGTTTCTATTTGAATGTCTCTTTACCATTGATTTATTTATAGAATTTCTCACAGCAGTATAATAGGAGCGTGTCTCTTTTGGGCAAAATATTTTTGATCCACAGGCAACTGGTGTATTCACTTGTACTATTACAACTCTTATACCATTCTGACTGGCATCTATGTCAAATAAAATTAAATTATTTTTATCATTTCAATCTTCATGCATCCTTAAGTATTTTCTGAAAGGTTTGCTATTGTTTTCCCATTCATAGGTCCTTTAACTGGCTATATCTTGCATTGGCAGCTTTCCTAAATGCATAATTATCTCAAACATATTAGGTGGAATCTCTGCAAGATACAGTATCATACCTTGAAGATATGCAGTGCCTGCTTCTTTCTGGCTTTTACATTTCCTTTGATTTATACTCTTTCAGCCTCCAGTCCCTCTAACTTTAAAAAATAACAGAAGTATTTCAGACTGTCACTATTCTTTTGCATTTGCTTTTGTAACTTGAAATTATTCTGGCTTAATCTATTTGGCTTTATTTGGCTCTTTTTGTGTTGTCCGTGTGTCTGACTTCATAGTAAAAGTTCATCTATTATGTCACAACAAATTCCAGCTTTCCAGTAGCTCTTTGAAAGACCTCTGGTGCTGATGAAATGCCATGCAGAAATCTAAGGGAGCTGTAGCTAACTAATTTTGTATAAATTTATCATCTAGAAAACCCTGCTTTGCATCCATCCACCCATCCTCAACCCCTTTTTTGCATTTTGCACATGGGGCCGGGGTGTCACTTCAACAGTGACAATCATCTCGAGCCAAGGTTTACACCACCGGGTGGATGGCCCTACCACAGTAGTTTGCATCTGTTACTAAAAATAACTTAGTAATTGGCATTGTTGGCACCGCATATTTCAGCTGTGTAAGAAATTCATAATGTTCTCTTTTAATAATTTTATTTAGAGCTTGATGATCAGTGCAAGTGTAATGTGTGCCTTTCTTTACATTACTATTCACCCATTCAGTTGTCTGTATCACTTAATGATGCATACATTTTCTGTTCAGTACAATTTTTAATTCTGCTCCCAAGTGCTGCTGGCACTTTTCTTATGGCACATATCACTGGCCCAGGATTAGGATTTTTCATGTGTTACATTCTCAATCAAACTTTGTAAACATGTAAATAGAGCAGCATAATAATGCAGTATGTCATTGCTGTGGTTGTGGACATTATCTGGAATGTCTGCAGCTGTTTTTGTACACATTCAGTCTTTGCTTTTACTGTGGATTCAGTTTTTCATTCCTAGTATCTCACAAGTTAGACACCCTAAGCTATTAGGCACATTAATTTCCTTAATTGATAAGATTTAAAATAGGAAGATTTTTTATCTTTGCGTCACTATCTTTTAATACACTTTTTTCTCCCAGCAGCCAGAATATGTTAACAATGTACACACAGTTAAATTTCAGTGCCACTTAACCCCAGTGATTTGAAACCATCTTCAGACAAGATAGTACATGCTACCTGTGTTTACATTCGACATTTTGCTTATTAATTATCACTATTTTTGTCAACATTCTTACTTGTGCTTTTTGTGTCATTGCGTCTAATACATTTTCAGACTTCACTGTATTGAATCTTTTTGTGTTATCACTGCCAAGCTGCTCATTTTTAAATTTATGCTCAGTAATGCTCAGATTCTTTACAAACCACTTTATGTAACACATTGGAAAAATGACCTTTTAAATGCAAAGATTAAAACAAATATATTAAAAGCAGTCCATCTCCTTTATTCATGCTTATAGTTATACCTACTATGAGAATCTTGAGTTTTAATTACCTTACCTTTTCTTGGTTTCATTACTGGCATGATGCATCAGTACGTGGCTCTCTTTTTCATAGCACATCCTTGTTTTATTTCCCATATTCCTCTGTAGTTGGCTCACATTTTATTTTATATACCTCCATTTATTTGATTAATTCTTTTAACTGCAATCATCTCACTTGCTAACCACATATCCAGAATGTTGGAGAAAGTCAGGACTTTTTCTCTTAATAACCTGCTATATTTCGTCATTCTTTATACCACAAATTATTATATCTCTTTTGAACGAATCATGCAAATCACTAAATGCACAGTCTTTGACACTGTTCTTTAGTTCAGTAACAAGCATCTATAGATACTCTACAGGGCTGGTGCTTGTAAAACTGTACACTACAAACACATCTACATGCCTGTTGTCCTTTTAAAGAATAGATGACACTCAGGAGACAAAATCTAGGCTCACAATTATTAATGAATTTAGTTATTCTTATTCTTGTTGTTGCTGTTGTTTTAGCTCTACTCTTTTCAAGAAAAGGAAAATAATTTAATAACTCGAGTGCTGGTGACATTTAGAAATGTGAGACCCACCTTTTTAGATTTGTCAGCTAATTTGTTTGTTATGAAGAATATACTGAAGTTTTAGATCCAAACCTTCCAGTTTTTTGATAAATTTAATTGAAGTCAGAGGATTCCTAGCTGTTGCATTTGAAGCATTTTACATTGTATCTTATACTTCTGTACTTTGAAACTCTTAATCTCTTGAAACCAAATAAATTTCATTAGGTCTGTAAATTTATTTCTCTAGCCTGCCACTATGTGTATCTTCTGGGTTTGTCAAGATAGTGAGTAAGTAACAACGAGGCAGTAAGAATGTGTCAATAATCTTCATGAGGTCTTTAATCGGATCTACTTCATATGTTCGAGATTTCAAAAATAAAGAGTTTTGTTAAAGGCTGCAGAAATTGAAATCATTCTTCAGAAACATACATACATTTCTCATGATACTCTGCATTATGAAGTATGTGTAGTTATATTATTCCACAGAATTTGCACCCTTCGGTAGCAATTTCTAAAAAATATTTTTTATTGATTTATTATTTTCTTTTGTTAACTTTCAAGCACACCTTGATTACCAGGCAGCCAAGTACTGAAAAGAAATACAGACTCAATTCACCTCTTTCCAGATTTAGTATGGTATATGATCAGTCTTTTTTATATATTTTGTTTGCCCTCCCAGCAATCGACAATCAACTAATTAAGGGAGCTTTTGCTTATTCACTGGGTTTACTGAACCCAACAAGCCTCCAGCTCTGGACCATTAAGGAGGCTGAGGTATTTAGTGTGGTATAAGATCAGTCTTTTTTATATATTTTGTTTGCCCTCCCAGCAACAGACAATCAACTACTTAAGGGAGCTTTTGCTTATTCACTGGGTTTACTGAACCCAACAAGCTTCCAGCTCTGGACCATTAAGGAGGCTGAGGTACCCTGGAGCAACATCATGTTGATGCAGAGGAGATTTTTTTTTATGCCTTAAACTATTTTATTATGCTATAAACTCCCTCTGGTTATGTGCGCCCATACTGTCTACAGATGGTGCCCTGCCCTGAAGACAATCCCACCCTGTGCATCACTAGGCTCCACTAGAGATCAACTGTGAGGTGCAACAGAGTGAATCCTCCAAGGGTGGACACACCCATCTTTCCCTTGCCAGCACATTATACGACCATGACATTAATCAAATCTAGATCACCTGGGCTATAGTTATGGCTCTATCCCTCCCCTCCATAGTGCTGACATATGAGCAATATTTAAGAAAAGGAAAAGCCCATGTACATGTTTGCTATTATAGCCTTTGCACAATGAAATGAGACACATTTTCATACTACATATTTTTTGCTTAGGTTGAAACCGTTTGCATTACTTCATGGAAATGTTTATATAATTTCCATAATCATTTGGAATAATGATCATTTGTAAGTATTTAATAGGCAGAATTTAGCTGTGTGGCCTGTGATCTTCATGGTAACCATTTATTGAAACAAATAGCGTAGAACTTTACTCTTACTTTGACAGCAGGGCTTTCACATGAAAAGATCCATTAATAATTGTGTGAAAATACAAAGAAAGTTGAGAAGCTTTTGCAGGAAAGAGAAGAGCTCTGCAGACTTGCTATCACAGTATACTTTGGATATTTTAATACACTGCACTTTTTTACGTCAGAAAAAAGCAGACATATTTTCATCTGGAACGCCATGTACTTTAGATAGTTCACTTACAGATTAAGTACACAGATAACCGATTGATTAGACATACAGTGTCACCACAGAATGGCTCTATAATTGAGAAATGAGTTTTGTAATCCAGTGTGCCATCCCTACTACAAACCACAAACATAGTCACAGAACTGGTAATACCTAGTAAAACTACATTAAAAATTGTCTGACTCCAGAAGGCAACTAAAGCTTTACACATCCTTTTCAAAGCTACAAAAATACATTTCTTCCAATAAACTGCGCTTTTGCTACAGTTCATCAGCACCAGTAATCTGATACTGTTTTATTTTAGAACTGTGTTTGTTCTTTAGAGATCTAGGTACATGTTAATGTCAGTGTCATGGTCTGGAATCCGGATATAAACAAATCTGACAGCTTAAGTGATAGTAAATGGCCTTCCCAGAAAGATGTAATTGCAATGTTTGATGGGAATGAGTTAACAGCATTAACAAGATTATGTTCTGAATGGAAGAGCCGAGAGCTATCATATGTCCATGAATAGCTATTATGTTTGTTAAGCACAGCGACTTGTGCAAAAGGATAAGGGCTTCTTTAAAATGTACTTTCCAAGCATCACTTTATGAAAAGACTGACACAAGCAGCTCTCACTTCCTCTTAGCAGATCAAAATTATTTCAGTGTCATAGACCTATATTCTGTGCTCAAGCACCAGGCCAGAAATCAATCAATAAAGTTTATCAAGCCTAGAAAAAATGTGGTGCCACTTGGGTGCTATGGCTAACTGTAACTCTTTGACATCTTGAATACTCATCAAAAATATACAGACCTGTTTGTCTCACGATATTGTTTATTTGCCAAACATGATTCATTTTCTCTAAATACACTGAATTAAAGCTTGTGGTTTTAATCATCTACACACAAGAAATAAAAGGATCGAACAGCAAGGCTAAAATAAAAACAATATTTATTTGGTAAGTGCGGCATTTCATCAGACCCCGTACAGACTACTAAAACTCACAGTTTTTATGCAAAAAAAACTTAATACCAGTCCACATTAATCAACTTCAATAATTCAATTGAAGTTTTTATTGAAATTAATTAATGTGGATTAGTATTAAGTTATTATGTATAAAATCTGTGAGTTTTAGTAATCTGTATGTGGTCTGATGAAGCATTGTATGGACATGAAAGCGCTTACTGAATAAATACTGTTTTTATTTTAGACTTGCTGCTCGATCTTCTTATTTCTTGTGTGCTGCTATTGTTTTTTAGAGAATTGGTTTTATCCATGTTTTTGTTTTTATTCTTGCTTGTCTTAATCAGCTAGGCAACCCACTAGCTTTGCACGTCAACAATACTCTGACAATATACACTACTTAGACATCAACATGCCAATTTATCTTTTACATCCATGAATTCCATATGGGCCCAATTCCAAAAGATATGCTTTTGGTATAAGTGACTTACTGCTGTGCAAGTCTGCCTTGTTTCCAAAAGCAGGTTTACACCAGAGTTCTTCACTAACACTGAACACAACTTTTCTGGAAATCAGAATCCTATATTCCATGCACTATATATGATAGTGTCATACATTTTTTTAATCTGGTTGACCACAAGATTAATATGTTTCAAAATACTGCTTCACACATAATCAAATAATGCAAGTGTACATGGCACTGGGAAATATACATTAAATATTTCTTTCAAATGTCTCCTGCATTTAACTGTTAGTGTCTGAAATAACTGTTAAACATTTAAGTTTATGCTAGTTTAATTAAGAATACAAAGCACAATTTGTGACACGGTGGCAAGATTCAAAGGTCTAAAATTCAAGTTCTACTAGAAGGTGCTAAAGGGTTTTCTCAGTGGTCAGCCAGACCATTTAAAATCCCCACAATCATCTGAAGGTTTGTCTAATGGTAAGCAGCTTCGCAAAGAAGTCCTTGTGCTTTGGAGGAAACCACTGCAGCTATACAATGCAAAGTTGTGAAGACGTAGAAGGACTTCTACAATGTCCTGTACATTAACACAAAAGCTGTTTGGATGGTAGAGGGTAATGAGTAACGTGGGATATGGGATGTGGAATCCTAGTTTTCAGCACAGAAGTGATGGAAAATAATTTCTGTACACACTAACAATATTAAACATTTAGAAAAATATTTCAGGTGCTGTCTTCTATAGACATCTAGGTCCTGTAAACCTGCTTGGTCTTTCATAAACAGTGACATGGTTCAATACAAGAGAAACCACACTTACTACAATCATTCTTGCAGAAACTCACTAAATAAAATACTAAAGGTTTATGTGCCTACACACAGTATGGGACAAATTAGACATCTGTTCCATGCTGCCCATTTCTCTCTTCATCTTCTTAATTCACTAGTAACTCAAATAACTTTCCTCTATTAACATTTAACAAGCTAATCTGGTAGTTGCTCTGTCAATCGTCATAAAAAGACAATGCTCATTTAACAATCCATGATTCTTCAACAACTCAGATCATCCAGCTAACCACCAGCAGTCATTAGCCCTTCACAAGAGAACTTTATCAACTAGCATTAACATGATAAAATAGGGCAGTATTCATAATCTGTGCCTATGCCCCATAGCAGGGCTGTGATAGGGAGGAAACGACTGCATTCAGGCAGCAGTTGCAGGATCTACTAGATAAAGCAGGACAACATGATTATAATGAGTGACCTGAATGCACATATCGGGACAGATGAGCCATTTACTGGCCAACAACGAACAATTCATCAGACAGAAGTCTTCAATAGCCACTATTTATTTTTGTTGCCCCTTCCATGTGGACTTAAACAGTCCTTATTTCCTTTTCAAAGTCCACATGGATGGGCCAACAAGGATAAAGAAGTGGCTATTCTAGACTTCTGTCTGACAAATTGCTTGATGGTGGCTGATACATGATTCATCAAGAGAAAATTCACAAGATCATATACAAGAGTGGCCAACATGCAACTGATAAACAAAAGCTACTGGTAAACACAATTTAATACACTTTCACACATTGTAAGTGCTTTCATTCTACAATGGAACATCATCAGACAAAAGCTCATGTAAAACAAAACACTTAAGTAGTTCAAAAGACATGATAAAAAATGCTGAGACTTCATCCCCTTTCACTTTAAATACATTTTGAAATTTTCTTTATCACTTAATCCTGAAAACTGGCATGCTTCAAGCTTCGGCTGCTACAAATACTCTTTCCAGTCAAATTTGTATTCAGCATCCAATATACCTTTAAAGTTCTTCACATTATCTACAATGCTGAACAAAAAATTCATATAATTTTTGTCATTGCTCTTGCAAATACAAACATGCTTTCCAAGTTCATTACTTAAATCTAGAAATTCTACATCATGAAGATGTTCACATTTTCTGTGATGCAGTTCTTTTGTGATGCAGCCTATGTAGAATGCACTGCAATCCTTGCATGTAGCAGAATATACCACAAACTTAAATTTCTATGTGAAAATGCCAGGAACATACATTTTACAGTCATTTATAACTACAAAGCTGCCTTCTTTTACAAACTTGAAATAATTGCTAGCCATCCATTTCTGCATTCCATGTTCTGTATTTGTAAGGGATCCTATCAAATTGCTTAACTTTCCCTGAAATATATCTTTTAAATTACACCTTCTTTTTCTCACAAAAATGGAGAATTCACCTATTTTAGTACTTCTCTCAGGAAAATCGTTAAGAAATCTCGGTACTTTTCCGTTATCGGGGCAACAGTCATAATGAGCATTTGGAATCCTAGCACTCATTATAACGCTGATTGTTCAGCTGCTGCCGATGTGGCTACCACACACACTTATTTCCTGTCAGATTTATTAAGTGTGGTCAATCACATTTAATAAATAACGACAATCATTTGACTTACAGACTTGTTTTACTCTGAATAATGCATGCTAACAGGATTAAACAGGAAGTGAAGTAGCATGCATTATTCGGAGGAAAACAAGTCTATAACTCAAATGATTGTCATCATTTATTAAATGTGCTCGACCACACTTTTCTCCTAAAACCACCAGTTGTAGGGAATGAGGAGGGGTTTGAGCTGAAATCAAGACAGAGTAGAGAGGTATATGTACATGGGACACACATTAATCACATTTGTTTAACATCTGGTAGACATTTTGCTGTAGTTGTTATTCTACTGAAAGATACTGTTTAACTGCACCTAAGTGCTACTGTTGCTGTAGGGGAATTTCCGTGTTGTGGTTCTTTATTATAAAAAATGATACCACTAATGCAAAGCTAAGAAAGTTGTAGAGGGACAGAAAATGCCGCAAACGACAGCGACACACACTACTGCCACACTTCTTTCTTGAGTCACTTAGAATACTTCCTGTATTAGCAAGTAGATTCGCTTGTTCAATACTTTATATTTTTCAGGATCCTTCAGCAAAATGGTGTAGCTTAATTTGACTGTAGAATGCCAAGATGTATGTGAGTGTGTACAATGCCCTGCCCCCCATTCACACATCACCAAGGGACAATGAATGAAGCATAAAGTCCAATATACAGTGCAGTGTTGTAGGAACTACAAAAACTGTTAAAGGGAGGGCGTACATACTCACATACAGCTTGGCATTTTGCAGTCAAATTAAGCTACAACATTTTGCTGAGAAGGTCATCTTAGCTTTTACAGTACTGTTGTCCTGTTAACGGAAAAGTACCAAAATCTCTAACAGTCTTTTACAAGTCTTCTAATACTGGCAGACTTCCTCCTAGTAAGGTAGGACTTATTAGGCCTATTAGGATCTCTATTTAACCACAGCCTCTGGTCTGGCTTTATCCCAGTAGAGTGGAGGACAGCAACAGTCATCCATCTGCATAAAGGGAGACCATCCACTGACCTAGGAAATTACAGATCCATAAGTTTAACTAGTCTTATATGTAAGGCTGTGGAAAGAATAATCATGGACCAGATAAATTATGACATAATAAACCTCCAAATGCTGGAACTGACCCAGTTCAGCTTTGTTAAGAGCAGGTCATGCCTACTGAATCTAGTGGATTTCTTTAAGAAAGTCATTAAGGCCATGGATGAGGGTAAAATAGTACATACCACCTACCTTGACCTGGCCAAGGCATTTGACACAATTCCCCATTCAGATATTATAAATAAACTCACAAAACTGGGCATAAATCACTACACTACAATATGGATAGCCAACTGACTCACTGACAGAACACATGTGGTTAAAGTAGATGAATCCATAGGAATCCAGCAAGAGACCAGTTACTATTGGTGTACCACAGGGCTCAGTGATATATTTCTCTGAAGTCAAGGCTAATGTGGAAGGCCTCTGAATGACAAAATTTGCCAATGACTGCAAGCTGGAGGCAATCACGGAATCCCCCAGTGATACAGATATCATTCAGAAGGTTCTAGATTAGACAAATGATTGGTGCCAGAACCATGGCCTAACACTAAATGTGAAAAAATGCATTGCCATACCCTTTGGGAGGTCTAATATCCCTGAAACTTGCAACATCTATAGCACATCCCTAACAGTAAATTCAGAGGGGTGAGATCTAAGTCACAGATACATAGTAGCCTGACTTTTGACCTCCATGTTTCCACAGTGGTGAGGAAGTCCTTTTACATAGCACAACTTATAAGTAAAGGTATGGCATCCAGATCCACGGAAATTATAGTCCCACTATACTCAGCCCTCATTAGACCAATAATACAGTAAAATGCGCCATTTGGCATGTACTTGACTAAGTACTTACAGCAGCTGGAGCACCTCAGAGGTTCCTCGCAAAGAAAATACAGGGTGTAAACAACATGTCCTGTGCAGATATACTAAAAGACCTATCCCTTTACCCTGTCTTTAACCGGCTATTAAGGTGACCTGTGTCTGACCTACAAGGCACTCACAAATCCAGCCCTGATGGAGCTGCTACACATCTGCAAGTCAAACAGCATGAGGGTCACCCAATCAAGGGATCTAAACTTACTGACTCAAGCAAAACAGGCTGGACAGATAGATATGTATCTCAGAGACTGCCCCTTCCGTGGAACAGGCTTCCACTCTTTCCTGTCCTTCATCAAATGCAGTTTGGATCAATAGATGAGGACTCACAAATTCACATCTGGGGTATCTCCTATATCCCTTAAAGACAAGGGCAATCTGTACGATACTCAAGTCACAAGCACGAACCCATGCTTTCCGTTTGCCCCTAGGGGGCCATACAATACAGAGACAAAATGATCAGCTTTAATAATTGGCTTAATTACTGGTGTCATTCTAAGGGGATCCGATGTCTGTCTGCCTGGGATGACATGTTTGACAAGCCACGCTGCTTCGCAAGGGATGGCTTGCACCTGTCACCCCTGGGCTTCCGGATAGTGGCAAAGGCTCTTGCCACCCCCATAGTGCCTTTTTTAGGCAAGGCTCAAATGATAAACCTACCGCCCTAGAAAACAAAAAATGGAAAAAAACTAAGGGTAATACTTCTCAATGCCAGAAGTCTAAACCTCAAGATGCACGCCCTCGAAGCCCTCCTCAGTATGGAGAACATCGATGTCTGTGCTGTGACTGAAACCTGGTTCAAGGCTCCTGAGAGCACCCCAGCACTATCAGGTTATACCTCATATCATGCGTTCTGGCCCCAAAATCCGGACCAAACCACAAAAGGAGGGGGAGTATCCATATTCATAAAGGATACCCACACCTCCAGGTTAGTGGCAACGCATGAAGCATCGGAGACCATCCAGGTGCAATTAACCATAGGTAAAACTGCCCTACAGTTTGTAGCATGCTACAGACCACCCTCTCAAACTCAGGAAACCCACACAGCCTTCCTGAAGACACTGGAGAGTATGAATGTCTCTCCAAACACCATCATATTGGGTGACTTCAACTACCCAAACATAGACTGGGAACATTACTCAAGCCCCAACACCCTAGCCCAAAGGTTCCTGGAGTTCATAAACTCAAATGCTATGGAACAACTAGTCACCATTCCCACAAGAGGAGAAAATATACTAGACCTGATCATCACAAACATGGGGACATAATGCTCCACACCGGAAGTATATCCCTCATTGGTGAGATAAGTCCATAAATTAATCTCACTGGAGATCCACATCCCGCCCCCACCCCCTGCAAAAAAGACCACAGTGAAGAACTTCTCAAAAGCAAACTTCACACTTCTTAAGACTGGAGTGGTATCCTTCAAGGCCCCCGAGCCAGTGGAAACCACAACCCAAACTGCTGAAACCCTTACAAATGCCTTCTATGAGCACCTCCAGGAATGTATGGATCAAGCAATCCCTAATAAAATCAAGACCCTTTCCACCAAAGGCAGGTGCCCGGTCTGGTGGACCCCAGCCATAAACAAACTCTACAACAAGAGGAGAAAGCTACTACATGACAGAGCAAAATCCCTAAAAGGGAAGGCATCTCTGATCAATACTAGCAGAAAACTACGATCACTCATAAAATCATCCAAGGCCAACTTTGAGAGAAAAATCGCTAAAGACACAAAAGACAATCATAAGGCCTTCTTTAGCTATGTTAGAAACCTGGGTGGAAACTCCCAGATATGCTCAGAATCAGTCCAAAATGATAAAAAATCACTGAACCCACAGACATTGCCAACATACTGGCAGACAGGTTCAGTGCAAATTTCTCTCCCTCCCCCCCAAAAGGAGAAATATCTATCCCACCAGAGTCTAGCCTCCCAAACATCTCAGATGCCCAGGTGAGAGCTGCTCTCTAAAGCAAAAAACAGCATCAATGGGACCGGATGGTGTCCCCGGCTGTGTGCTACACGAACTCAATGAGGAACTAAACCCACACATAAGGCTGCTGTTTAATCTTAGCCTTACTACAGGATACGTACCCAAAGAATGGCGTACGGCAACTGTGGTCCCACTCCACAAAGGCGGTGCTTCTACGGACCCTGGAAATTACCACCCTATAAGCTTGACGAGCCTTGTCTGCAAAGCTATGGAGAGGATCATAATGGAACTCATAAATGAAGACATTGGGGACCTACAGACACTGGATCCTACCCAATTTGGCTTTGTCAAGGGCAGATCCTGCCTCTTGAACTTGGTCGACTTTTTCAAACAGTCACTAAGGCCATTGATGAGGGTAAGGCAGTTCACACAGCCTACCTTGACCTAGCAAAAGCGTTCGACACAATACCCCACTCGGGCATCATAGAAAAGCTCACCAGCTTAGATGTAAACCCATATGTCACAAGATGGGTTGCAAACTGGCTCAAGGACAGAACCCACAGGGTTAGAGTTGCTGGTGCCATGTCAGACTCTAAGCCGGTCACGAGCGGTGTCCCACAGGGCTCAGTCCTGGGCCCCCTCTTGTTCGGCATTTATTTTTCTGAAGTGCAGGCAAACATAGGGGATTGTGGCTGACAAAATTTGCAGATGACTGCAAACTGGGCACCATAATTGACACTCCATCAGACACAGACATCCTCCAGAAAGGTCTCATAGAAATGGATAACTGGTGCTAGAGCCATGGCCTTAAGCCTAATGCCAAAAAATGTATAGTCATACCCTTTGGGAAAAACAAGGTAACCCCTAATTACCACATAGGTGGTAATCCATTAAACACGGAAGAAGTTATCAGGGACCTGGGGACCCAAGTTGACAGTAACCTCTCTTTCGACACTCACATTGCCAGAGTGGTTAGGAAGACCTTCTACATTGCCCACCTGATCATGAAGGGATTCACATCCAGATCAGGAGAGGTCATTGTACCCCTGTACTCTTCACTTATCAGACCAATGATTGAGTACAACGCCCCATTCGGAATGTACCTTACCCGACACCTGCAGCAGTTGGAAAGACCCCAAAAGTTCCTCACCAAAAGGATAAAGGGGCTCAAACATATGTCATACGCTGCCCGACTGAAGAAACTCCAGCTCTATTCAGTTGCATACCGTCTGCTCAGAGGTGACCTTTGCCTGACATACAAGGCCATGTCCAACCCGGAATTAATGGACATGCTCCACCTCAAAAAATCCAAATCAACCAGAGCCACGAGAGCAAGAGACTTAAACCTCAACATGGATATAAATAGGACGTGCTGGAGGGACAGATTCATCCCCCAGAGACTCCCTACACTATGGAACAGAATCCCAGTCCATGTGAGGCAGAGCCCCTCACTGACTCTGTTCAAGAGAAATCTTGACAAGTGGATGGGTGATCGTAGGTTTACCCTGGGAATCATCTCTGTGTCACTGCTGGACAGAGGCACAGCAAACTAATGGGTATAGTATTCTCATCCTAAGGGGTGGTGAAAGCCACACACACACTGGCTAGGCTTATAAATGCCCTAGGGCAGATAGCCTAGTATGAACCTATGAACCTATACATTAGGTAAAATTGGGTTATACTGGCTAGGTTTGGAAGGGCTCTTAAGCTGTTAACCTAGTAATCTCCTATGAGCCTATACGGAAAGGGCATTAAAAATTCCTTGCCAGTGAAACAGTCAGCCTACACCCTAAACCACTGGCTGGCACATTCACCTGCAAGCCATGGTCAGAGAAAGCCCTACAGTCAAAAGAGACTACAAATTAATGGCACTTTACTGGAGCAAAAATACAAGAATTCATGGAAATACTCAGGGTTCTTTTACCTTGTGAAGAAGAGGAAATAGCAGTTCCCCAAAATAACATGTGTGAGGACTACAGAACAGATATGCAGCTAAGTCAGGTATGGAAATAAGGTACATACAGAAAGCTGGTGGTACAATGAAGGAGTCTAGAAAGTCATCAAAAGAAAGGAGGAGTGTAGGAAAAGGTGAGAGATAGAAAAGATGGACCAAACTAAGAATTAATACTGGTTGGCTAACAAAAAGGCTATGACAGCAGTTGCAAAAAAAAGAACAAGGCATCAGAAGCACTCTGCCAAACTCTGGAAAGTGACTCAGCAGATGGAAAAAAATAAATAAATAAAGGCAGAAAGATAAAGTAGATATTCATCAGACACTCTTCATAAGAGATACCAGCAACAACCTGATCATCAAAGACAGATGTAAGATGTATTTCCAGCAGCTTCTGATTAAAAATAACTGTACAGAAGCTGCAGTGCCCTACAGACACAGCCTACAATAAAGGAAGAAGCGGAGCCCAGCCTACAATAAGTAAGAAAAGCACTAAGGAAAATAAAGCCAGGGAAAGTAGCAGGCTCAGATGAGGTCATGGCAGACATGATCAAAATGGAGAGTGAGTTAACAGCTCCAGTGGCGTAGACGGATAAAGCCCTGAATACTGCCAGGCAACTCAAGTTCAATCAGTGGCTGGAGCAACTAACATAGCAGCAGGGAGGGAGGGATGGATGTGTCCATCCTGGGTGGGAGAATGCTCATCGATGATGCTCCCTAAGGGGAGGCACATTCCAAAGAAGGGAGTTGCCTTCGGATGTAGTGGGGTGCATATAAAAATAACTTGCCCCAGATGGAAGCACAGACAGCTGAGCCCACAGGACACCCTTAGGATCCACAACCAGCTTCAGCAATGCAGGAGTAGTCCAGTCGGGTAGGAGAATGGCTGGTAGACTCAGCATGGACATAGCGCACTAGGAAGCAAGCAGGTAGGATAAGGTCCAAGGAGATGGAAAAAATTTAAAAAGGTGAGCACAACTGACCTAACGTTTGCAGTAAGATAGACAGCTGAGAAGCCACTATAGATGAGGAAAGAGTCCAAATGGGCAGTCTTAGGTATGAAGAAACCATATAACAAGGTATCAAAAAAGCTGATTTGGAAAGTCTTGTGATGGTTTGAAATCCTGGAAACATTGCTAGAATTAGTGCAGGCTATGTAGAAGACCACAGTGACATAAGTATGAACAGTGGTCGGACTCACAGAGGAGTTTCCAGTCAGACTGGGTGTGCATCAGGGTTTAGCTCTGAGCAGATTGCTGTTCATTATGGTGACAGATGACATTACCAAACAGGTTAGAGGGGACTGAGTAACAAATGCGCTGTATGCAGATGATGGGACATTACAGACAGACTCTGAACAAGTATTTCTGCAAATTCTAGGGCTACGGAATGTAAAACTGAAGGTACACAAGATGGAACTGAGAACAGGTAAGACAACTGTAATGGCAGCAAATGGGGAAAGCAGAAGCTAACAACTGAGATAGCAGAAGGGAAAATAGTGGAACAGGTTAACAGCTTTAAGTGTCTACGGAGAGGTGGTTAAAGAGAAGAGAAGTGAAGAGGTCAAAGCTAGAATCAGAGAGGCTGCAGCCAACTGGCACAGAGTGTCAGGTGTAATGTGTGACAGAAGAATGCCAAGGAAGCTGAAAAATAAAGTATGCAAAACAGTGGTGCAACCAGTACTACTGTATGGTACAGAAACCTGGGCAGTGAAGGCAGAGCAGTTGAGAAAACTAGAGCTGCTGGAGATAAATTCCTGAGATGGGTGACAGAATGCACATTGTGGGACAGATGAAGAAATAAAGACATAAGAACAGACGCCCAAACAGCTCCAAATGCAGAAAAGGTGAAAAAGAACAGATTACAGTGTTTTGTGCTGACGAGCAGGAAAGAAGATGACAATTTGGTGAAGATGATGTGGGACAGACAGTAGGAAGGCAAGAGGTGTCCAGCAAAGAGATGAATGGATTGTGGGAGAAAAGACTTGTGACCGTCATACATGACTACCAAAAAAAGTAAGAGAATGGCACTGAATCGAGAAAGATGGCGAAAGATAACACGACACCCTTACCCCATGCAGAAAATAGAAAAATGGGGTTGATGATTAGGAAAGATGATGATGATCCACAGTATTAACATTAGGTTACAAGCAATATATATTAAAAAATTCTCCTGCTGCCATAAAAAGGACAAAAAAAGAAAGTTCAGTGCCAGAAGAAGTGGAGTGGTTTACACTGAGAAAAAAAAAAATATGCTGCAGCAATCTTCCTCTGATCTTTAAACATCTCTGCCAGAAAGGGATAGATACTGTTTTCAGCAGTAGAAGCAGCAGCAAGAGTACAGATGTAAAGAATGCTAAAAGATCTGGCTCAGTGAATTATTTTCTCTGGAAAATACTGAATGCTGATCCATTAAAATGTAATAAATGTTATAATAAAATGAAAGCAAACACCACAGCACTGTTTCCAGCATCGACAATAGCACATAATAAATCAAAATAATTGCAATCAAGATGGCAAATACAATAATTTCATTGGATGACTGCACTCCAAGTTCCACTACGCTATCAAGATCATTAAGATAAATGTAGATACAAGGAGTAAAAGTACTGAAATGGAAATCTGCTATCCCCATTGCCTTCTTTTTAAAATTTAAACATCTTCAAATTCCAAAATAAAAAAATAAAGAAATTAAAAATTCACATGATAAGAAGAGGTAAAGGTGATTTCCTTAAATCCTAGAAATCTCAAAATTAGAATGGATGATTAAAAAACCTTCCTTTGTTTGGAGAATATTAACACATGTACCATTAATGAAATCTGTCCTGGTACTCATAGAAAAGGGTACAGTAGTACAACTTTCCCAGCACCAATGTGCAAATATTTGTATTGAGATATTTAGTGATTTACAGTCATTCACCTTCCCACAAAGGCATGACTATCAATCACTCCAAAGAGCATATGAAACAACTAATCGATGCAGCACTCTAGCTACTAAGAACACACAAAAAAGTACCTCCTCAAGCATGCACACTCACACACAGACAAACGCACAGTCTTACAATATATATTCATTTACTGAGACCTCAAGACCCCCACGCACACACTGTCCCAGTACTAACACACATGATGACAGATATATATAAGCACACACTTACATACAAAGGCAACCCAAGCAGAATGAAATGGTTCCCCTTCTTCCTGCACAGCTCTCATCAAGGAAATGTAAGTATGCAAGGAAAGATTGATGTGTACAACTTTACCTTGTCAGCCCAGGTCTTGCACAAAATTTGCATAGTAAGGATATTTGGACCTCAATGCCTAGAATATAAAGCTGGGCTTGTAGGCAGTGTGAGGGTCTATGAATCAGGATAGTCTTGTGAAGTATGCAAGACAGCACAGACTCATCTTGCATAATTTGCAAGCAGATAATAAATATGAGCCATGTTTAAAGATCTAAAATAGATAACACACATTCCAGTGTATTAGCTCCTTTCACTGTTGCAGATGTAATGGGATAGACTACTGTTTCTCAATATTTGTACATGAACACCAAAAAAGCCAAGAAAACAGCTCAAGACAAGAAATTGCTCAAATAATAATTAATATCACTGGTACAGAACATAATATTGTAGGACTCTACTGTACAGCATCTATGTCCTGTCAGCAACATGGGGATTTCCTGACCAAACTCCTGGATTCAAAAATGAGTTAAAATACAGTCTTATGGGGATACATAACTACCTAAACAATGAGCAAACTGATCAAGATCACATAAATATGCCCACATTTTAATTGACTAAGTTGATTTAAACAATTTAGAATAAATGGCATGACATTCGAATAGAGTCAGTGATTTAGTAATATCTTTAACATTATAGTGAGAAAATCTATGATTGTTCTGCTCCAGTTCCATGGCTATACCCTCTGAAATTGACACAGATCATTGCACCATTATCTTTAACAGAGCAGTGAAATCAAACTCCTTGAAAAATAATCATCAGTCTTAGACTTTCACAGTAAAAATTATGATGCCACAAATGTTAAACATCTGCATTCATTCATGAACACATAGCAGTAAGACACAAACATGCAGGTAAATTCAATGAAGAAAATCTACCCGTGGAGTCACAAAATTAATAAAGATATCCAAAAGAAAAAAAGGGGTACTACTAAGCATGCAAACACTGCCCTAGTTATAAAAACAAAAGTACACAAAATATAGTACTACTTACTTTTCATATCATACGATAGCAGCTTGATCTCAAAGGTTGAAATAAAAAAAAAATGTTCTTTATATTCTTTCATTACTGCAGAAACCTCAACAAGATGAATTGTGAATGGTATCAATAAACAATGAAGTGATCTACCAGATACAGGCTACTGTGATGTTACTTGTAGTAGCATCATGGTCAGAATACTGTACACACAACAGAAGAAATCCGGTCTGTTACTACAGATATAACAACATTTGCCACGCATAAAATTTTAAAAATCAAGTTCAATAGAACCAAATGACATACCTTGTAGTTCCCTATGCAGAAACAAGAAACCTGAACTAAACCTTTATAGAGCAAGTTAAACAATTGAAAGAATATAGGCACTTCCCTAACATGGGCTACAAGTAATACAAATTCACAAACTGCAACTCATATTAAACTCATACAATTTTAGACCCATCAGCCTGTTTAAAATCATGGAGAGAGTTAAAATCATGGAGACAGTCATAATGTATCTAATGCAAAATGGCGCATGAGGAACTACTTCTGTTAGGTTTGGTAGAGTATAGGCTTGTTAAGTGAAGGCCCTGTCTTTTCAATAATCTGGCATTCCTTGAGCAGGTAAAAGCAGTAACAAAGGATTCACAGTGTATGGTATTTGTCCTGTCCTTATTATGGCATTCAGTGCATAAATCATAATGATAAATAATAATAATAATTTGAAATAATACATGTATAATACATAAAGGAATACCCAGTAATTAAACAAAAAGCACAAAATGTCAAACTATATGCAATTCAATAGGTGAAACACTGGTTAAGCAACAGAGCAAAACCAGTCAGGGTGAGGAGGATACCCATCTCTCTCTGTGGGGATTAAAAGTATATTCCCATAAAACCAATTATTTTTGTACTATTCTTCTCAGATATAAAAGTGGGAACCATGCTGTTGATAACCAGATATGTTGCTCATCACAAACTGTACTTCAGTACAAGATATCAGAGTTTTACAACGTGGTTTTGAAAAATATAACGTGATGTTGTAGTAATGCACTCACCATTAATGCCAATAAATGTAGCATTATGGGGCCAAGTAAAAAAAAAGAAAACATAAATTATGATTATAAAATAACAGAACAATCATACAAAAGACATCATTAACAATGACCTGGGGAAAATGGTACATGGCAATGTATACTGTAACATGTACAACTTCTGCATTCAGGGAAGCTGAGGTTAAAAAATATACTTTAGTGATAAATGTTTTTATTCAATAGAAACTGCTCTTATAATTGGCTAAGTCATTTAGTATTTATTTCACTTTGATATCTCAAAGTCAATTTTTAAAGGCCTTTTGACTGAATGCATAGCATATCCTGGAAATGATGGTTTCTGTTTTTTTTTTTGCTCTCATCTTCCCTGAGTGTCCAAATGCTACTAATTAATATATCTTGTTAGCTTTGGTTGCAGCAAAACTGGGTAGTGTCTACATGGCAATTTAAACATGACTAGTTGTCTACCTTCAAGAAGCATACAGTGTAATCCATTAAATTGTAAAAGACATGTCTAGTCATCCGAGGGTGATTGTTAGATCACTTCAGACCTCAATGATTTGATCCACTGCAGAATACGATACTACATATTATGGCCTTTGGACAAGTCACCTAAAACAATTTGAAAAGGTACTAAGGCTGCTTACTAGAAACATCAAGGCAGGTTGAAAATGCAAGGCTTCAGGAATAGTCACTACATTCTGTTTACAATAAGCAACTAAGGTGTGACCATCGGGTGGTCTATTACGCAATGCTTGTCTGATCCAGTTCTACTTGAAGGTATGTGCCTAGAATACAATGCTGAGGGAGTTAACACCAGATCAGGGAACCCTTTGGAAATGAACACATGAACCTAACCTCTCCCTTACAAATGTAACTATTCAGTCTACAGATTTAGCAGAACTTTCAAACTGACCATGAACCTACAAATTATTCTATAAATAAAAATAAAAAAACACGTGAAATAAATGCTGTTTTATTCTTGGTCATGTTACTCTTATACATAAACTAAAATAACTGAATATGATCAATTATTTCATGGTTAAAAAATACCCAGAAGCCAAATAAAATTATTTAGCACTGTTAGCAAATTCTGAACTATGACATAAGAACAAGATCCTGCCACATAAGCAAATCACACTGTAAGAACCCATTAATGCATTATAATACATTCCACTTTTTAAAAATGTGCAGACTGAATATATTTTACTGAATGTGACAGGGTCATACCGCTTGACAACCCCAGACACATTCAAGCAACTGCAGTGGGTCTTCAACAGACCAAATGCATGTTCAATAATGACAAAAGTCTGTAAGAGGGCATACTTGTATCCATTCTTTACTGAGATTTCTGATAGGTGTCATTAATTTTGGCTCTGTCACATATCTATTGTAAAAAATATATAAAAATATATCCATAAATTTTTATATATGGCTGCTTAAATCAATCAAGCAATACTAAAAAATATATTGTGTATACATCTCATACATATAAAAATTTCCATATCTCATACAAGTGTATGCTGCTGCAATGAAATAATATTCAATTTGGAGTAAACTTGGAATAAAATAAAAGAAAATCATTTTTACAGCTTAGTTGCCCTTAACTTTAATGCAATAGCAACAGAAATTGCATCATTTAGCCCAGGTTTTTCATTAGCATTCAAATGTAGCTGCCATAAAAGTTCTTTATATTATATAAGTGGAATCCAAACATCTGGAAATTGCAAACAAACAGCAAAAAACTGCTCGACTTTTCATATACACAACAAAAGAGATTGCCGTTTATTAGCTAAGTACTTTCATTCTATAATTTATTAGAACTTCATAAGAGCTGAAATAAACCAAAAAGCAATTACTTAAATACCATCCTTAAATAGAAAACATCATGTGACTTACAATCCAATTAACTTTAAAAAAAAAACAACACACACATATTTAGTTTAAGTCTACAGATAAAAAGTCAAAATAAACCATGTACATATAAACATCAGCATGTCACACTGTAAACTTCATCCTGGTCCATCTGATATGATTGATGGGCAGAGAGCCACTTGTCAGATCCAATCCAGCCTTACTAGTGCTCCCTGCTTCAAGCTCCTTTAAGATTTTTCCCTCAGTAACACCTCACACTTCAATAACCTTTCTTTCACTGCAGGTCCAAACAAGGTTGTACCATCATTTAGGATGTTAATGTAGGATGGCTTAGAATTGTCCACAAAGTCAAAGGCAAATCAAGGCATGATGCCTCATGGTAATTCCTATGCTCACCACCCTGGACACTCCACTGGCTGCATTAACTAAGAGCTGAATGAGGAGGTAGATAATGTTGAGTATAGTCGACACTGTGGCCTCTAGCCATTTCATTGACTTTGGTATGGGTGTCTTTCTCAAACAGTCTAAAACTTGTTCTGTTAAATTTTTTTGGAAATGATTTATTGGAGTAACATAGTTCAATGCCTCAAGTCAAAGGTACCAGAGGTGTATGCACACTCTTCCATTCTCTCCATCACCCTGGATGTCTTTTATTTCTGGATGGACAGCTGTTGTATCATCTGAAAGCTCTCACTTGGTGGATGAAGTTATGAACATAGAGACAAGCAGTGATCCTTCTGAATAGTGCTGCTTGAGTTTAGGGGAAAAAAGAATTTTATTGATTTTCATGGAGTGGTTTCTGAAGAATCAGGTTCCTGTTATGCACTCCTGGTGGCCATGTGTAACACACAATAAACAGGAGGGACCACCCAGGAGGTAGAAGTGCAGAACCATGTCTCAAAAAGCACTTCCTTGTCCTGGGGTCAGGACAAATTGGCCATGATCTTCTCTGTCTCACCAATTCCAGGATTTTGCCAATGGCATCTTCTGGAGGGGATTGGTGGAAATCCTCTCAATCATCTAAGTCAGTGTTGGATGACAACAACTCTGTAGGGGAGTCTATGTGCTTCAGACTCCACATCATCTTTTAAGAAACACTGGTAGGGGAGAATCTGACTCCCCAGAGGACTTAAAAGAAAGCTATGTAGGTTTTTTGAGGAAATCCATACTGAATATAGGATATTTGCTGAGAAGGATGAGCCACAGATTGCTGGGTGTCTGGAGCTGGAGCCAGTATCACTGGAGTCTTTTCTGGTGCCCTTGGGAGAAAAAGCAATCTTCTCCATCACACTAAACAGTGACTCCAGGTCTGCCAGTATCAAAGAAACCAAGCTCGGTGCAACAACTGTGCCCACTGATGTGGACATAAATGGTGCCAAGGAGGGAATCCTGAATACTGACAACCCAGGGGGCATCAGGAAGGAGATATGTGGAGACATATTTAAAGATCAAGGAGTCTGACAGCAAAACAGTATCAAGTTGGTTGGTGACAAAGTCCAGGTCCCAAAATTCAGCTGATATCAAAGTTTTTTGTCATCTAGTGAACTGGATGAGTGAGAACCAGTGCCAAGATAAGGGAGCCAGTCAGCATAGAAGGTAAAGGTTCCAGGTGATGCCACTGCTCCAAAACTACCAGTGACAAAACATGGACCAAAAAAAGGGCAAGTATGAGTGATGAGAAGACCAACCATATCTGCCCTAAATACCAACTGGGATGAGATGACACACATCTCAGTATGAGCCTTCGCAAAGGTCCTTACTATATATTTCCAATCTCTGTCAGAGATACTGCTGAAAGAACTGAAAGACCACAAGGAAGATGTGGATGATGACTTGGAGATAAAGCAAGGCAGCTCTCTTTCAGATTAATGCCTCCTAATAGAAGGCTTTGGAGATTTGTCACTAATTGCTGTTTGTTCTGACTTGGAGTCAAAGGATAAGACTCTCTCACCAATACAGAAGGCAGAATAGGTTCCAATCTCAGTACTTTTGGGACCAAGGATGGCCTAGAATCATCCACTTCATTTTTTTTTTATTCAACGTCTTTGTCTCACTCTTTTTATTTTTTTATTTATTTTATTTAACATTTGTTGACCGGGAAAGTCCGACTAGGTTCCACAGATCCTGTTTTCAGCAGAGGCCCGGGGAGAAATGCTCCAGACGCATGTCTTTAGAATGTGGGAGGAAACCGGAGTACCCGGAGGAAACCCACGCGAACACAGGGAGAACATACAAACTCCGCACAGAAGGCACCCCGGCCAGGAATCGAACCAGAGAACCTCTTGTTGTGAGGTGACAGCATTAACCACTGCGCCGCCCATTTCTCCTTTTCTTTCTCAGACTTGTTTGCAACGTAGTTTAGCAAAGTAGTCTTTTCAGAATTTACTTGTTCTTGTGGTCTGCTAACAAGCATGACCTTAAGGACTTTCATATTGAGTAGTCTGCAGAAAGAGATTTCATCCCTTATGTACATCATGTAAAGATTGTGTGTGTCCTGTGGCCACACTTGGCACACTTTCTGATGCTTTTCTCAGGCTTAGCTGGCTTGTCCATACCCACCACAACTCAGAAAAAGAAACTGAGTAATACTTAATAGGAAACAACACTACAGAATCTGGCTAGAACTAATTAAAGTCAAACCTTCAACACGTCTTAATAACGAAAGGAATTTATTTAACACACACACATGCACACGCACACACACACACACACACACACACACACACACACACACACACACACACACACACACACACACACACCTTTTTCAAGAAGGATGAAATGAGTCACCAGGCCTTCTGTCCAAGCAATGTGAGAAAAAAAGAAATTAGCTATAAACTAAATATTTTAGTAAAAGGAGAAAGCATTTTAAACAATAAAAAGACACATCCTAAAAGGGATTTACAGAAATACCTGTAAGGGTAGAAAAAGTGCAGAATGCCAAAAAACGTGAAAAAAGTGGAGCACTTAGCTCTGGCTGAAAAGCTCCATCCATACACTAAAGGCAACAAACATGATCTGAGGAGAATTAATGAACAGGAAGATTATGGGAGGTAAAAGTCTTAAAGGAGCATGAGGCAGGGAGCACTAGAATGGCCTGATCGGATCCAACAAACAACTCGGCAGTCATCAGTTGAATTGGACAGACCAGATGAATAGGTTCCAGCAATAAACTGGTTAATCTACACAGCAAGTAGTTGGCATGCCCAGTGCTTCCTTGACATTGTATTGCTAAGTCTGTTTTACAGATCGTAAGAATCCTAGCATCCTTGATCTAGTTCATATATATACTGCCATTTTATGCACAACTCCATATGTATCAGTGACCTTTTCTTTTAAAACTGGGGGTACTTCCCCTGTAAATAACTCAGTATTTATTGACATCTCAAAACCAGACCTCCTTCTTAATGACATTAATAAACTTCACTGTAATCTACCTCAATGGATCCTTTTACTAAAGCTAATACATATACCTCTTATTTCCATTCTCACGTAAATAGTTGTAATAACAAGGCAGTCCCAGTCTGCAGCAAATATAATGAGAAATTTGAAAACAAACTCCTATGGTAGAATATCTGTATAAATAAATATAACAAGAGAAAGAAACTGCTTAATGCTTTATAAGAGGCCTCATTCTACCTACATTAAGAGCACACTTAAGCAAATGAGTAAATAACTTAAGGGAAACATTATAAGGTTCAAATCTGAGTATGAATTTAACAAAGCTACTAAAACCAAAACTCAATTCAAATCTTTCTTAAACAATGTCAGCAAGTTAACTAACACCCAACGATGTTCACAGCTAGTCCACAATAAAACTGTCCACTTTGACCCAAATTTTACATCACCCCCAGTTATAACTATTCCACAGGTTCCACAATCCAAGTCACCCCCTTTAATTATTATGGAACAAGTTCACTTAGCCATCTCAAAAGCTAAATACATCTCACTCATATCCTTGATAATATACCTGGTTACCTGATTAAGTGCCAAATATGGCCTATATGAACTCCTACTTAACCATTTAATCCAAGATTCCCCACTGGTTACATTCCTGAGGCCTGGAAATCAGAAACTGTATTGCAGTTACATAAGGGTGGCCCAGTCACTGGTCCTGATAGCTACAGACCCATTAGTCCCACTAGCCTCATATATAAAGCTATGGAATGCATCATCTCAGAACTCATTAATTTGGACATATCTAAACTTTGGATGTTCATCAATCTGGCTTTGTCAAAGGAAGGTCCTCCCTTTGTAACCTCATTAACTTCTTTGAAAAAGAAACTGAAGCAGAGTAGCATTTATAGAGTAAATATAGCATATCTGGACCTGGCCAAAGCCTCTGACAGTTCCCGATTCAGGCTTTATTGTCAAACTTGTAAATCTGAATATAAATCCTTATGTTTTGCAGCGGACACCTAACTGGTTGTTCATCAGAACCCATTTTGTTAGAATCACAGGTGCCACTTCTGAAAGCAAAAATTACCAGTGATATACTACAGGGCTCAGTGTTGGGCACTCTCCTATTTGCTGTCTCAGACCATTAGACCAACACTCCTGACCTATGTTTATCAGAGTTTGCAAATGACCTTGAATTGAGTCATGTTATTATATCTTTCACTGACTCACAATTGCTCTAACATGTTGCAGCAAGGAAAAATGGTCTCAAATTAAATATGAAAAAATGTAGCAAAGTTCAATTTGGTAAACTAAAAGTTTTCAGATAGCATATAGGTGTCACTCTCCTCACCCAATCAGACACTGTTGTATGGGATCTAAGCAGTCTTAATTATAATTCCTTATTGTTTTGACATCTTATTTGTGTAGTAGCCCAGAAAGCCATCAATCTGGCAAATTGAAATTTCAAGGACATTTCCACTAGATCCGAAGTCTAAATTCCCCTTTACTCGTATCACATGAGACCCACAAATGACTATAATGCACCTTTTTACATTTATTTATCTAAACATATTAACCAACTTAAGAGATCTCGGAGGTTCATATCTAAAAGATCTGTGGCCTCAAAAATCTAAGTTATCAGGACAGACTAGCAACCTTCTCTCTCTGTACACAGTTTACTATAGATTACTTCATGGAGATCTGTGATTTGACTTTTCAGCTAGGAAAGAGTTAACACTCTCTAACCTCCTATTCCTTCACATAACAACTAGTACCTGAAATACCTGGTTAAAAGACCTAAACTTTTATCAAAAGATAAATAAGACACACTGGCATGACAGATTCCTATACCAACATTTCCCTCACCTCTGGAGCAAACTTCCACTGCAAGTCACGCAGAGTAGGACCCTTGGACGGGCAGTCTCAAATTATACCCCCCCATCTAGCTTGTCTTGCCTTCCTTAAGGCTACTAAGAAATTTTGAATATGTGTTATAAGCTAGGCTTGTGATAATCTGCAGACTAATTGCCTAGTACTTAACTGTGAACAGCAAGCATATAGTGGTGTCAGACTATTCTGTAGACAGTAGAGATTAAAATATTAGAGATAGAAAATGGAAAATCTTAATAGTAAACCCTAGTTTATAATCACTTACTGGAGACACTCTGGCATTTACCTATAAAAGGGTGGTAATATAAAGAACATGCTGGGGATGTCAGAATATAAGGAGCAGATTAGTAAAAAGAAAATGACTTTCCACTTTTTTTGTCAAATACTGTAAATACAAGGGTAACAGTCCATTTTTTTACATGTTGACTCAGAAACAGAAAGGAGTTATAGGACTAACTGACAATTTACATGTAACACTGACAACGCTGAAAATGTAATTGGCTAATGCCCAGCTTTTTAAGTAGGAAAACCTATGAGAAAATTAGCTTTTAGAGTAAGGGATAATTTACTTTCTATCAAAATAAAAATAATTATAAAGCTTTTTACAGATATGTTGTGATGGGTATGACTTGAAACATTGATCTTTTTTTTACATTTGGCAGGGAATAAATTAATACTAGCAAAGGAGACATAAGAATTTTGCATGAAGAAAAGAATGCAGGAGCAAATACAGTTGGGAGCTAACTTCACACCTAGTTTAAATGAGCTTGTTAGCATTAAATCAAAATTAAAATCATTAAAGCAGTTTTAGTTTATTTTTATTCCAGTGGATTTCAGATATAGCCTGTGATGTAATGTTTTAGATGTATTGACTGATTTTTGAAGCATTTTATTGAACAAGAAACAATCTTGTCTTTTTATCATGTAATTAACTCTGGAACCTATTTAAAATATTTGTTATTGGATGATAAGTCTCATGAAGCCCATGTGAATTATTTGTGGATGAATGTGCTTACTGTGGACAATAAAACATTTTCTGTCTTCATTTTTTTGGCTCAGTTTTCTTATACATCTTTTAAATGGTAAGCCCACTGGACACAAATGTCGCTTTTCAAGGGCAATGCTGGAGTACTGTCTGATCAAGTGACTTGCATGGTTAGCAAATGAATGTGGAAGGAATAAAACCCTGTATTCCTAACTACAAGAGGCAGCTCATTAACAACTCAGAGCCATAATCCAAGCACCTGGAGTGGGAACAGAACTCACAGCATTCTCATCTTCCAGCATCAAAGGCAAATGTACCAGATGTGCTAGCTGCTGAACCAAAGGCACCAACTACTATTTTTTTTACTTTGATACAAAGCTGAGGTTGTTTTGTTTACTTGTTTGTTTTAATACACATATATTCCCCTCACTCATATATAAATGGACAGATATAGATACATACAGCTATTAGATATACATACACACACACACACACACACACACACACACACACACACACACACACACACACACACACACACACACACACACACACACACACACACACACACACATTATTTATGACTCCTGTAACACTTTACCATATTGCATATCAGTTCTGCATTCCCTACCCTGAAAAGCCAGATATAAATCAAAAACCTGAATACAATGGAATTTTGCAGCCTATTCTAATGGGCATGTAGGCCATTAATAATGTCTATAAATAAAGGATTACAGCACTGAGAATGTTTGATATTTTCTAGTAAAACTTTTTGAACATCGTAAAAGAGCATTCAGTAGTAATTGTACAGAGGTGGGTTAAGCATGCAGTAGTAATTGTACTGAGGTGAGTTAAGTGTAACATAATATAAAATGCATTTTAAATTTATGAGTGCCAGTTTCTAATTATTAGTATTCATTTTTCCCCTATCTGAATACTCCAAGTGCTTGAAAACATCACTTTTAGGGACTGATTGATTTACTATTTGCTTTCAGGTTAAGTGGCTTGGCCTATTGACCCTTTTCAGCCACAGTCCAAGCTCAAAGAGCAGAAAATACATCATGGTCTTTCAGTCAACAATATTGTATACAAAATGAGTACGAAGCAAAATTCAGAACATAGTAAAACTGAATGCAGATGCAGTAACATTAAAAGATCCAGTCAAAGTGCATTATAAAAAATGATATATACAAAACGCAAGCTGAGATGTGCATAAAAATAGCACAATCATAAATACAATACATTAATTCTATACATATGTGAAATATTTGCATATAATATGCCAAATTAAGAGGCTGAGAAACATTTCTTAAATGTATTCTAATATTTATGATATGGGATAATAAGTTACCTAACCATAGTCATGGTAGCAGTTGGAGGTAGATTCAGTAAAGAGATGTTCTTTAAGTGCATCTTTGAAGTTTTTAGTAGTTTCTAGATTGTTGATGTCTGTAGGCAGGAGGTTCTAGGTAGCAGATCCAAGTCGAGAGAATTTTGAACTACAGCCATTTTAGATGGAAGGTGTACTAGAATGAAAATGTTGCCCTGTGTACTTCTGAGTATATGGTTGTATTGTGCCCCTCTTCCAAGCCTGGTTAAAAAGTACGTCACTACTAGAACTTTATCCTACTCTATCTCCCCTCCAATGTTTAACTTTCTTTCCTAACTGACTACTTTTTCTCTGTTCTCTTCTCAATTGCATAGTATCTGTTTCTCATCCTAGCTACCTCTCCTCTTCTACTCCTAGCCAGCACACTCTCAAACTATTTATTCTTTATTTATATTATTGATACTACTGACAAATGACTACTATTTTACTCATATTCATTTATTCACTAAAATCAATTCTTACTAACTACAACCCTGCAATTTGGGCTTCTACTATAGGTATGTATATTTTCTGATATTTGTAAAAATGTAATATAAAATTGAAAAACATTAATTTATGTTGTAACCATGAATTGACTTATGGAATTCTTATTGGAGCAAAATTGTAAAGTGCAATTTCCATTGTTATCATGAATTTGACCTAGGGAATTTTTATTGGAGCTTTTCTCCCCAGGTCTCCTCTGAAAATGGGTACACTTGACTCAGTCGGACTTTCCTAGTAAACTAATGTTAATAAATAAATAAACTGCAAAGGTAGTTTCACTCTTAAAGGGCAGTGACCAGATTTTAGCACTTTGTAAATTACAGTAGCATGAAGAAAAATGGCCCTATGAGGCACTGAAAGCTATTTGTAATTTTTTAGCAAATTGCAAGGGTGCATCTGGGAGGTCTGCTAAAAGAATGAATGTGCAGATTTTATTTTCAAAAGTCTATATTATATGAGTATTGTAGGCTGAATACATAACGAGAAATGAAAGGCCATATTCAAGCATGGGTATTAAAATATAAATACATATATAAAAAAGTGAAAGTGTTAACAGTACAGAAAATTTAAGATTTCAAATTATGTTATATTTGTGATACATACTGTAAATGTTAAATCGCTTGGGTTTCCTCCAGGTGCTCCGGTTTCCTCCCACATCCCAAAGACATGCTGTAGGTGGACTGGACACTCCAAACTGGCCCTAAGTGTGAGTGTGTGCGTGCATGTGTCTTCTGTGGAAGGTTGGGCGTCGGGCTGGCACGTCGGCACCGTAAAACTCCACTGCCAATCATGAGCAGGCAGCTGATCCGCTTGTGGTGACCCCTAACCGGAAAAAAGCTGAAAGAAGAAGAAGAATAAGACTGTAAACGTTAAATCATATTTGCAAAGCCTAAATAAATAGAGTAGATTATATTACATAGAGGCTCATATTTGTTCCTTTCCTCAATGCTATTATATTAGAATGGTAAATTCAAATGTTGAGATGTGCAAAACGTATTTCTGAAAAGGCTGTCTTCTCAGTTACAGCAAACTGCACTTAATGCCTTCACAGTATTAGTATACTATCCTGCATCTGTCTTCTATAGCTCATATTCAGAACATCCATCCTCCTTTAGTCATGCTGTGAACCTTGTGGAGTAAGCAGCTTGTCATCAAAGTTTAGATGTCTAGCTACTGACTTCAGGTTATTATTGGCTATCAAAATACAGCTAATCCATATGTCTTCTCTAGAATGAATACACGTAAGGCACAGTTCTTATAGCAATCTCAGCTAGGTGCCAGTTAACATTTTAATAGTCCAAGATTAGCTGTCAACTCAAGTTTCTTTTTAGAATATATAGTATGGTAGGTTTCTGGGCGGTCGCAGTTGTACAGTGGTTAGTGTTGCCGCCTCATAGCAAAAGGTTCTCCGGTTCGATCCTTGGCTGGGGTGCCTTTTGTGCAGAGTCTGCATGTCCTTCCTGTGGTCGTGTGGGTTTCCTCCGGGTGCTCTGGCTTCCTCCCACATCCTAAAGACATGCTGTAGGTGAAATGGACACTCTAAATTTGCCTTAGGCGTGAGTACGTGCATGTGTGTGCCTTCTGTGGAAAGTTGGGCGCCGGGCTGGCAACTCGTCACCGTAAAACTCCACTGCCAATCATGAGTGGACAGGTGATCCACTGAGGCGACCCCAAATCGGGAAAAGCTGAAAGAAGAAGTATGGCAGGTGTCTGATTTGTAACAGCATACATAGAGCTTAGACATGTTCATAGGTTCATAGGTTAGTACTAAGCTAACTGCCCTTGCGAGCCATTTTAAGCATAGCCAATTATCCCTTGTGAGACTCAAACCCTGCACCTTGTGTTTGTAAGGCAAACACCTTAACCATTAGGCCACCCTCCCAACCCAACAATAAGAAACTGACCAACTTGTACTGCAGTAGATTTTCATTTGGGCTCATAATTTTCATTGCCTTTCCGCAGCTTGGAAAAATCACTCTGCCAACTCACTGATGGGTTTTGAATTAAAATTCCTTAAATCCTTCTGTTTTATCACTGTCACTGCCCCCCCCCACACTTCCATAGTCAAATCTACTGCCCCAAACCCTTCCCCTTCCAAACTTTCAAGACATACACACACACATTACACATATAGCAACACACATGCACAACACTAAACCTATCCCCTTACTTTGCTCTTCACTTGCAAACATTCGCATGTAGCTTTGAAATCTTTCTAGCAGAAATAATGGTTACCAAGAAGAGTTTTCCACGAAAATAACTTTATCTGCTGAACATAAGGGTTAAAAAGGAGTCAGGGTCAACTTTTCCAGAACATAGTACAACTCCCATGGCTTGCATGATCTCTGACTGTAGACTTCAACAAAAAGAGTGCTCAAAGGAAGTTATTGTTGCTTTCAGCAAGGCTAACAAATTGAATCCTTGATGACGGTTATTAATTTTCAAGTAAATGCACTGTAAATGAAAAATAACCAAACCTGTTTTCAAAAATGTCTCCAGGATATTTCAGAACTGCAAGAAAAGGGAAAGAAAGGGAAACCAAAAACTTAGTGTTAACCCATACAGAAATGTGTCCATTTGTTTCTATAACATTTCCTAGCACTGACATTCTCAAAAGGTGACAGGATCTTGACCACTCCTTCAGAGAATGTCAGTGGTGCAATAGGTAGCACACTCAATTTTGATGCAGAAGGCTGTGGGTTCTTATTCTCACAGCAGGTAGATGGATTGGTGGCACTGTAGTGCAGAATAAGGGGATGCTACACACCTGAGTGTGTCATCCTTCAGATCAAAGTAACATCTGCTTGAGTTGGTTGTAGCTCAGATGGCTCCCAGGGCATCTATCAAAAAGAGTAGGGGAAGTTACCTGATGTCCTGGCTAAATTTCCCCTAGTACTATAAATACCACCTCAGGTCTCCCTGGAAAAGAGACTACTAGCCTAGTGGAACTAAAACAGGTCAACAAAGGAGAGATGGGCAGACAGATATATAGACAGACTGATAGATAGCTAAATAAAAAGAAGGAAGGATGACTATAAGTGGAGAAGGCAAGCAGTGAGCAACAGGAAGCAGCTGACTGTGTGAGTCCTAGCTACTGGATGAATCACTAATGTTGTTGAGGGTCTCAAGAAACAAATTAGTTTCCATCAGATGAAGAAGCAGAAGAGGGAATCTAACTTGTTGGGGTCAGTCGAGAGCTACCTTAATGACTGAATGAGTAGCGCCATCAGAAGAAATAAGAAAAATGTGAAGAAGTCCAGGTGGCCACTTGTGGGTAAGAATCTCTCAAAGACTTCTCCAACTATGGGATCGGGTAGAAAATATTGTTGCACATGGTACTGGTCATGGAGGTAAAGTGGTCCCAGCAGAGTATTCCCACATTTCCATAAAATCTTCCATGCTCTCAGTCTGCTTAGAGAAGATTAGTTTGGTAACAGCAGAATTGGAATCCCAGCAGAAGGAGATGGAATTGAAGAAGCAGTTGTGGACACTGCTTGTTCCCACATTCTCAAAGTTTCCTGGAATATGGGGTAGGAGTCACATCCCCTTACACAATACAATATCCATGTTGTCCATTTGTATAGTGAGAACTCCCATTGGGACAGAGCTCTCCAGAATGTTGATCTGAAGGAGTACTAGTGATGACTCTTGACATTTTGATCTATCTACCCACCAAAAAGCCTCCCTGCTACTTTATATCTGGCATGTCTGAGGTGACCATCACCAAAGAAGGGAGTAGGCGGAAAGCATTGCTGCGGGAAAAATTGTTTAGATCCATGTATCATAATACAAGCTTGAGAAATGTGGATTTGATGGAAAAGAGGATTTGCATTCTGAAGTCACTGAACCCACACTATCTAAAGAACTATCATGTGGTATCTTGTGCGATGAACGATAAGAATGTCCTCCACTATGAGAGATACCTGCTTGAGACAGAGATGCTGTGCCCATAGGAGATCCAAGAAGACATGAAAACTTTCTCTTAGACTAGAGTCAATCTATGGTGTGCTTTGCATTGCATAATTTTGTATTCAAGCTGCAGCCTATAAATGTAAGCAGATGTAATGGCTGTAGATGAGAGTTATCCAGACTCAATATTAATCACAGAAAATGGAACAATGTGATTAGAGTCTCCCTCACCAGCACTAAGCACTGTACAAATGGCACAATTAGGAGCCAAATGTCCAGGTATGGGAACACGTATAATGAGCTGCAACAAATGACATTCATTTTGTATATACCCTGTGGCTGAGGTGAGACCACAAGGAAGAGACTGGGACTAAAAAAGACTGACTCAGACTCTAAAAGCATAGACATTTTCTTTATTCCTTTTGCACTTTGGATCTAGGTGTTTTAGTGGATCAAACAGCATTCCCAGACTCCTAGAGGTAGTGAGACCATAACAGAGGTTTCTTTGGGGATGAAGATGTTCATGCTACTTACATCCACAAGTGGTCTGAGGAATTTTGCCTTTTGTGGTACTAACTCGAACTTGAGTTATATCCTTGTCTTTTCTGGTCCACAGGAATCTTATGGAAAGCTCTTTTGTTTAGGTGGCTTGGCACCTCTGCTTTTTTTCACTTTATTCTGACAGGGTGGGATGATGGGATGGGGGAACTGGAGTAAGGGTATTCTATAACCTCTGAACGCTACTGTCCTAATCTCTCTCTCTCTTTGGTTACACAGCTCTTTGTTGACAGATGGAAGAACAGATGAATCTAACTGCCTGCAGAGAGGATCAGTTGGGCAACGTCTTAGGGCTGCAAAGCACCAGTAGGAGGCCTGCAGCTGCTTGTTGGCTGCTACAAACCCAACCATCTGCATCCATGACCTCTTTGCAAATTATTTTGAAGATTTGAATTATTTCCAAACTGTTGTTTCTGTGGGTGCTGCTCACACCTGAACTACATTTGCGTTCCCATGGGTCCTGGAAAAGTTTACTAAGGTAAATGGAATTTTACACCCATAACCATTAGAGTCTTACTTTCTTTCTCTGTACTGCCCAAACCTACTTTACCCTCAACTCCAAATAATGTCAGTCCTTGGAAAAGAGGATTCAAAAATGTTTCTCTAGTATCATCTACAAACATTTGTTAGGTAAAGCCACATGTGCTGGAGAATAGCTATGTCAAATCCCAGAGCCTAGAAAAAGCCTTTGGCAGCAGAGCAGCACAGTGGCATCAAAAGGTTTGACATCAGTACTGATGCTGACTGAAACAGCAAGTTATCTTTAAAGGCTGCCGCTAGTAAATGGTTTATGGTCTAGTGCATTTAATCAGAAATATGTCTCTGGAGATCCACGACACACAACAGTTAATTATGTATCCTCAATGAAACTTTGAAGGATACATACACGTACCTCCTTAGATGGTCTATCATTCTGGACTCCTCATTTGGGGCGTGCTGAACCATTAAGCTTCCTGGTGTGGGTTACCTCTTTAAAGTAGCGAAAAAGTAGAGTATCCATTTTGGGAGTCTCTGACCAGAAGCTCCAATCTCTAAACAGCACAGGATACCATCAACCTCTTTAGGGACTGGAAATACAATGTCTGTGTTCTCCCAGACAATGCTGGTGACGGCTTTTAAAACTTTCAACAGCAGGACTCTTCCAGAAGACTGATGAGTAGATTAAAAGGGTTTTTGCATCACTTGCTGTGGTAAAAATACAGGGTCAGTAGGCCAATCCTTCTCTAACATATCGCCTACTGGGCTTCCCTAAATTTGTGGTCATCAGAGCATATAAGGGAAATTACCCCCCCCTCCCCCATTATTTAAGTCAGTGATGGAGGATTCAGTTGGCGAATCTACATGTTTCTTCTTGCACAAAGACAATCTTTTGATAAGAAAATCCAAAGATGATGATCTTCTGTTATGGGATGAATTGGTTTGAGGGAATTGTGGAAGGGTCTCTGCCTTTCTTCCCTACACAACAGCTTGAGAGGGTTCAGCCTCAAATGAAGGCCTTTTTGGTACTGAGAGTAATGCCTGTACTATAGCTGGGCATGACACAGGAGGATACCAAAACAACAATTGGTAGATCATAAATGAGACTAGTGCAAAAACTGCATCTGCCTTGAGACAACATGGTTTGAATACTCAGGCTTCAACATAACTGGCACAAACATCAGCACTTAAAAGGTAGGAACTCATGTTGACATAGACATCTCACATGTGAGCATTCATCATAAGGCCACTGTCAAGAAGAAACAATTTAGCATCCTGATCAACACTAAATGCAGGTTCAAGGCTGAAAGCACATGGGCCAAGAAAAGTGTTGGCAAAATCGACATAGAAGGCTCAACAGCTGTTACAAGGAAAGGTACTGATACTGATGTCAGACAAGTCAACACTGACACTTTGGGCATGAAAAGTCATAAGTAACAGGAGCCAAAGTGGAAATCTTCATTGTCCTGAGATTAAAAACAGTGGTCACTGGAAGGGGTACCAGAGAATGTTACTTATGCCTTACAGAATGACACAGCAAACTAGAAGCAATTAAACTCAAAGAAAAAAGTGGGATGAAGTGTTGCCTTGGTGCTGAAAGTTTTGGCATTAAGGGGTTCTAGCCTGAGATTGTGAGCATTTCTTTACTTGATGCCCAGTACAGTAACACAGACAGTGTTGGAGATATGATCTTAATACGCAAGGAAGAAACAGATTCTTCAATACTTCTGACTGAAACTTGTGCTCCGTTACTCTACACCATCTACACTAGGTACTGGAGAGAAATTACTGGACATTTAGGGAGCTTATGCTTTTTCTCAGCAGCCTGGAGAGCTCCTGGAAGACTTCAAGGCCAAAAGGAGGGGCCTGGCTCACCATAACCTTTCTCAACAGAAAGTTGTTATGTTGATAAAGACTTTTTAATCAAACATAACTGCAGCAGATCCTTCTGACGTCTTAGGGACAGAGGAAGAAAACTCCGAATAAACTGAGCACTTTAACGGATTATTGTCCAATCCCAGACAAATTAACATACTGTCCATTTCTGTCTTGGTGAGATGTTTTCTTCTTACAAACAAACATGAAAACCTTGTACTGTTTTAATTAAAGGGAGGCTACTTCATGCAACAAAAATGACAATATTTTTTTAATCATTGTTTTTTAATAGAATGTTGATGACTATTAAAACAAGCTTGCAGGGATCAAATTACTCAATCTATATATTTTAATCTCAAAATCTTTAACAGCAGTCTGAGGATGTTTGATATTCAAATTAGCACTAGGAATACACTGAAGATATTACACATTTCAAGTCACTCTTATTAGTAGCATAGCTGTATATATATATTCCAGGTGCCCCAAAGGACAGGTCTAAAATAATATGCTAATGTGTCAACATCTGTCTTTGGACCTGAGATTGTTACTATTACATTTAAGATACTTAGCATTATGGAAAAAGATCTGAATTTACAAATGTTGTATTTGATGCTAATTAGATAACAGACATAGTAAATATAAATTCAACATTTATGTTTAATGTTAAGAACTGTAGTGATCAATTTTATTAACACTTTGGTACAAAACAAAAATTCATCATCCACTAAAAAATTTAACACATTTAATTATTTGGTCTTTAGAAGGTAATACATTTGATCCTGCTATAAACAAAATGTGCTTAAGCAAAACTTAAAGAAACCTTAGAATGTAATATTTGAAAAGTACTAATTGTGACTCCCGTGCCCTGGCCCAGCAATCAAGGCGCCTCAATCCTCACCATTAACACCAGTGAGGGGCATCTCATATAGGAAGAAAGGATACCAAATACAGACAGTAAAGTGCAATTTCCCTTAAGAGCACACAGAGATCACAGTCAGTCCGGGGCTGGCCGCTCCCTTGCTCTCCAGGTCCCCAATAAGACTCCCCACTAGCACAGCTATAGCTTCCAGATCTCAGCCTAGTGGTCAAGCTAAAACCTCCAGCACCCTCTCTGTCCAAGCTGACACACACACACACACACACACACACACACACACACACACACACACACACACACACACACACACACACACACACACACACACACACACACACACACACACACACACTTTAAGAAGAGTTTATATAACCACACAGACACTCCTGGGGAAGGCTGGCACAGGTTCTCCAGCTGTGCCCCTTTTTCCCAGACTATACGGTAGAACCAGCTGCCACCACCCACTAATATTTATCAGCTACTCAAAGGCCCTTAAAAGGGTGTCCAATTATTACTGTGCAATATTATTATCCAATTGGTAAGTGCGACTAAACAGTCAAGGCTTATTAGAGTGACTTGGTACAGGATCACTATATACATGCAATGTACTCTAGAGCTTAAATTATCTCTACACAAACAGCCACAGTTGAAAGGGTTTAAAATATTTAATAACAAATAGTCAAAACACAAGACAATACTTTTTACTACAAAGTGCTAGTCAAGAGTTCAGAGATCACAGAGAAATACTTAAAATAATTCAGTAGTACAGTTCTGACATCACAGAAAAACTTAGTCTAATATTTCTAGTTTCTAGCTATTTCTAAGAGAAAACACAAATCTAAGATAAATTTACACATAGAGCAAAGACCGTGCTGATGAGTTGGATAGTCATGACAAAAATGCTTAATGCTCTCTGATTCTCTCTGTTCTTAAAATCACATTCCTGCTTCACATTACATCATTCTTCACTTCCCTGGGTTCCCAGGCTAACTGAAACTACATTTACATTCTTCACCTCTGGGCATAAACCAAAGCAATAAAGGTTATTTATGCATGCAAATTCTGGCCATTAACTCTGGCCTTAAAAGAATAGCAAGAATTCCTTCATCTAGACTGGCCAGAGCCGTGTTTACATCAAAGGGTCACAACATGCTTTACTTGGTCAGTAGAGTGCACTGTTGTTACATTTTTAGCTCCACGTGTAACACTATTTTTATCATTTAAGACAACAAGCCTGTGGTTTACATTAATATTTACAGATGACAGAATTATCTCCAAAATTCTATCTGGCTAGGCTGGCAGTCTTCACCTATCTTCACCCAATCTTCACATATCCCCCCCCCCCCCCGAGAACTCAAGCTAATTTTTCAAGTGGCCCTTGAGAAATGCTGCTTGAGGGAGTTAGGTCTATCTGAGTATACCTTACCCCATTCCCTGTCTTGAGAGTCTATCTGCATTGGCATTGCTAATCCCACTGCGGTGCTGCATGGACATATCATATGCTTGCAACCCCAGGTTCCATCTTAGCAACTTGCCATTTTGCTGGCTGGCACTGTTTAACCATGTTAGGGGGTTGTGTTCTGTCATAACAGTGAATTTCTTATACAGATAAGGCTGAAGTTTCTACAATGCCCACACTATGGCTAGACATTCCTTTTCTACAACTGCATAGCATTCCTCTCGGGGTTGGAGCCTACAACTGAGATAAACCACTGGGTGCTCTTCTCCCTCCGAAGAAATCTGGCCAAGTACAGCCTCCACCCCCATGGTTTCCACCTGCACAACAAATTCTTTGCAGTAATTTGGACTGGCTAACACAGGGGGGTCCTTCCAAAGCTTCTTTAAGCTTCTGGAGTGCCTGCTCAAATACTGGGGTCCACACTACCTTATCTGGCCTGATCTTCCTTGTCAGGTCTGTGAGGGGAGCAGCTATGGTACTATAACTAGGGAGGAATTTTCTGTAATACCCTGCTGTCCCTAAAAATGCCCTCACCTGCTTTTTAGTAACAGGTGCAGGCCATGCCTGAATGGCTTCCACTTTAGCAGGTTCTTGCCTTATCTTACCACTCCCCACTCTATGTCCTATGTAGGAGACCTCTGCCATACCCACCTGACATTTGCTCGGCTTAATGGTCAACCCTGCCCTCTGTAGTCTGCCCAACACCTCCCTGACATGCTGAAGGTGCTCTGGCCAGGAATGGCTGTAGATGGCAATATCATCTAGGTAAGCAAGGGCAAACCCTCCTGCTAGGATATGATCTACCAGCCTCAGGAAAGTTGCTAGGGCATTCTTCACCCCAAAGGGCATATTTGTGAACTCATACAAGCCAAAGAGAGTCACAAAGGCTGACTTCTCTCTAGCACTGGGAGTCAAGGGAACCTGCCAGTAACCCTTGGTAAGATCAATGGTTGTAAGATACTTAGCCCCACCCAGCTGCTCTAGGGCCTCATCTGTCCTAGGCATGGGGTAAGCATCTGACTCTGTGCGACTATTTAATTTCCTGTAGGCCACACTGAACCTGGTGCTGCCATCCTTTTTTGGCACCCGCACCACTGGGGAGGCCTAGGGACTGTTGGACTCTTGCATCACCCCTAGTTTCAACATCTCCTGTACCTCCTCCCTCAGAGACTGTTTGACTCTCTCAGGCACTCTATAAGGGGCCTGCCTAATAGGCCTTTGGGGTCCTGTATCCACATGGTGCTGGCCCAGGTGAGTGCACTCTGGTTTCCCAGTGAACCTGTCCCCAAATTCCTGCAATACTGCTCGGATTTCTCGAACTGGGGTAGGAGATTGATGCTGGGACATTGTTACCCCTTCCACTGAGGTGTCAGCCCAAGCCTCACTGAGGAGATCAGTCCCCAGATCTCCCTCAGACTCCTCCTGCAGTCCACTGCAAATCCTCAGCACAAGGGCTTCCCTATCATGGTAAGGTTTCAGCATGTTAACATAGTATAATGTGTGCCCCTGCCTTCTGCCTAGCAGTTCCATCATGTAATTAACATTACTTACCTTTTCTTACCACCTTGTAGTGTTCCTCCCAAGCTGCTTGCAGCTTGTTGTGTCTGACAGGAATGAGAACCATTATCTGCTGCCTCACAGCGTACTCTCTAGCTTGGGCATTCCTGTCATACCACACCTTTTTCTGTTGTTGGGCTTCTGCCAGGTTCTCCTGGGCCAAGCCCATGAGTTCCCTGAGCTTTGTCCTGAGGTTTAGGATGTATGCCACAACAGACTCCTTGTGAGACTCACACTCACCTTCCCACTCATCTCAAATTAAATCATGAGGTACCTTCACCCTAAGCCCATACAGCAACTCAAAGGGTGAAAAACCTGTAGATTCCTGGGGTACCTCTCTGTAAGCAAACAACAGATGGGGCAAATATTTGTCCCACTCCCTCTTAAACTGATCTGCAAATGCCCGTAGCATGGACTTGATTGTAGAGTTTAACCTCTCAACAAGAACATTAGTCTGGGGATGGTAGGGGTGGTCTTCATGTGCTTCACCCCCCAGGACTTCCACAGGCAAGCCAGTAGGTCTCACATGAAATTGGCACCTCTGTTAGTCAGTATTTCTTTTGGGAAACCTACCCTGCTGAAAATTTCTAACAAAGCATTTGCCACCTTCTCTGCCTCAATGGAGGACAAAGCCACTGCCTCAGGGTATCGTGTAGCATAATCCACTACCACTAGGATATACTTTTTCCATGTGGAACTTGGGGTACTCAGAGGACCCACAATATCCATAGCTACCCGCTGAAATGGCTCCTCAATCACAGGCAAAGACATCAAATGAGCTCTCACCTTGTCTCCTACCTTTTGGCACTGCTCACAGGTCCTGCAGTACCCTGTTACATCTCTGGAAATTCCAGGTCAATAAAAGTTCTGCAAAATATGCCTCTTTGTATGTTTTATGCCCATATGACCTGCAAAGCGAATATCATGGGCTATGGCTAGAAGTGCCAGATGGTAGGCTCTAGGCACTACCAACTGTTGTAGTCTCTCACCTTCTAGCCCTCCCTCAGGGGTCTGTACAGTAACCCTTTGTCCCAGTATACAGATTCCCCCTTTCCTTGAGAATCAGGTGCCTCCCTAGCTACCTGCCTCAGGCCTTACAATGTAGGGTCTGAGAGCTGAGCCTGTCTCAACTCTCTCCTTGTAAGCCTTCCCAGCTCCCCTTCCACAGAAAGTCTTTAATCCTCTGATGGTGGTGCTTCACTGTCAGCCTAGGCAATACTACTCACCTTTACCTTTGCAGTCACTCTGTCCAAGGAATCATCTGTACACACAAGCAGCTGTGGCTCATCTTCAGTCTTACTGCTACAGAGTAGCTCCCTCCTTGAAGTAACCACCTCACCAGTCCTGGCTGTAAGTATGCAGTCTGTCTGGGTCTTCCCCAGGCTACCAGACCCACATGCTTGTCTCCTAGCCTGACTGCGTGTAACTGCATAAGCATATGGTACTGCCTTATCCAAATCCTTCCCTATCAGGACATCTGCAGGATGATAGCTCGGTACCCCTGTTGTCTCAAGATAACCTACTATTGGCATTTTGTCTTTCCCACTTACTGGCTCCCTCACCTTTTGTTCCCCATCTTGCCTCCGTGGACACCTGTATGCCACATGGCCCCACTGGTTGCATTCAAAACATCTATCCCTAGATCCTGGACGTGTATCTGGACTAGTGGCTTTCCCTACTACTGGCAGATTCTGTTGGAGCAGTCTGTGCTGCCCACCATGGGCTCCTTTAGACTAATGAGCAGTACTGGCTGTCCCTTTCCTGTGCAGGGCTGCCCTGCTTTCCAGGTATAGGTCTCCCTTCTTCCCCAACTCATCTGAAGTAGCACATTGTCTATCAGCTAACCAGATCCTCATGTCCTCAGGCAAAGTGCTAAGGGCTTGTTCCCTCACTAAAAGGGCTGCCAGCCCTTCAAAAGTGGTGACCTGACATCCACTCACCCACCCACGGAAATAAGTGCTCAGTTCAGCAACATATTCACAAACAGTTTCATCTGCCTTGCGTCTATGCTCACAAAACTTTTTCCTATATGTTTCAGGTGTTAGCTTAAACAATTCCAACAAGTGAACTTTAACAGCAATATAATCAAATCATGCAACGTCAGCCATTTTTGACAAAACAGTTACAGCTTTACCATGGAGTAAGGGGGGTCAGGAACCGTACCCAGAGCTTAGCTTAAACAATTCCAACAAGTGATTTTTATCAGCAGTATAATCAAAACATGCAACGTCAGACATTTTTGACAAAACAGTTACAGCTTTACCATGGAGTAAGGGGGTTAGGAAAGGAACCATACCCAGAGCCTTTGGTCAACACTATACTGTTTGCATACCCTCGCAAACATATGAATGAAACTATCAAAATTATCCTCCCCTTTAAATTGTAGAAGAAATTTACTGACCTTTTGTGCTTCTGGCGTCCAGTTACTCCCTTCCCCATTACCTCCATGACTCTGGTGAGGAGTCAGAATTTCCCTCTCATGCCTCCTCTGCCACTACTTTTCCTCAGCTTCTATCTCCAAACACCTGGGCGCCAACTCAAGTCTCTTTAGCTCCAGATGGATTTTTAAGTCCTCTGCAGAAAGGTTGAGCTGTCCATTCTCTGAGGGTATTATATCTCCACTGCCAGTCTGACTGTCCTCCTGGTTGCTGTTTTCTGATGCAGTTGTAACCAAGGCTGCAATCAGGTCTGCCTTAGTCAGGTTTCCATGCACCAGTCCCCTAGTCTGGCACATCTCCACCAGCTGGCTCCTTGTTAGCTTTCCATACTCCTCTGCTGACATGCTGCCTGCTCACCCTGACTAACTAAGTTAACGAAAGAAATAAAACAATCCTGATCTGAACTTTGAGTATTCACTGTGTGGCTGATTTAGAGTACAAAACACCTTCAAAGCTCACTGTACACAAGCTACAGGAATTCACACTACCCACACCACTCAAGCCAATAAGTATTTGCCAACCAATTAATATGTGGTGTGGATATCCCACTACTGCCAAACAATTAATATGTGACACCCGTGCCCTGGCCCAACAATCAAGGAGCCTCAATCCCCACCAACCACTAACACCAGTGAGGGGCGTCTCATATAGGAGGAAAGGATAACAAATACAGACAGTAAAGTGCAATTTCCCTTAAGAGCACACAGAGATCACAGTCAGTCTGGGGCTGGTCGTTCCCTTGCTCTCCAGGTCCCCAATAAGACTCCCCACTGGCACAGCTATAGGGTCCAGATCTCAGCCTAGTGGTTAAGTGAAAACCTCCAGCACCCTCTCTGTCCAGACAGTGCTTCATGTCCCTGCCCAAGTAGCTGACACACACACACACACACACACACACACACACACACACACACACACACACACTTTGAGAAGAGTTTATATAACCACACAGACACTACTGGGGAAGGCTGGCACAGGTTCTCCAGCTGTGCCCCCTTTTCCCAGACTATACAGTAGTAACAGCTGCCACCACCCACTACTATCTATCAGCTACTCAAAGGCCCTTAAAAGGGTGTCCAATTATTACTATGCAATATTATTATCCAATTGGTAAGTGCGACTAAACAGTCAAGGCTTATTAGAGTGACTTGGTACATGATCACTATATACATGCAATGTACTCTAGAGCTTAAATTATCTCTACACAAACAGCCACAGTTGAAATGGTTTAAAAATATTTAATAACAAATAGTCAAAACACAAGACAATACTTTTTACTACACAGTGCTAGTCAACAGTTCAGAGATCACAGAGAAATACTTAAAATAATTCAGTTGTACAGTTCTGACATTACAGAAAAACACAGTCTAATCTTTCTAGTTTCTAGCTATTTCTAAGAGAAAACACAAGTCTAAGATAAACTTACATATAGAGCAAAGACAATGTTGATGAGTTGGATAGTCAAGACAAAAATGTTTAATGCTCTCTGATTCTCTCTGTTTTTAAAATCACATTCCTGCTTCACATTACATCATTCTTCGTTTCCACACTAACAGAAACTACATTTACATTCTTCACCTTTGAGCAGAAACCAGAGCAATAAAGAACATTTATCCATGCAAATTCTGGCCATTAAATCTGGCCTTAAAACAATAGCAAGAATTCCTTCATCTAGACTGTCCGGAGCCGTGTTTACATCAAAGGGTCAACAAGATGCTTTACTTGGTCAGTAGAGTGCACTGTTGTTACATTTTTTCAGTTCCACGTGTAACACTATTTTTATCCTTTAAGACAACAAGCCTGTGGTTTACATTAATATTTACAGATGACAGAATTATCTCCAAAATTCTATCTGGCTAGGCTGGCAGCCTTCAAATATCTTCACCCAATCTTCACACTAATTACTTCTTGAGATAACCCATTTTCTAAAAAGACTGTATGACCTCCTTTTATTTCTTGCAATTTTACAGATTATTTTTATAGTTTATGGATAAATCAGAGAAAAACTCTTAATTTTTTTAAAGAATGGCTAGGTCCAGAACTAGTGTTACATGCTTCATAGGACTTTTTGGTTAAAATATCTGCCCCCACGGCATGCATAGCATTTAAAGCAAATATGGCTCTTCTTTGGTGTCCTGCTGTTTGTTTATTCTTTGTCTCCCAAAACAGAATATGAGAGTGTTTGTGGTTTGGTTTTACTGGACCACATTGGACTAATATTCAAGCTGCAGAGGGAACCAAGAACTGAGGAAATGATTCTGGAAATGGAAATAAATCTTCTGTATCATATGCATATATAGAAAATCTAAGCAGAAGAATATAATAAATAAATGCAAACAGAAGCCGACATCTAAATAAATCAAACAAGAAGCTCTCTGGTTTGCATTACATGAAAAACCAATAAAATGCCCCAGATCTTTAACAAAAGAGCTGTATTTAACAACCTTGTATATTTCCGATGAAAATAATGCTAAAAAACTATATGAGGTAAACAAAAAAGTTATTTTATGCAACTTTGCCTCATAATCAAATTCAAACATAGAGAACAGTACCAAATGGCAGCTACAGTCTAACACAAAACCCTCATGACTAATTCAAAAGCCAGTAACAGTATTGCAGTGCAATACACTTAGGCTCTCACATTAGAAAAAGTATAAAATGAACTGCAGAACATAACTAGCATCAATAACACACATTTGTACCCTACAGGTACGTTCTATAGTCGTGTAGTAAAGGAAGGCATCTACAGCTACTACCACTGTCTCACACAATGTATACCATTTTGGATGTGTAGAAAAAAGAACTCTGCACTACGGACCTACTTATAATTGCAGTTTTTTGACTTGTAGCTTAAACGTTTTTTTATGTAATATATTAAGTTTTACAAACCACATTGTGCTACTAAGCCCATTTTTCCAGAAATTGAAAACCTCTGAAATACATCAGAATATAAAAGGCAGATCTTTGGCTCATATTTTATTTATTTATTTTATTTATGCATTTGTTAACTGACCCAGGCCATCAGACAACAAGAAACAATATTTTACCATGAAATTAACAAAGAAATGATAACAACAGAATGGATAAATACTTTGCTGATTTACAATCTTCATAGGTTGCAATAAATATAATAGTCTGAATGCTAATGACATTAAAAATAAAAATCAGGAGATAAAGGTTCTTGTCTGTGAGATGCAGTGATGTAAATGGCAGAGTATAATGAATTGGACTTCAAGATTAGGTGCTGTTAGAAATGTAGATGGAAGGTGTTGTGGATTTGGAGTGAAGAGGGAAAGAGGACATAAGCATGAAGGAGGAAGCAAGCCAAACAAGAAGAAGGCATCATTCTAAGAACTGTAATCAAACCTGAACGAAGGGGCATGGTGATGAGATGTAGATAGGGAGAGAAGATGTGCCATGGTGAGCACAATTGAACTATATATACTAACTCCAGGATCATACTACAGTGGGGAAAAGGGCATATACCTTTTACTTGCCTTACAGTACTCTACACAGTGCCATATATACTAACTGCAGTTCACTGAAATGAGATTCAGTGAAATGAGTTTTCAGTAATTTGAATTTTCAGTGAAGTGGTCAGGGTGAAATGAGATTCAACGAAACAAAGTAAACCTGTGTGTGTGTGTGTGTGTATATATATATATATATATATATATATATATATATATATATATATATATTTTTATGTATGTAGATTATATATATATATATATATATATATATATATATGTATATGTATTTTTTATGTATGTAGATTATATTATATATATATATATATATATATATATATATATATATATATATATATATATATATATATACATACATATACACATACACACACATAAACATAATTATATATGTGTATTTGACTGCACTCTAGAACTATAAATACCACTGGCATCTCTACAAACCTTGTATTTGTTTTAATCTTGATGTATGCTAACAGCCTGTATTAACTTCTGCAATGAATACTTCACAGTCGCGTGCGTGTGTACTCACATACATACATACAGGGAGAGATATGCTAACCACCTTATATTTATTTCTTATATCTACAGTAAAATTTATTCTATATGTTAAAGCTTTTTACTGGGTCTTTCGTGAGAATAAGTCAATTTAGTAGGACTCAGAAAATCAGCAAACTTACTTATTAGATGTAATAAATGCACACTAACATGGACATGAGTAATAAATTAGTGGTCATGGTAAAATCAAAATCAAAACTATGTCACTGTTTTCCAAAGTAATTATACTTCGCTTATAATGCAACTCTGCAAAAAATGTGGTGGCAGGCTACATCTGGTATGTGGAAAAGGGAAATTGTGACATAAGTGTTTACAGTCAACACATTACAAGATATTTTACCACTGCATGCTGCCAGATGTGAGAAGTTTCAATTTTGTAATTCATTACAAATCTGCAAATTTTTCATTGATGTAACTTTTTAATTTGCATCAAATGTTTCAACTGCAGCAGTATGAATTTTCCGCATGTTGTTACTATTTTTTTAAACTGGAAATCCAAAATACAGACTTAAGTTCAAAACGACTGAACAAAATGAAAGTTTTTAAAAATGACCTATATTCTATTCTGTTCTTATGTGATTACCTTCCAGAACATTAAGGTTCGTCAAAACAGAGCTAACACAATGTAGTGTATGAAGCACTATGATTATGTTCAAAAATGGTTAAATAATATCATGGTTACGCAATACTGTAAGTGCTGCTATGGTCTGATACAAGGGAAGGGACATTCATTCGCTTTCAACTGTCCCTGAATTTCTTTCCCCATACATCCGCAAAAGTTTATAGATGTCAGTCTGTAAATAACTCATTACAATTAGGGCAGCACTTAAAAACTGTCCCTGACTTTTTCCTTAGTAGTTAAGTGCTTTACTGGCTTTCAAAGTGAGTAAAACACTTTGGCCTTTTTTTTTTTTAACAAGCAGTACATGGAGTAAATAAAACTCCATGCACTACAAACAGTTATGATCGGGTCTCACCGATTATAACCCATTATTATGTGTTCTAGGCACAGATACCAAAATTCACTTCTCGAGCTTTGCTCTCAAGGTGAATTTCTTGGCATTCATGTCTCAGGCACATAATAAAATGGTTATGATCACAGACCCAGTCATAGCCCTCTATATGTTATGCCCTTAACCTTCACTACAGTAGAAGTCTACTTAACCTGATGGTTCATTTATTTTTTTTTTTTTGCAGAAATATTCAGAAATTGTACACAAGCCTTTTGTTAACAAACACTGCTGTTAAAATGTATGCATGTAAGACACCTGCTCATGAAGACAGTGCACTGCTAAGTTGCAGACAAGAGGCATAAGCCTAAAGGTTCTACAGGAGCAGGAACCTTGTACCTTTGTGCAGCAAGTATAAAGAAGCACAATAAGACACAGCATTACCACTCCTGACATTTTTTTCTTTTAAAAGTCTTAATATTTTGCCTCCATTTTTAAATCTAGAAGTCTTGCAGTGCTTAAGGTGGAAATCCATCTCTTACAATTTGTCTATTAACTATTTAAATGTACGTATTATAAGTTTTTATTTTGAAGAAGTCAATCAAAGGTACTGTAAAAGCAGCTTATCTGCTGTTAGAATGTTTTCAAGAGTAACAGGGCTTGAAAAGTTTGAACAAGTACAAAAATGACTGAATGGACTACCATGGCTCCTAGCAATGATGATGTTGATGCTTTCCATTGATCCAATATGGCTTTGTTTGGTGTATACATTACAACAACCAGGTTACTCATCCTATCATTTATTCAGACTCCAAACTGTGGGCAGCAAAACAAAAGGAGGTGGAGCTGTAATATATTTAAAAGACATACACACCTCTAGACTGGTCAAACAGCATGATCCACAGGAAATACTCCAGGTGCAGTTAACAACTGACAAGACCCCTATTCAAACCATAGCTAGCTACAGGCCTCCAATTCTGATGCCCACTCCACCTATCTGGACCTCTTCAAATCTCACAAGATTCAACCCTTTACCCTGATCCTGGGTGACTTTAACTATCCAACCATAGAGTGGAAGAAATACTCATGCCAAAACACAAATGCCCAGAGATTCCTTGATTTTGTCAATGCAAATGCATTGGACCAGTTGGTTGACATCCCCGCAAGAGGTGAAAATATCTTGGACTTGGTATTAACCAACATGAGTAACCACTGCAGCATCCCTACAGTGTCATCATTCCTGGTAAGACCCGACCACAAAGCAATCACTTTCGAAATCACCATCTGTCCTGACACCCCCCCCCCCCTCCAGCTAGGGTCAAACAAAAAACTTCTCCAAAGCTGATTACAACCTCCTGTGGGAAGGTATAAACAGCTTCACAGCCCCTTCCCCCTCCACAGGAACTGGCATATATGTCCAAACCTACACCAAAGTACTATATGAGCATTTATATAGCTGCATGTAATCAGGAATACCGGACAGGACAAAACCATCCGCCTCAAGGAAGAGTAAACCTGTCTGGTGGACATCTACAATAAATAAACTCTATAATAAAAGGAAAAAAATTGCTGTCCAGGACCAAGAAGGAGCAGGTGTCTAATTGGAAGCAATCTCTCCTTAGCCTGAACAAGCAAATAAGAGCACTAGTGAAATCCTCCAAAGCAAACTTCGAGTCCAAACTGACCACACCTACTAAAGACAATCATAAGACTTTCTTCACATATGCCCGCAGTCTCAAGAGAAGCACCCTTATCTGCTCAAAACTGGTGGTCAAGAACACCACATACACAAACCCTGTAGATATAGCCAAACTGCGGGCAGACAGGTTCAGTGAAAACTTCACTCCTGTGTCCCCCCCATCAGTAAAATACGACATCCCCAGTACCTACCCCCTCCCCTTATCTCTAGGGAACAAGTCATCACTGCCCTCTCAAAGGCAAAAAAGGCAACCTCCATGTGACCCGATAACATCCCAGGCTGCATCCTACATGAACTCAGGCAAGAACTTGCAGCACCATTAGACACCCTACTCAAACAAAGCCTGAGTATCGGCTTCATCCCAGCCAAGTGGAGGACAGCTGTGGGCATCCCTTTGCACAAAGGTGGAGCGTCCACCAATCCAGGAAATTATAGACCCATCAGCTTAACTAGCCTGATCTGCAAGGCCATGGAGTGGATTATCATGGATCTCATTAACAAGGACATTGGCAACCTCCAGACACTTGATCCCACACAGTTTGATTTTGTTAAGGGGAGGTCATGCCTGGTAAATCTGGTCAACTTCTTTTAGATAGTCACCAAGGCTATAGATGAGGGGACTACTTGACCTGGCCAAGGCCTTCGATACTATTCCCACTCAGGTATAATAGATAAACTCTCTCAACTAGGCATCAATCCATATGTTACCAGATGGGCAGCAAACTGGCTCACTGACAGAACCCACCTAGTTAAAACAGGGGAAGCCACCTCAAATAGTAGACCCATAACAAACTGTGTACCCCAGGAATCGGTCTTGGGGCCTCTGCTGTTTGGGATATATTTCTCAGAGGTGCAAGCCAAATATAGTGAGATATGGCTGACCAAGTTTGCAGATGACTGCAAGTTGGATGCTGTCATTAATTCCCCTAGTGATGTGGAGATCCTCCAAGAGGGTCTCACCCAAACAAATGACTGGTGCCAGAAACATGGCATCAAACTGAATACCAAAAAAATGCACCATCATCCCTTTTAGGGAGAATAAAGTCCCCACAAATTATCACATTGATAATAAGGCACTAAGCACGTAATCAGTCGTGAGGGACTTGGTCTCCCAGGAGAATAACGTCCCCACAAATTATCACATTGATAATAAGACACTAAGTACATAATTCAGTGGTGAGGGACTTGGGCACCCAGGGTGATAGCAAACTGAATTTTGACCACCATATTGCCTCCATTGTACGGAAAGGTTTCTACATGGCCCACCATTAGTAAGGGTATCTCATCCAGGGATAAGGTGGCCATGACATCCCTCTAGTCTTCCCTTATATGAACCATTATTGAGTACAATGCCCCTTTCGGCATGTACCTCACAAATCACATGCAGCAGCTGGAGAAACCACAGAGGCTCCTCACCCGGAGAATCCAGGGCCTCAAACATCTACTCTACACAGATAGGCTAAAAGCCCTATCCTTCTATTCAGTCTCCTACAGAATCCTTAGAGGTGGCCTCTGTCTGGCACACAAAGCAATCTCAGACCCCGCCCTGATGGGACTGCTGCATATCCGCAAGTCAAGCTCCACTCGAGTAACCCACATGCGCAACCTCAACCTGGTCTGTGACATCAATAGGACTTGTTGGAGGGACAGATTTGTGTCTCAGAGACTCCCCCTTTTGTGGAATAGACTCCCTCTCCACGTAAAGCAGAGTACCTCATTAAACCTTTTTAAGTGCAACCTGGATAACTGGATGGGGAAAGGAAAATACACTCCTGGGATTCCACCTGTGTCCTGCTGGACAGTGGCATAGGATGCTGACTTGTTGGAACATGGGCTAAATTCTTGGCTAGGCTTGTAAGGGGCTCAGGGCCAATAACACAGTAACTTCCTGTGAACTTATTTTGATGGAACGTAAGAAGATTACAGCTAGATTGACATACTTTACTCAGAAAATGAAGGGTTAAATGGATGATGATAGTGAGTGGATTAACGAACAACTGAGTGCTATTTTTTTTCTCTCTAAAACATGAAGGTGGAATGGTGAGGAAGCAAGTTCTGGAGTTTAATATGGAACTGTATATGGCAGCACAACCTCTAGCCGAGACAGAAGATATGGCTTGCAGAAAAATCTTGTGTGATATTAAGTGTCACAGCATACAAAAACACTAAGCTGTGTCTATATCCAAGACAATGGCCTGGTCTACTGACAGACATTGTTTTGACTGTGAAAGCTTATTGAATGCCTTTGTCAGTATTAGATATGGCAATGACGTAACACAGAGATTTTGTGGTTCAGACTGAAAACTGGATGCTAAAAGATCAAGCTTTAACATAGTTGAGGAGGCCATGTACAACACATATGACAGATGGCAGAAAAGTTTTGCTTGACCATGATGATTCTCAGGGAACATGATATTATGATGTTCACATGTCATAAAGGAGTTATCACCATAAAAACTTTACATATAAACTGTTTGACCTTGCTTTTTTAAAAGCTATTTTCTCCACTGATGATGAAAGATGGTTTATAAACTCAGCAAAAGCATTGCAGAGAATCTACAACTTCAAAGTTGAACAGTAAGTCAGTGATATGAAATTTATAGTCCTAGATGAATTAGAGAAACATCTGTTAAACTATGATGTCACCATTCAGTGCAGCTACAAAATGTAGAAAATCTTCCGAGGAGTATGCTTGCTTCTTCATGGAGACCACTGTATTAGAAGGCTATCATGATTGCTAGTAGCCAACTACATGGACTAAGGGACCTATTTGGTATTATAAATGCAGTAACTGGTGATATAATTGAAAATTATTGTCCTTTAAATATATTTATGAATGATAATGACTTTGAAGTTAGATATGACTCACATGTAAGTGCAAAATGCTCTTTAACAAGATGAGAGACTTTTTTTCTGTATTGTAGTGATGAAGCAAAAATTCTGCATATTTTGTATTTCTTCATATATTTTATGTCAATGCTTATGCCATTAATATAAGTGACCAAGTTATTGAAGAATTTCAAAGATGAAAGAAAGTTTTATAGATGACCTTTTCATTGAGTTTTCTTGCAGCTTGGTATGCTGAATCAATAATATATGAAGTTTTGATTTTATGTCCGAGGAATCTGTGTTTCTTAGTGCTTCACAAAAGTCCAGGAAGCAATGAATGAACTGCAGGCCATCAGTACTGTAACCTGACTGTATTTACAAAGTAAAACGGCAATCAGGGAACACAGACCGATCTGCCGACTTTAAACTGCAGGGACTATCCGAAATGTTAAGAAACAATGCTGATTAGAACACTATGATTTTTTTCCTTTCTTTTTACACTATCTGAAGCTATTATTTTTTGAGTTATATAGCTTAGGGGTATTAGAAAATGGCTGTGCGCAGAACTATCTGTCTGATCATAGTTCTTGAGTTTATATAGCTGTTTAATAGATGTGTTAACTATGTGATCGTGTTTATAGATGAACTAGTATTCATTAATTTATTTATTAATCAGGCTAGAGGACTGATCAAATAACCCTTTTCAGCAGCAACTAAATTGATGTGTGCATACAAATTCTTATCTATGCTTTAGCTAACATTATAAAGTGAACAGAATAATTTATTTTTAGGATACAGACATATGACAACTCAGTCATAGGAGAAAGGTTACCCAAAATAAAATTTGCTTTATGCATTAATGGAGATTTTTATCCAATGCATATGATGCAAAATGCAAGTTCATATTAAAAGCACTTGAAATAACTGTATTTATTAGAAAATTAACAAGGCACAGTATTACTAATCAAAAATGGTTATAATGATCACAGTGGGTCAAATTTTATCAAGGAAACTGTTTTATGCCAAAAGTGTTGAATTAAAATAGACCGTTGACACAGTAAAAGCACACTTTGTTTCTTTTGTGTTGTAGTACCCCTTGAACTGTATGTCTCCATCTAACACTGCAATGTCTTGATGTGCATATTAATATAGATGGTTTGCTCAATGCATGGCACAAACCTTATAAAAGAAAGTTATGACCTTATTACATTTGTGTGATGGTTCCAAAATGGAGGCTTTATTTTCTATCCTTAGGGTTTTCATAGACCTGTATGTATTTGCATCTATTGCAAGTAAGGGTCAGAAGCTTAATGATGCACAGAGTGTAACTAGTGAGGAAAAAAACAATGGATATTTGTTGCCCTAACAAAAAGGAGCAAGTGGTAGGCCAATATCTATGACTTGTTTCTATTTGGATGAAAAAAAAAGCCATAAAACAAAAATGAGCAAGAGCTTCAGACAGCAGTTCAGTTTTCTCCTACATTAATCTCTGATTTTAAAATATTTATAATGGGCAGTAGCATGTTGCAACATAAACTCACATGGTTTTATCTACCCCCTCTACGCATGCATGTGCGTTCACACACAGACATACAAATACACACATAACATACATACATATACAGCTATATACATATACACATACATACACACACACACACACACACACACACACACACACACACACACACACACACACACACACACACACACACACACACACACACACACACACATGCACTGTAGAAGAGTAGATGTTTGAATTTTATGTTTAGTTAGCTGTTACAAGAGAATGTGACAGAGTTGCCACTCCAAAACAGCCATCAAAACTTTATTTATCTTTTTTCCTGTGTTAACTATGCACATACTGTAGTAATGTTTCATCAAAGCTGCCCCTGTACACAACACAGTGCTTGGTAACCTGTCCTACACCTGCAGTCTCACCATCTGGTGATGTAGTTTAGTTTCACTAATCAGCAACATGAGCCTGCATGCCAGCTGTCAACAGTGTGATTGTCAGTCTTCTGCAATGTATTCCAGCTGCTTTACAACACCTTTAAAGGCACTACAGCAGGCAGTGCTGCAATGTGTGCCAGTTTTATGTCAAGAAATTTCATGATATAGCTTACCATAAAAATCAGTTTCAGCAGAGAGCTTTACATTTGAATTATTAATTTTAACATTTGTGAATGAGTGCAGGTATTTATACAACAGATCTCTAATGGATAAGCTTCAGAGGTGGAACCTTAGCACAGCTTTTATTATATTTATGGATTGTTGACACTGTAGAGCAGCATGGGGAGGGGGGTGATGCTGCACTCCAGAGTGTATTGTCCTTTGGATGAGATGTTAAAATGGAGCCCCATCTGCTTTGGTTGGTGGTACCTTAGGTGGATATAAAAACCCTCTGCATCTATTGAAAAGAGCAGTGGGTAGTTCCCCAATGCCATGGTAAAAGTTTCCCTAACAGTATAAACACCACCTCAAGTCACTCATGAAAAGACGCCACTGGCTTAGTGGGACTAACCTGTTAACAAAGGACAGATAAATTAGTTGAGGCTGAAAGAGTGGTTTTGTTTTCTCAAAAGAAAAAAATCCTTAGCTCAAGAATAACATTTCACCAGCAGTTCCCCATAACTGCATCAGCTGTAAAATGAGGGTGGATTTTATTAAGCTGCAAAATGAGGATGGGTTTTATTAAAATATGTGAGCATACACTGAAGCTGTAATAGTGCCCCCCGCCCCAAAATCAGATGAAGGATAAAATCACACGTCAGCTCTTTTGGCACTTTATCTCTCAAATTTACTGACAAGACCTGGTTCAAACTATCATATTCATAATTATTTGTTGACTCACGACTTTAAGCATCTTTCATATTTTTTAAAGTGGCTGCTGTTTCACGAGTGACTTCATTACAGCAGTGATAAAGAGGATGATGTTCAGACTTGGAAAGCTTGCATCCCCTTGCAATCTACACCCTACGAAACTTCAGCAAACTACCAGACTTTGCAGTTATACTCTTTTGAGGAAATATACTTTTTCTGGGGAAAATCACTGGTATAATTACAAAAAAAAGCCAGCTGTTTGAGTTTCACATTGGTTGTGGGCCATGAAAAGAGCAAACAAATACAGGTTAATATTCTGATGATCAAACATAACACAGAAATGGATTAAAGCAGTATACCATCTTTGGGTTTGTAGAAAAAATCCAAGATCTTGTCATAACCAAAAGATCAGTTTATAGAAGTCATAAATTTGAAGAATATACTGCATTTCATCCCTCATCACTAAGCTGAGTAACTACTATACAGTTAAATGTTTTTGCAGACTGTATGTTTAGTACATTTCAGGAAAGCTGCAATTCAAATGTACAGTTTCTGCATCCAACCATCTGTGGAACTACACGGCTAAAAAGCTTTGTTGAAAAAATATCAGTTTGAAGACTAACTGTATGTTGCATTTTATTTTACTTAAGAAAATACTGCATGCTTTCAATATGACAAAATCAAGGGTAGAAGATTTGATCTACACATTACCTTTTATCTTTTCAGGAAGTATGTCCTGAACAGCATACTTATCCTTCACGGAGACATATTCATCCAAGGCAGATTTTAATTGAATTTTTAATTTTGCTGTTATTTTACCACAGCTTGCTGAATTGTCTGACTTGGTGATGCACTTGAGGTAAAGTTTTTTCACCTTTTCTGTATTGTAGTGTGAATGTGGAGTTGGTATATTTTTAAAAACGTTTTTTTCAAGTTACTTGAAGAACATAAGAAATCATCCTGAAAATGCTGCCAAAACACTTTTTTTTTTTTGTTTACTGTAAGCCCACAAGACACAAGTGTTTTATTGCTGGGATGACTTGGGAGCACTATCTGGTTAAGTGAATTGATCAGTGTGTCAAAGATGCAAACGGAAATTCAGGTAACTAAACTTGGGACTACCACAAAAAAATCTTAGATATTAAATCTACAACATCTCAGCATTTTTCTAATTTTGATAATTTTCTTCCCTAAAATACACAAAAAAATGGCAGTAACAGGGCAATGTCCTAAAATAAACAAGAACCAAATAAACACTGAAAAAATGTGTTTAGAAGGAAGACTCTTTTAATATATGTTGAACACTCTTGTTGGCTGAATAACAAGATTTCTTCAGAGCCCAATTTTCTTCCTTCCCACCCTTTTCGACCTGATATCATTCACTTTATTCTCTGTATACAGATGCTAAGATTCCATGTGGCTTCACAGCCAATGTTTTACCTACTGTATTGCTGACAAAATACAGTTGTGTAAGAAAACTTATAACAGTAGCTGTTCAAATGGTCACCACTGCAGTAGTCATAGCTGTATGGGTTATATCCTGCCAAAGATGAAGCAGCTGTACAGCTTCCAAAGCTACAGGAAACCTTCCACATGCCCAGATCATTAGTCAGCTCAAACTGATCCAACTAAAAAGACAGGTTTGGGTGCCAAGCCTTCACAGCTTTCATGCTAACTGACAGAGGGAGGCTGAACCTTGGGAGGAGATTGTTAGAACAGCAAAAATAAATGTCCACATACTGGCATAAAAAAAAAAAACACACCAAAAAACAAGGGGAATGGAGGGAGGGAACAGCTATGGTAGAAGTGATCATTCGAACATCTACTATTATGGTAAGTTTACTTACACAACTGCACTATGTTCTTCATACTGATCATTGTTGCACTTGCCTAGGCTTTATGAGTAGATTATTATAGCTCAGAACAAATGGGAAATGAAGGAAGAAAAAGGGTCCAGGACACCCTGGAGAATGGTCCAAGCAATGCCAAATGTAGACTTGAAGAAGGAATCTAGCTTGTAGTGCTTTGTAAAAGTATCACCGAAGACCAAGTAGCTGCTTCTTGAATACTTCTAGAGTTCAACCCTTTCCAAAAAGCCATAGATGAATCCAAGGCCCTGGTAGAATGTGCTTGACCCTGCACGGAAAAGTTTTGTTGTGGTAGGAATAAGAAAAGGTAATAGCCTTAGACAACTATTTGGGAATAGTCTGCTTTGACACAGGTTGTCTCTTCTTCTTCCCTTGACAAGAAATAAACAACTTATCAGAATTTCTGAAAGATTTTTGGTAAGTCAAGATTGTACCCAAGTTGTCAGTGGACATCCAGGGTATGAAGTATCCTTTCTCCCCTGTTTTGGGGTTCAGAAAAGAAAAGAGGGAGATGGATAGTTTGGTTTAAAGTAAACTTGGATGCCACTTTATGCATAAAAGAAGGATTAGTTCTCAAGGAAACCCTGTCTCTATGGAAAATGAAATAGGGTTAAACCACCATAAGAGCTTGCAACTCAGATACTCTTCTTGAGAGATAAGATCAACCAGTAAAACTTCTTTTCCACGTTAAGAATCTCAAGCCAGATAAGCTGTTTTAAATGAATTAAGTGTTAGCATCTCTCAGAGGTTAGTGCTATAGTAAATCTTTTCTTCCATGTTAAAAACCTCAAGTCAGCCAGATGAACTGGTTAAAAATGGAGCAAGCGTTAGTATCTCTAACACAAAATTACAATCCCAAGAAGGTGCCGCCAGTTTTCTTGGAGGTCTCTTATGCAAAACCCCTTTCAAAAATATTATGATGTGAGAATGCCTTGAACAGGGGGATCGACGGGCAGATATGCTGAAATGACCGATAAATGAACCTTGATAAAGGAGTAAGACAGGCTATAGGAAAGTAACTTGTACAAATATCGCTAAACCAGGAAGAAAACTAGCCCTGAATGGGTGCTGGTTATGTTGCTGGCACCAACTAAAAAACGTTTCCATTGGTAAATATATAATTTTCTAGTAGTAAGCTCTCTTGCCTCTATTAGTACCTGCTGCATATCCTCAGTAAACAGTTGCCTAAATGGTATTAGGACCCAATCATCTAGGCAGTCAATTGAACTTGTTTGGGGTCAGATGTATCAAAACCCCTTTTCTTGTGTAAATAGATTCCGTTTGTGAGGAGTCTTGTGGTAATAGTCCCTGGCCAATTCCAAAAGAAGGGAGAACCACTGTTGCCTGAGCTAGAAGAGAGTCACCACTATGATCTTACGGAATGTCTTCTGAATCTTTATAAGTACTCTGGATATCAGTGGAAAGGGTGGGAAAAACATAGAGGAATATTCTTGTCCAAGGAAAAGAAAAGGCATCTGTCTTCCAGGCATTCTTGCATGGAGAACTGAACAAAATTTTGCCAACGGATTCTTCAGACAGGAGGCAAACAGGTCTACTTGAGGAACTCTCCATAGATGGATCAAATCATGGAAGATACCCTGATCTAGTTTCCATTTGTGAGAGTCTGCATTTGTCCTGCTCAGCTTGTCTGACATAGTTTTGCTCAACAGAATATAGGATGCCAGTAGAGTGAGATTGTGCTGCAAAAGTATATCCCATGTTAACATGGCTAATCTACATAAGGATAAGACCTGATACCCCCTTGCTTGTTTAGGTACCCATCACTGTGGTATTATTGGTACAAACTGGAATTGGTCCTGGGCACCAATGGTGATTCAGAGTTGAGTGCCTTAATGAGGGCTGGTATCTATTTTACATTTATATGCTTGTTCATGTCTGTTTTGACCCAGATACCTTGCACATTTATCCCACTTGACACTGCTTCCCAAGCAAAGTCCAAGGTTTCTGTGGTGAATGAATACTTTGGAGCAGGAGGGGTGAAAGGGAGACCTGGATTCAGGGATATATATTACCTCCACCAAGTGATTTGTCTGCTCACAAATCCCAGAATCTGAAAAGATAACTGGTGTTGATGCTGGGACCAAAGAGACTTCAGATACCACTGTGTCCTTCTCACGTGCCGCCTTGCTAGAGGTATCTATCAAAGATGCCATGAAATCCAGCATTCTGACGTATTCCCTTGCAGTAACCAAAGACTAGTCTGAGTGGAAAACCCCTGAAACAGATCTAAATATAGATCTATTTTTTCCCCATGGAAGAAAAGCTCTTTACCCCAGGAACACAGTCTTGTGTGACTTTTGAATGTTCTCTTGGAATTCCAGTCTGTGTAGGAAATCTCTCACTCACGTGAGAGATTCCTGAACATTGAAAAAGTCATCTAAATATGGAAAAATGTGGAAACTTTGTAACCTGCAATGTGCTATCACTGGAGCTTGATACTTTGGAACACTCTTGGAGCACTGGGTAGCCTAAAGGGTAGTGAAGAGAACTGATGACATGATCCAGACACATAAAACCTTAAGAAATGTCTAAATAAGCATCTTTCAAATCTAAGGTTAGCAAAAAACTCAAATGAGGAAGAGGGAGTAAAAGAGTATGTAGTGAAAACATTTTGAACTTGAGCACTATCACAAGCTGACTTAAGAAAGGTCCAGAATTGGTCTCCAGGCTTTTTCTTTCTTTGCGCCAGAAACATTCTTGAATTCCCCACTGGGAAAGAGGAACTGTTTCTATTACCCCCTGAGAAAGAATGTGCTATAGGAAATAAATAGAGAGCATATTCTGGCTTCACTCGCTAAGGCCAACAACACAGCCTCAGTGGGCCCCAATTATATCCTAGGATGCCTGTTGAATAGTCTAAAATACAACTTAACAGAGCCACTGGAGGCACTATTTAACTACAGTCTCAAAAAGGGTTTTATGCTATGAGAATGGTTGAAAGCATCAGTTAACCCCTTCATAAGGACAGTTCATCAAAAGATCCCAGAAACTACAGACCCATCAGTCTTACTAGTCTTATTTGCAAAGCCATGGAAAGAATTATAATGTAAAGTATCAACTAGGACATAGGAGACCTCCAGCCACTGATTCCATCCCAGTTTGGCTTTGTCCAAGAAAGGTCATGAATACAGAACATGGTGGACATCACTGAAAACAAATCACAAAGGTAATGGATATGGGTAAAAATGATGCATACTGTCTATCTTGATCTGGCTAAGCATTTCATACAATATTCGACTCTGGCAACATTAACAATCTTACAGAATTAGGCATACACCCCTATATAATTTGCTGAACAGCCAGCTGGCTCACAGATAGGACCCAGGAGATTAGGACTGGTGAGACCACCTCCACAAAGAGGTCAGTCACAAGTGGAGTCCCTTGGGGCTCTGTGCTGGGCCCACTCATCTTGGGTATCTACTTCTCAGAAGTCAAAGCAATCATCAAAGACCTCTGCCTGACTAAATTCTTAGATGATTATAAACTGGGAGCAGTCATGGAATCCCACCATGATGCAAAAAACATATGGGAAGGTCTAATGCAGACAAATGACTGGTGCCAAAGCCACAGCCTAAGACTCAATGCCAAGAAATGCATTATAGTACCTATTTGGAATTCAGCCACCCCAGGAAACTACATCATCGATAAAACACCCCTATGTGTTGACTCACTAGTCAGGGATCTGGGAACTCATGTAGACAATAACCTAGCCTTCCACCAACATGTGTCCAAGGTTCTATGAAGATCCTTCTAAGTTGCTCAAGGTCGTGGTATCTAGGTCCAGGGAAGTTATCCTACCACTGTATTCGGCCCTCATCAAAACTATCAAAGAGTATAATGCCCCTTTCAATATGTACCTGACCAGACACATGCAGCAACTGGAACATCCACAAAGGATCCTTACAAAAAGAATGTAGAGCATAATCACAATGTCCTATGCAGATCACCTCTAAGCCTTGCTTCTATACTTGGTCTTCTACGGACTACTGAGAAGCAATCTATGCCTGGATTAGAAGGCATCCCTAGACACCACTCTGATGAACCTACTGCACATCCGCAAAATAAGTAACATGAAAAACTACTACATTCAAATACCTAAATTTGGCTTGTAACATAAATACATGTTGGAGACACAGATATTTACATCAGAGAATTCCTATTCTCAGGAACAGGCTCCCCATCCTTCTGAATCAAAGTCCTTCCCTAACCATATTTAAGTTTAACTTGGACCACTGGATGGGAAATCAGAAATTCACTACTTATCTGGTGTCTGATGGACAGAGGCAGCAAGTACATCAGACATAACCAAAAATCACCCCTATATAAATGTCTAAAACGTAAAACTTGTGGGTCACTTTTGGGTTGCACTGCTGGCTTATAAAGGCCCTAATGGTTGTTAGCCTAGCATGCACCTAAGAAACTATCAACCTTCTGTAAATAGTCACAAAAAAGACAATCTTTGATGGGGCTGCTCAGACAACATGCTCTTATCTGAGTCTGAATCAAATTCTGAGGAGATTCCTCTCCAGATTCAATTTCTTGAATCTCTTCAGAAACACAGGAAACCCTTTTTTTCTCAACAGAAACCACCTGATAAGAAGGGTCAACAGCCTGTATAAGACCATGAGTGAGACTTAATAAACTACTTATGTCCAGTGAAACTGGAGTATAAAAAGATATACACTTAGTTTTCTGTTTCTTTTTGAGAGGAAAAAGATTTTTAATGGCAGTCACAGCTTCTCTAAGGATGGGCACAACATTTTGGTTAAGGGTGCCTTCCTCTAATACAGACAAAAGTATCTCTCCTTTGCCCACTAAGGGGACCCCAACAACTGCACAGGATGTGGTTAACCCCTGTTCCATAGTGGCTGTATGGGCAACACCATAGGGATCCAGGGGAAAAAAGATAAGTGGGCGGAGCAGCCAGCTTTGGCCACAGCAGAATCACCCACCCGAGACTGAGGCAAATTGCTAGCCTGCTCTGGTAGTAAAGGCTGTTTAGTTACCATTTTCTTTTTGTAGCTGAAAGAAAGACCGACCATGAAACCGGTAGTATGTTCCATGGCCATCCGAAAATGGTGTCAATTTCCCAGGGGAACTAACCAGCACAAGCCAAAAAAATTTCTAAAATAGTATAAAGTCACTTTTCCCAGTAAAAGTACTCTCATTCCTTGCCCTTTACCATATTTTTAAAAATGTGATTAGGATGCATTCATGTTCTATACAATGAAGTGTTCCTATAACACTTTCTCCTATGTATCTTAGTCCTTAAACTATCATCCTTTTTCCTTTAGTTCTTGACGTTCAAAAAATCTACCTCACTATATGACTTTATGACTTATTCATGACAAATCAAACCTTACTTTTCCAACAATAGTAATATGTGTAGGATGGAAAGGAGATTTAATGGACATAAGGTCTGTGTCCCTACTCTCTACACCAGTAATGTTACTTTGGTGACAGGGATGATTAAGAAGCATTGTCCTATTTTAACCAGTGACCCTGATATAAAGAGTACAGTAGGTAAGAAACCTAGTTTTTTTATTTAAAAATAGGAAATCTCTTAAGTGATTATTATGTTATCCTAAGGATAAGCTAAATAGCCTATCTTTAAATATCACCTATGGTATGTCGCCCTGTAATAAATGCAATTACTGTGTATATATTGATTCTTCAGGAAGTTTGAACATCTTGATAGTGGTAGGAGGTTAATTTTTAAAGTTAAAGATAACTGTGACCATATGCTGCTCATGCTCTGCATTCCATGTAGGAAAAAAACTAATAGGAGGTCTAAGGACAGAATTAGAGACATGGTTATGCTATTAGAAATGACATTGTTACAAATGCGTTAGCTAAACATGTTATTACACATGGTCCAACAGATATTTTTAGGTTTTTACACTGTTTTTTTAGGGTTTCAACACCTTTTTTAGGTTTTTGGCCATTGAGGTTATGAGAATGAATGAACGTGGGGGTGATATTGAAAACTTGACAGAAACCTCTAAAGCTAGGTGGAGTATTAGGTTAAGAGCAGACGTAGGTAAAGGCCTGAATAACAAAGTTCCATTAAAGACTATTCTTAAAGCCAGGAATCTTCTTAAGTAAAGAAATGAATATTTATATATTAAATTAACATTTATAAACAGGGATACATTGTTTTTATAGGGTAATCTGTGTTTATCCGCAAACATTAGATAGTAGTCAGTAGAAATAATGTACTGCTGCTTTAAATGGAAATGGCAATAATAAAGTTGTAACAATGCTGCCATGTATTTGCACCAAAGAGCCAACAGAAGTAGCTCCCATTATGAATTTTTCAGAGATATTTCATGATTGGCTGAAATGTTTAATTGATTTTAACTTTCTCTTTTTGATTGGTAGACGTGCTTATTTGAATTTGTACATATTTAGATTTTAACCATGTTTTAATGTCTGAAGAAGCAGTGTATCAGTACTGTGAAAGAGCTAACATATATTAAAGGTTCCTTTCGCATGAGACGTGGTTACTTGCCTGACGTCTCTGCATTGCTTTGGCTCACTTAATGTATTTTTGGACTCTTATTTTTGTTATAAGTGAACCATTTCTCTGTTCTGCTATTGCCGGTGTAGGTTTATTTGTAAGAGTATGGTGTTCACTTACAAAGAACTGCATGATTTGGGCTACATCTATAACTAAGAGCTATTGCCTTCCTCTATCCCCTCTAACACATCCCCCTGACAATGAGGTGCTGTTAGTAGTTTCAACACTATGACTTGAAACATTAGACAGAGATTATTCTGCCCCCACAAACACTTTTTCTTTTAAATTCATTACTAATCTGGCTCAGGGCCAGTGAATCTGATGCCCATTTTTTGAGATTTTGTAAGTATCTCCTCTTCTTGTGATTTTATTTTTAATCCCCATCAGGGGTCCTCAATTTTCTAGTTAAAATTTAATTTTTACTGCAGATCATGTACTTACAGCATACCTCTCAACCTCTGAGTGCAAGAAATCTTGACAAAGCTTGATGTAATCAGGAGACAAAGGCCCAAAAACAGGGACAGATTTTAAACAGTGTTCTTATACACTTAGAAAGTTGTGTGAAAATAATGTGCAGTGGAATCAATGTCACTAAAACTATTAGTAGACTAATTGTATATCATATGAGTAGGTGGATGTTATGAAGATGACACTGGTGACATGTCTGGAGTATGCAAAATAATTTTTTGTACATAAGTTATGATACTTACAATACTTATGTAGAATACAAAGAGCCTTACGAAAAACAATAAGCAGAATAAGAGACTTGCATGTATTAGAAAGCTCAACCCTCAGCTGATCAGCTGATTATACTGCAAGAGACGCACTTATATAGACATGACCATAATCAGCTGATAAAAAAGGTTTTAGTGAAGGGTATGCATCCGAGCAACAGGGAATCAGGAGGAGAGGGGCAACAGCAGCTACTGCGTAACAGAAGGTTGACACACAGGGCAGATATGTCATGGTACAAAGGTACTGGATGGGTAAGAGAATTACTTTGGCAATAGTATTTGTCCCATGTAAGGTAACTAAATCAAATTTAAAGGATATATTACATAAGATAATAGATTTTCATCAATCAATACTGATATTGCCTGGAGAATGCAATATGACCTCTCTCAAGAGTGATGTAAGTGTGGACCCTAGTATGCAAGCAGATTCTTAAAAAGTTACATGAAAACCTTTGGACTAGTGGACGTACAACTAGGGGACAATCATCAGAAAGGCAGTACATATTTTCTTGAGTAGATATAATACTTGATCTCAGCTGGATAGGATCTGCATTACACAGAAGAATGACTACTTAGTCCAGAAGGTTCGTGTCCAGCTGATCAGAACATCAAATCAAGCCTCTTTTTGTTTAGAATTATAACACTTGTGCATTATAGGCTCTGGGAAGCACCAACATTTTATACTGTATTGTCTGAAAAAGGGAAATATAGGCAAACAACATTAAATATGATAGAGTAATTAATTCCTAAAGTAAATTTAGAACAAGAGAACCTCAAAATAGAATGTGACAAAACAAAAGAGAAAATTAAAAGTATAATTAGTGGAAGGGAAAGTCAACAATAGAGGGAGAAGTCCAGGCAACATTTGAATAATTTAAATAGACTGAAGCAGATGCAGATTAGGAAGGGACAGATATTGCAGGAGCAAATGAAATAGTGAGCAAGCATTGTTAGAGAAATGGAAGATTATCTTAGTATGCTGCTAGAGCACAAGAAAGCAGCAATTCAGTTGCTATACTATGAGAACACCCCTAAAGCTCAGAAGGTGCTGGTGCAGAAACCATTGAAGCAGAAATCAGACAGGAGTACAGTAAAACTAAGAAACCCAGATACTGGTATTTGCACCAAAGAGCCAACAGAAGTAGCTCCCATTATGAATTTTTTTTAACAAAAGTTGTATAAGGCAGTTGGAGGTAGGATGAAATGGCACACAACAGCAAAACAATTTATGAAAGGCTCAGAATTACCCTCACTTACACAAGTAGAAACAAATGGCCCAGTGGCCTCCAATGGGAATGAAAAGATTAAACAGCACTTTGAAAAACAGGCACTGGGCAGGTCACCAGGGCTGGATGGGATACCTGTTGAAGTTTGGAGGCAGGCAAACTTTCAGTGTCAATGAAGAATGCATTAGCCTGCAGATATGACATAGAATATCACAGAAAAGGTTACTGAATAATTAGGCAATTCTAAGGTGACAGTATAGATAAATTACTGGATGAGCACTATACACGGTCTACAGAGAGTGAAAAATGTTTACTAGTTGGGTAGCAAAGTACCACCAAATAAGTCATTGATTTTCAATGTTTTTATAAGACAGACTGCAGAAGGTTTGGAATGTCTTTGGACATTCTTCAATGTACAGCCAGCCAGCCAGAGCAAATCACATAGGAAAGGGTGTGTTTTCCACACCTTGGGTGCCCAAACTCTACCATGGTCATGATGTCCTGAACCAGCTATAACTCCTTGACAGCAGCATGCAGGGGCCGTAACTATAGACTATTGTATCGTACACTGCTGTACAAACATGAAGGTAACAAAATTTCCACTGCAGAGGAAAAATCACTCTTACTTACTTCAGGAAATATTCACAAACTGCACAAATTAAGCCATGGTTGCAACTGGTAGTACTGCCTAACCATTAAACATGTTGCCCAAAGTCTCCACCTGTAAAGACGTATTAAAAGTATGGAACTTTTATGCTATCCAACAACAGGAGTCCATTACTAGAACCTCTGTCTTGCTAATTTGAAGGCCAGAAGGCTGGAAATGGCTGCCTTAGTAAAGAATTCATGAATAAGTCACAACTCCATTAGGCTTAGAGTGCTTGCTTCTGAAGCAAGACAATAAATCAAAAGTCCCCCACATTTTCACCAAGTGAAAGAAATACCGTATGAACCTGCAATGAATGTCCAACATAACAGCCATTATAATGCCATTTTCTACTATGTCTTCAGCTTGCAATGGAATACACACAAGTTTCTTCATTCTGGTGAAAGCACCAAACCACTGTATTAGCTGATGTCAGGGTCCACTATCATATTCAGTCAGATTGTTTACTTTACGGCTACTGATACAGCTGCAAACAGTAAAATTCTATACCCACAACAATGTTTGGCCTTTTTTTTAAGGGGAAAGCTCATGCATCACGACAACATGATAGCCACCCACAGGCTACAAAGCTTATAGAGGTTTCTCTCACACATCCAACTCAGCTATGACACATTATCTTCCTGTCATCAGGACCTTTTTTCTGGCAACAGGTTAAAAGCCATACTGTTATGGTGGCTGAACAAAGTATACTTAGCACTGAGCATTTTCAGTACAATATATTTATTTGTGTAAAACAGTACCAAGAATAACAACTTAAAATACCTATGGTATGGAATGTTATATGGGGATGGAGAAGAAATTAATTGAGAAGAGACAGTATAGTCATCTACTGTTGCGTGAGTACTTCAGAGAACAGCACCATATACCATCATCTCTGTCTTCATATAATTGTATATGGTAGGGTACCATATGAAGTACCTTGAAATCAGGAGAAGGCTCTGGGAAACCAGTGCAAACACATGCATAGCAGAACTATTTTTGACCAGAGAAACAAAATCCAGTTTGTAAATTCTTGTAAAAGTCAGAACTGAAGACCACTCTGCTGCTTCCATAGCCGGCCTTAGGCACAGGCCAACTAGGCAGCTGCCTAGGGCGCCGCTTTAGTAGGGGGTGCTTTTCCAGTATTTATTTGGTATAGGTAGACTAGGATGGGGGCACTGGGTGGTGTGGTGGGGGGGCGCCATGGAGCCCTTTTGCCTAGGGTGCCAGTTGACCTAAGGCCGTGCCTGGCTGCTTCCTAAATATTAGTGAGGGACTCCTCATTAAAAACAAAACAAACAAAAAAAACGTTACTTCTGGTGTTGTAGAATGAAATCTGATGAATCCTTGAACTTACTTACCACTGGCATCAAAACAAAAGCCTGTGCAACCAAGAATTAGTATAGTTAGTAAATGGGACCCTCAACTTACTTGCTGCAAAGAAAACAATTTCTTATTCTAGCCTGTGAAAAATCTGTTCCCTTGCACTCAATGGATGATGAGGATGAATGGAAGAAAGTTTACTTTTTTGAATTTAAAACAATGTCTGAATTAACCTAGCTCTGATAAAAAGCATAAAGATCATCTTCCATGATAAAAATGAATAAGACACAATACATTCACTCAAAAGAATTTAGCAAAATCTTCAGGTTCTATTCAACAATCAAGAGCTTCTTCAGAGAGTTCAGATACAACAACCCTTCAAGAAACTTCATAATTATTGGCATGGAAAGATGAGAGACAGAGAGAGAGAGCAAGGAAGTCATACCAACAAGACTGAATGATGAGTTTCCATAGGCAAGAACACTTTTAATAAATCAATTGAGACAGACAGGCTTTGGCCTAGGGCACTGTACTTGAAGCAGTACTTATTCACAGCCATTGCACTAATAAAATCTCTATCATTCTGGCAAACAGGATGTCCTTGTAAAAGACATCTTGGCTTCTTACAAGATATTTATTACTTGTGGTAAAAACAGTTCTCTATTAGGAATCAGAACTTGAATATCCACATGGTGAGGAATGAAAGGAAATGATTCTGGGGATGAGAGGGGAACTATGCTTTATTGGTATAACAGCAAATCTTCTCTCATAGCTGACAAAGTTTCTTTCCCTGCCTGTGAGCTGAGTGGCTATGAATCTTGCATCAAAAAGCATGCTGCAAGTGCTGGAGTGTAGCAGAGTTTCTGGATTTTTTTCTTACTTACTTGTAAATTCAGTTTTAAATGAACAGATTAGCTAATTTGTGGCTGCAGTCACTGACTGATGAAAAAGCACTTTTCCAGTGTCTTCGTTGTCTCATGTATAGCACAATCCCACAGAATTTAGTAGACTCATACAAACATAAGTGTTAAATGTGTCAAGCTGACTGACTTAGATATGTAACAGGAAGGTTTAAGTAAAGAAATTTCACCACAAGTAGTTGATTGTTAATTTTTAACAAGGGATAAGTTGGATTTAGGATACAAAGCTCTCCCCATACAAAGTAAGGCTAATACAGAATTTCCTATGATTCCTGAGGGCTCTCAAATGGGTAATAATTCAAAATGGAGAAGAATAATTACAGTTATTACCTAGAAATATTGGGAAGTCCTACATTTATATTTATAAAACCACTCACAGGAGCTCAGACAGAGTTTACTAAACAAGCTATCACCTTGCTGAAAAATCTTTACTGTAGACCGAATTACATTTTCAGGAAAAGATAGGTGATATTCATATAAAGAACAGAAAACAAGACAACAGTGATGATGACAGCACCAACCATTCTGAGTTGGCCTAAAATAAACATAGTAAGAGAAGAGCACCTGGAGGCAAGTACCTTTGCAATTGATAATGGTAAATATAGGGGATAAAGTAAACCATTCTGCTGGTGTATTAGTTATAGGTGACTCAATGATTAGGACAAGTATTAGACCATTTGTTAGTATTGATAGAGAGAATGTGACAGTTTCTAGTCTGGAGAATGTAAACTCCAAGAGTTGTGTGCAGGCCTTGCCAAATTGAAACTCAGTAATTATACATGCAGGTGTAAATGATCTGTCAATGACTCCTCTCTTTCACATGTATAGGATGGTTGAGAGTATTTCAAAGATTTATTTAAAAATAAAAATAAATGTTTGCATTACAGACATTTTTCCATCACTAGCCTTATTAGTTTACCACTTCACAAAAGCAACGCTGTTCATTAATGGTTACATAACTGGTGTATTCCAAAGGACATTGATTTTATTAATTCCTGGGATGACTTTGTGAATACCACAAGTTTATTTAAGCAAGAAAGGTATCATTTGAATTATTTTGGTGGTAAATTGTTAAGTCTGAAATTGGTTGATATCATCAAATAATTTTTTGATTTTACCCAGGAATTAAGGTTAGTTACGACCATGATAAACACCTCAGGTTAATAAACGTTTATGCTAATGTTGAACGTTTGACTAATAAAATAAATGAACTAAATGTTGTCTGTTTACTAAATAATTATGACTTGATCATAATTACTGAACCATAGAATAGTGAATGAATACAGCTTCCTGGATACCAATCATTTAGCTGTTTCAGAAATAATAGGATAGGAGGAGGGATGGTTATATTTGCAGCCCAACTGTTAAATGTTTGGGTGTTGGGAGTGGATTATAATTCAGAACTGATTTTTGTGGAAGTATTAGTTGCTGACTTTAGTCTCCCACTGCACTTATTGGTTTGTTATAAAAGCCCTACGTTATCAAGCACTGATCAACTCTGGTATATCAATGGCTTGGTCAAGTTTATGACTTATGATAACCCGATAATATTAGGTGACTTTAACTTTCCAGGGATCACTTGTTCTGATGGTACAGTATCAACAACGTAGGAAGATGAATTTTAAGATCTATGTATGTTACACAATTTGACTTAGATGATTGAATTTCCTGCCAGATCAAATATTCCAGATACAATTTCTGAGCTTAACCAACTGTGTCCATCAAGCAATTCAGATCACAAAGCTTTTCAGTTTAATAATGAAAGCCCTTTTCAAGAAACAACAAAAGAATATTTTTGGTAAGTCCTAGCTGTTCAATCTGAATATTATTAATCAAATAAATTCTATGGACCTGAATTTCTCTGAGGTAACTAATGTTGTGAATAAATGGTGGACTTTGAAAACATTTGTGAAGTTCTTTTGTTTGAATGGAATTTACTGAGGACTGCACCTACATGGTAGAATACTAGTCACACTAAACTTCTAAAGGAAAAAATGAGGAATAAATTTAGGATCTGGAACAGGTTCAAGAGAAATTATTTAAAATGGCCTATGACAGTCTCCAGAAGGTTAAATGTCTCTTTGATATTAGCAAAAAGTAACCTTGAAGAATTTAGTTAGTAGTCCTTGTTCTAAGAAACTGTATTCTTATGTTAGTTACATTGGTAATAAGGTTAAATCTTTCGGACCGATTTCTGTTCAAGGTGAAGTGCTGAACATTGGTGGATTATTAGTGAACTTGCTCAATCAGAACTTCTTGCCAGAAGATTCTACACTGTTTGATGATGTTTCTGATGTTAGAATTTTAATAGAAGATGACTGTATGTGTCCAGTTTTCAATATGACCCTTATGCGAGCATCTTTGAGCTGTATTAAATAGGGTAGTGATATGACTCCAGATAATATTCCAGGCATTTTTAGACATATTGTGCTAAATACATTTTGGCTACTATCACTTGATTTTTAACACCTGTTGTATTCTGGGATTATAGACCTATCAGTCTTACTTCACTGGTGGGGAAGAGTTTTGAGAGATGTCTACTTTCCTTTCTTAATCAAGACTTCCAGAGATGTTTAATGGACTTCATCCAACATGGTTTCACAAAAAAGTTCTATGTTCACTAATTTAATTGAATTTTATGACCCAGTGACAACTGTATTAGATATGGGCCTGTCTATAGTGGTGCTCTATTTTGATTTGTCTAAGAATTCTATCAGTGTCCCTCATTCTGTTGTCACTGATACCATGCTCAAACACAAAATTAATCTATACATTGCTCACTGGGTGGCTAACTGGCTTCATGGTAGATTGCAAAGTAGCAAGGGTAGGAAATTTCATATCTAGCTGGCATGAAATGAACAAAGGGGTCCCCCAGGGATGAGTTCTAGATCCAGTATTGTTCAGTTTTGGTATTTTCATTTATTCCTTTATTCCTAAGAGATCTAATGTTTGGATGGCAAAGTATGTGGACAATATTAAACTAGGCTGTGTTAGTACACTGACAGATAATATCAACCACTCCAACACTTACATGTGTTTGGTGGCTGAATGGTTGGACTTAAGAGGACTAAACATTAATAAAGATAAATGCACTACTTTGCATTTTGGGAAACCATTGGTTGAATATCAAATAAACTTAGGTGGCCATGAATTACAGAAGCTAACAGAATATAAGGATTTAGGTATTATTATATGCAGTAATTTTAAGTATAGGACTAAAATTTTAAAAGTTAAAGTTAAAGCATTAAAAGTTATTGGCTAATTTATTAAGAACTATACAACAAGAAATAATGAATGTCTTTTGAGGTTGTTCATAACATATGTTCAACCCATCATTGAGTACAACATGTTGTTTTGTTCCTACAAGAAAGGTGATCTCCTGGTTTTAGAAGATTTTCAACAAAAATTTATAAGGCGTGCCATTACCTGTAGAGATAAATCATATCCATCTAGACTGGAAAATGTATGCCTCTTTTCAATCACTTACAGATATCTGAGGGGTAAACTTTGTTAAGCCTACAGGGGGGTTCTTTAGTGAAGAATACCAATCTCTACTAAATACTGAAATGTTAATAAACACACAAAACTTCACAAAAGAAAACAGACCTTCCACCAGAGCCAAAATTGTAGTCAAAAGTCCAAACAAAGTTTTATTTTAACAATAAATCCAAGAAATATCAAGAAATACAGACTGGGTAAGTGATTTTGTCCAAAACAACAGGACTTTATCAAACCATAGTGCTTCACCAGTTGAGGGAGTTTAAATAATACAATCAATTAACAAACAATTTAACAGTAATTGATTACCAATCATTAAGACACTTAAGCCACAAAGGTTAAGGTGAATTCAGTAAATAAACACATATAGACAGCAAGACAGCTAGATATGGATATAGATGGATAGACAGATACATCAAGAGAGAAGATGACTGGTAGAGAAGTAGACTGATAAAGGCAGACCATATAGCCAATCAACCAGTATGTTTTGGAGGTGAAAGGAGTTCCATGATAAAACTCATGCAGACATGGGAAGAACTTGTAAACTCCACAAAGACTATCCCCAGGATTCACGAAGCCTCCGTGTAAGAGTTATAACTCTTACACGGAGACTGCAGTTAAACGGAGTGATGTCAGCATGCTTTGCATATTCATGAGAGCATGCTGAATCACACCTAAGTCTAACACGGTCCGTGTAAGACAGTAGGGGGCGTGTCCGTAGGCCGAGCCCTGCAAGCGGACACGCCCCCAGAAGTGTAAAAGTGCCCAAAGTAGACACCCACAACAGAGTCCACGGAAATGTGAATAAACACAACACAACACATGCCCCTACAGACTATAAACATAAAAGATATATAAATGAACATGTTATATATTTTTTTTAAATTGTAAAGATGTTTAACCGTGAGTGCGCTCGTTTGCCGTAAGCGCAGCTACAGTTAGCAGTCAGTGGGAAAACATATAAGAACTAAATATGCAAAATAAGCCAGGAAGCAATAGCGTAGCGGTAAAGATGTTGGCTGAAGAGCAGGCATTCATGGTTCGAGCCCCCACAACACCAATTTTTTTTTGCAAAATAAGCAGGAAATAAGTCCCTGACAAATATGTACACATAAAACCACAATTCATGTAAAATGTAATGAAATAGCCCATTTATATTGAAGACATGTGAGGTACCAAAAGAATAAAAAATGCCAGATGTGCTCATAGTTGAGCTACAGTTTAACAGAGTGAGTGCATGTGCCCGTAGATGAGCAGTGGTTTAACTGGTGCAAAATGAGTGCCCGTAGCTGAGCAGTGGTTTAACATGCTGAATCTATGTGCCCCTAGCTGAGCTGAGCGTAATATGCGTGCCGATAGCCAAATGAGGCTTAAAGCAGCGTACCCCATTTGCGCGGAGCTGCGCACCACGCAAACAAGCTAACCGACGGGCAACGTTGAGCAAGCCGTATCAAAACTGCTTTTACACAGACACACCCCTCAGCATGTCTAGACAGTCATGAAAAATAAAAAGCAGTGGCCAGGTTCGAACCCAGGATACTATACACCATAGTCAAGGTACAGAACCACTAAGCCATGACAGCAGTACCTAGAAATGCAATAATAGCTAATATATAGGAAGGAATACAAACTAGAGCATGACAATGCAGGTTTACTGAAGTTGATACAATTCCAAAATGGCCAATCACAGATATGTGCGGGAAAAACAGACTATATAAGCCCCATAGGCGGGAATACACAGCATAAACGATTGTAGAACAGACCTGCAGGCAGAATGTCAGGAGTAGGAGAGGGTAGTCGCTTTCGAGCACAGAGGTGGGGTGTTGAGGAGTCCAGGTACATGGCCTGGCTCCTAGTCCACAATCATGAGGCCCAACTCATGCAGGGCCAGGTCCTCTGGGGAGCATACAGGGCTGAGGCGTGGGACCGGTTGGATCATGATCTCACCAGTACCACAGGACTTCCAAGGACAGGTGAGCAGGTCCGTCACCACCATGCAGACCTGAAGAGACGCAAGCAGGACCAACTGAACCTTTGGATCCAGGAGGCCCGGCAAACACCCAACGCCCCACTACTGAGTAAGTAACATTTAATTATGTATGTAAAAAGTTAAACTAGCTGATATTATGGAGATGTGTATTCCAATATTACTTCATTTATATTACAGCTGCAGGTGTCCGTTCTGCGAACCGCAGAGCCTATGGCGATAGGCTGGTGCGGTTGCGCCACCAGGCAGGTCAGTAATCCACTACCAGTAACTGTAAAGAAATATAAAAGTATGACAGTCAGCAAAAGAGTGCAGTGTAGTCAGTAAGGAATAAAATCTGCAAGTAACAGTGTGAAAGTGTATGCAAGTATTGCTTGATTACAAGAGTTTTCAGCCTGTAAGTTTAAGCTAAACATGAAACTGTCCGACATATATCCTGAAATAAAAATGCCCTGCCTGTAAGAAAATAGTACACAACCTGCAGCAGGCTGAAAAGTATAGCTGCAGAAGATGATGAAATCACATGTGTGAAATGTATCCCTGTGGAAATACTGAAACATGACAGAAGTGAGACTGCTGGAAAGGATTGTAATAACTACTGTTAAAACATGTCAATAAAGCCTAGAAGTACCATCCTGAATAGTAAAATGAAAGCAAGTGAGAGAGTGTGAGAAAGTGCCATGAATCCAGCAATACAGTAGTAATAACCCCTGAATAAAGTATACTGCAGTCAAGACAGAATGAAATGCATGTGAGATTCAAAACCAAACAGCTAAATCTGTTCAAAGTGTTGCTGCATCTGGAATGTGTATCCCAAAATCAGGATATGTTGCTCTCAGTCTGCAATATGCAGATAGGATGTTTGTCTGATATACCAAACATCCACACTTGTCTACAGCTATATAAAGCAAATGTAGCCCTGATGTAGCTGAACAAAGCTAGATATGAATGTGTATGAAGAACCATAAAATGTATATTGATGTTGCATTAACAGTCCTATCACCAAGTTGAAATAGTTATCATATAGGAAACTGTAGTTAGCTACAGTTATATACACACTACTGTTCTATTAGAAATGTACAGCATATGTATTGTTATTCGAAGGTGTTAATATTACTTTCTTCACCCCACCCTATAACTACATATAACCCATTCCACGTGAAAATGGTATGTGCAATCACAATTAACACCCCTGGACGTTTATCCTGTTGGGTCATATATATTTGCATGTCTGTTGATGCATCTGCCCTGTTCATACATCCACACCTGATGGCCTGTTGTCATCAATTAACCCTGCATGTTGTTGGACTGTGTATTTCTGTTCAAATTATGCATGTGTTATGCACGCTGTTCAATGTTGTGAATATCTGGGTGTTTGGTTAATGGGAATACTAATGCATGCTGTTACAACTAATTGTGAATGGTATTATATGTCACTAACCCAAACTGTCATGACATAATGCAAAACATAGTACGACAGGGAAGGCGGGTTCCAGCGGACCCACCTCTCCCACCTCAGCTGGCGAGTGCACCTGGCACTAATGCCGAGTCCGGACCCTCCTCCGGTGGCCCTGTGCCACCTGCGGGTGGAAGCACTGCAGGGGATGGGGCTCGCCCCCTCTCTGCAAGTGTGGCCGGAGGAGATCCACCACTCACCCTCCGTAGCATCCGGACTGTGGTGCGTAGGGAGATTCAGGACTCTGTCCTTGAGCCCCTACGCCAGCTCGAGGCACGGGTGGCGCAACTAACGGGCATGCCTGTTGCCCCGCCTACACAGCCCCCAGCACAGCCCCGTCCTGAGCAGTGAAGGAACAGTGGCAACTGCCTATGGGTGGGGATATCAGTTCCACTGTTGCCATCTGTGGGCTCATGGGCTCTGGATATCCAAACCTCCGTCCCCGTCAATTGTGTAGCCCCCCCTACACCGCCCCTGTATGCGTCTTGTTTGTCTTGTCTGTTTACCTACCCAACCTACCTCCCCAGCTGTACCGACTACCTTCACCTGACATACCACTCTCACCTGAAAAAAAAAAAAAAAAAAGGGCACTCTGTACCCACAAAAAAATTACGCCCCATACATAGCTGCCCATTCTGCACACATGTCTACTGGACATGGAATCTATCAATTCCAATTGGCTGTACAACAAGTATTATTGTTGTCCTGACACCTCTCTCAGGGGTGGAAGGTTTCAAATGTCACACCAAATTACATATATATGCACAGCTGTTGCTGATGAAGAAATGGGCAGCTATGGGCCTTACCTACATCCTTCCTGCACATCCCAAGCTTGTTTCCCTACTGTCTTACCCTCTTTGTGACCCCTTTTTCACCACTTTCCTGTCTCCCCATTTTTCTTTTCTTTCAAGGAAAATAGCGCGGGTGTGCACAAGAGTAAGCACGTTTAAGTGGTTGTAATCGGGTGTGCGCTTGTGTGCGCGGAGCTAAACGCCAGTGCGCATGCGTGAGCTCCGCGCAAACCAGCGCTAACCTGGTTACAACTGCTTAAAAGTGCCTTAGTCACTTTGATTGACAGGTCCTGTACTCAGTTCAAAAGCAAAATAAAAACCCACTGTGAGTCCCGAACCCAGGACCTTGGCAACTGTAGTCTACATGACTTACCACTAAGCCATGACTCTTATACAAGAACATTGTGCTAAAGTAAATATATCATGTAACAGTAGGAATGAATGTAAAGGGAATATAGATGTGTAGTACACAAAGCATGACATTTAGAATTACTATCAAAACTGGTGGATTTCCATAATAGTAGTGTGTGAACAGAAACAGCCATGCTAGCTGGAAGCTAGTAGGTAATAATGTCACTATAGCACCTTGCAAGACACACACATACTCACAGCAGGATAAGCACTGCCCATACCCCACAACCTCTCACAGGAACACATCTGGACCAAGTAATAAAATATGTGTAGCAAAACCCAAAACCAGGGACACATTACAAATAATGTTACAACAAACGCAGACAGTTCAGAAAGTAAGTCTACACTTTGTGGGATGTTTGGAAGGGTATGCAGTCTGGAACTTGAATGTTTGTCACCATATTCTGACTTGAGCCCAGAGTGACTTGCCAGAAAAAGGTGTGCATGAGATATTGACCAAATTATGAGGCAGAAATGTGGACAAACTGCAAATATCTGTACACATGATGGGTCCGACACCACCATATTTGAATAGTTAAGAGCCTAGACATAGCAACAGTGAATGACTTACAGGGATGCCCCACAGACCCCATGTGAAATGTACAAACAGTAGGCAGAAAGGTGTAACACATGCAATGGTAACTATGGAGTCCGGAAAGTATTCACCACTTGCATGGCAGAAAAAGTGTAGCAATACATATGCTCATGCTAACCCACAGTCACAACTGCAGCATACCAGACATTTTAATGGGTGTACCCCACTGATATGTACCATTCCATGAGGCACATAACAGATGAACCTGAAAGTCTCTGGGGCCTGCTCAGCAGCATACTCAAATACCCTAATAGATGTCAAGGCCCACACCATGGCCAGACCACACTGCATGCTGTAACACCCTAGCAGATATAGCAAGCATTCCAAGGTGTGAATGTACATGGAAAATAGGAAAGCTACAGCAGCACACTACAGTCAAGACACCTAGCAGGCATACAAGTAGTGACTGTAAAGGGCAACTATTGAAGCCTTAGCAACAGAGTGCAAGCAAAAGTGAAAGGAAAGCACACACACACACACACACACACACACACACACACAGTAGTAGTAGTTGTAGGTGTCAGTGTACATACACAGTTAGTACAGGAAACTGGAGAAATGAATGGAGGAATGTTAATCTACAACACACCTGGAAATATGAGAGAGATACCAACCTTTACACTCACAGAACATTGTCCACAGCATAACAGCATGGTCCCTGCCCTTAACATCTGAAAGGGCTACGCCTATCTCACACACCTTTTTATAGCACTGTTCTGAAATCACAGTGAGAACTGCAATCAGTACACAACTGGCTGCATGCAATTAGCAAATGCTGGCTAACGATTGGTGCAGAGGCCATCACATGGGCATAAGCAGATACCTACAAAAGTATGCTGTACTCCATGTCCACGCATGCAATACTTTCATTGCACCCTGAGAAGGACGTGAGAGAGAGAGAGAGAGAGACACAGAGAAAACTGCAATTAAGCAGACAGAAACAAATTGTTCAGCAACAGCTACCTGAAAGCTGACAACTGGGAATTGAAGCAGCAGGACAGAGAACCAGACAGCAACACAAGCAGCTGTGACAAACACAGGTAATGTAAAGTAATACTATAAAGGTCTACATACTGTGAACCCTCCATATGTGTCATTGGTCTGTATCCATATGTATATGAAGATGTGTAAAGGGCAGGGGACATACAGCAACTATCAGTGAAGGCTGTACATACATTTGTATGTGAGAGCATCTATGTGCACATATCAATGTTGTTTGATTGTAGGTTGTAGTGCCATGTACAAAGTAGGTTACACAGTTATGTATGTTTAGCAGTATGTTAGTGTGTGTATACAGTATGGTAGACAAATATGTTGATATACCTGTCTAACATATGGATACGTATGTATGTCAACATATGTATGTGTATATATATATATATATATATATATATATATATATATATATATATATATATATATATATATGATATGCATATATGTATACATACATAGAGAGAGAGATGTAGGAATACATAGACAGATGTAGATAGAATATTGTACAAACATATCTATGTAATGCACACATACAGATATAGATATATGTAGATACATATACATAGACAGACTGATCTGACTACCTACAGGTATGACTGTATATGATGACCTGCAACACAGCCTGTCCCACCCCTCTGTCACTCACACCCCTCTGTGCCCTCCACATCTATAGCAATATATGTACATCAATATATATATGTGTATATGTATACGACATATATATATATATATATATATATATATATATATATATATATACATATAGATATATATATATATATATATATATATATATATATATATAGAGAGAGAGAGAGAGAGATGTATATAAATTCTGAGTGAGGCACATGTGTACAGATGTATTGCAATAGGTGCCTGGTGACAAAGGCATGGAGTGAACACCAGTGTCAAACCGAGTACCATACCACATTCCAGATCACCTACACCAGTAACCACCAGATATGTGATTGGCTGCCCACCACTGCATGTGTCAGGGGTGAACAGGGTCAGAAATGTGTACAATAGTGGCCCCAATGATATTCACAGTGGCACACTATCCCTGGAATACCTGCACATGGTATGTGTCAGCAGACATGGTGAGTCAGGTATGGACATGTAGGTCGGTGTACCCCTCCACACCACATAATGGATGCCATGGTATGGACCTCACATGACAGCTACAGATATGGAGAAGGACACCGTGACATGTACAACACTGTGACAATGCACTCAAACACATTACCAATGCACAGTGACTGACAACACCACAGAGTACACATATGCTACCCACATAGAGGTTACCACTCCCAGATTTACATATGGAAGTCACACCCATGACAGATGTCCAACAACCATAGTAACACCTCACACCATCCACAACCTAAATGTCTGCTGTGTGTCGTCCGTGCCACTGCAATAGAGTGCACATGTGGAGGTAAGAGTTCCTTCCCACAGATAAGACATACCTGCAATAAACCACACAGTGTTAAGAAGCAAGACTCCCCATGAGTACATGTCACACATACCCCTGCTGAATGTTAGTCAGATAGGTAATATGCCATATAAGTCACCCTGTGTAACTGTGTGACAGCAGCAGTTACCATCACACCACATGTGTCACAATGGTCAGGGTAGCAGAACAGTACGCTGCTGTAGACCCAGGGGCAACAGCATATTGTATAGTATTGTATTGTAATGTAATGTATTGTGTTGTATTGTATTGGTATGTTGAGGTGCCTCCTTCATGGAGTGGAACCACTGCTGCTGTGCGCCAGTGTACAGGTACATATACTGTAGTCAGGCTAGTGTTACATAGCACTTCTATATGTGTGTTTAGCTCCTGTCAGAGGTTATGTAGCATGCAACTGGGGACACCATCAGGTCCCATCCATGTTGTGTATTCTGCTGTCCTGCGGGTGTCTCTCACCTGGACATCTGTGATGACAGGGAGGTTACAGTCAGCTGGGATAACTATGCCTTATTTCGGGAGAGGGCGGGTGACACCTGCACTGAACCTGTCTGCCACAATGTTGTCGATATCTGTGGTGTCAGTGAAATATTTGTTGTTGTGTACTACCTATGGGCATAGAGGATGGCTCCTGACCAGGTTGCTAACATAACTGAAGAAGGCCTTCTGGTTATCTGTAGTGTCACTCTTGATTTCCCTCTCAAAGTTGCCCATGTATTTTGTATGATGGAAAATAGATCCTTACCAGTGCTGCTCAGACATGCCCTCCCTTTAGTGAATTATGCTCTGTCTTGCAGTAGCTTCCATCTTCTGTAATACAATCTGTCTATGGCTGGGGTCCACCAGACAGGATGCTGTCCCTTTGTGGACAGTGTCTTGGTCATATATGGGATTGCATGATCCATGCATTCTCGGAGATGTCTGCAGAAAGCAATTGTGTAGGGGTCAGCATTGTAGGTTGTATCTGCCACTGGCCCAGTGGGCTGAAAAGATACCATATCACTGTTACAAAGTGTAAAGTTTGTATCTGTAATGTTATGCACTATAGTCGTTTGTGCTGGTGGTGGAGGTGGGATATGTATATCCAGGGCAATCAGTGTGTGGTCAGCTCACAGTAGTTGATGATGTAGGCCATAAAGTACCTAGATACAAACCCCCAGAGTGAGGAGGTGCTCTTGACCTGAATCAGTGTTCTGACTGCTGGAGTTTGGTAGTATGTCGTATGGAGTCTGCCAGGTACTGTTGCACAGTTGCTGGCTGAGCACTGATACCTGGCCATCTACATGTGTATCCACCAATAGACAGACAGATGCTACATATGTGAGATATGTTGTATCATAACAGTCGAGTAGCATGTGTAGTATGTGTGCCAAATTCTGCTGACATATATTGCTGATACCAGGTTATTTTCTTTCTCAGGTACATGGCCCACCGCTGAATCCCACCTACTCCACAGCTGAGGATGAGGAGATACACCAGAGCCTGGTGCGGGATTATGCAATACTCTTTTCCCGCACCAGCCAGAATCAGCAGGAGAGGACTGCACTGTGGCAAGACCTTGTCCGTCGGGTAAATGACATAGGCATGCATAATAGGACATATGAGCAGGTACGACATCACTGCAGTGATTTAATCAGACATGTCCGTCAGCGTGCGTCGGATATCCACAGGCAACAGGTCGCCACAGGTGGTGGGGTGGCTACACATCCCCCACTCACCAGACTGGAGGGACTATTCATGAGTGCAGTGGCTCCAGTCCGCCAGCAACAACAACAGCAGCAGACATGCATTATGATGGAGGCTGGAGCCACACAGCAGCAAGACAGTGAACGTGCAGGTAATATGCCATATGTATAGTTGACTGTTGTGTACACTGGTAGTTAATGCATGCGTGAGGTGTGTCCTTGGTTTGTAGCTGTCACCATAGTATTTAATGTGCAAGTGTGATATCCTCAATATTAGCTGCTGACCTGTGAAAGGCGACTGTTGTACTCCTGACCTGTATCATACTCAGTAACAATGGCACAGTTGTGCCCACTGACATTAGTTTCTTCACGTCTGCAGGACCCTCTGGTATAACAGCAATGCAGCCTATCCATGCTGGTGAGTGTGTATTAACAATTCCTGTTATAGTGTTAATAGTAATAGTACTATTTGGCTCACTTAGTAGTGCTCTTTGTATGCATGTAGGTGTGTCTGTGTCTGTGTGTTGCTATCACGCATACTGAGTACTGTACAACTGTGTGAAACTGTGTGCATGTGTGCACCTGTGCATGTGTGCACATGTGCATGTGTGCACCTGTGCATGTGTGCATGTGTGCACCTGTGCATGTGTGCATGTGTGCACCTGTGCATGTGTGCATGTGTGCACCTGTGCATGTGTGCACCTGTGCATGTGTGCATGTGTGCAGCTGTGCATGTGTGCATGTGTGCACCCGTGTGCACGTGTGCACATGTGCACGTGTGCATGTGTGCACCTGTGCATGTGTGGATGTGTGCACCTGTGCATGTGTGCACCTGTGCATGTGTGCATCGCTGGTAATGTGTAGACATTGTAAACTGTGTTTCCTGTTTCCTTCCCACAGGTTCTGTTGCTGCTCTGGTGTCATGTAGCAGGGAACCTGAGTCAGGTGCCGTGGGTACTGATAATGATGACATCTGTGTAATGGCACAAGAAGGTATGCCAGGGTCCGCCATTGGTCAGCCGATTGACAGTACACAGCTGTCGACCCGATCAATGCGCACAGTTATCCTGCCAATACACCCTTTGTCACCACTGTCCCTAGGTGATGGACAGCATACAGTGGGCATTGACCAGGGTAATGTGGTATCTGTGGCACATGCCTCCCCACACAGCAGCCATGGGCATGGCCCAGAGATGGTACCACACAGACAGATGTCCAGGGGTTCTCGTGGGAGCATCCATGGGCGTACTGCCCCTGTCAGACGTGCCCAGAGAGGTCTTACAACCTCAGCTATGTTTTGGACTGTCATGCAGGGACAGGCACAGTCACGTATGGAACGGTACACCAGACAGGGTCTGAGGGAGCTGACAGCATGACGCACAGCCATGACTGACAGTATGCGTGACATTGCGGCTGCCATCCATGATTTCACCGATGTCATAGACAGACGTTGTGGGGACATATTAGACTGGTTCCACAACTACATGTCCATGAGCCAGGGCGATGGTGGGCGGTTGAGGCATCGACGTGGCCGTATGCCAGCAACAGCAGCAGCTGGCAGTCGTTGTGGATGACAACAGGGCTGCAGCCGCCCCCGTAGTGCCAGCAGCAGCCCCAGCAATGCTGGGTCTGTGCTGTCATCAGACCGCCCCAGGAGACCACGTGGCACGTGGCTCTGGCCAGGCCCAACAGGGATCTGTGTCCAGTCAACGAACACCTGCTTCTGATGACAGTACCCAGTCTGGGTTGGTACCGGATACGGTCCATAGCACCCCTGCAAGGCACAGGTACCGTGTCCGTGGCCACAGACACTGATCTGTATGACCTGGCAGGTACAGTCTGTGGCTGTCCACAAACACCAGTATATGGCAGCCATGAGGTGGAACTGTGTGCATCCATACACACATGCAAATTGACAACACCTAGGGCTACCGCATACTAGCACACACTGCATCAACATTGCCCCACCTTCTACTGCTGTCCCTCACCAACACACATACACATACATGTCAATTGGTGGTATGGGTGGCTGACTCAGGCATACCAAGTTCACACTCTGTGCATATGATGAAACTGTGCCACCTCCTGCAATCTGTAACAACTGTGCAGGTACAGGTTAACATGTTGCTGATGCACAGGGTGACCACATAGATGTGTAGTAATAGTATCATGTTGTTAACAGTACTGTGTGCTGAATTAATTGTGGGTATATCACAGCATGCCTAATGCGGTAAGTGTGTGATTGTCATGTCCTGTTGTCTACACCCATGGTAAGTACCACAGTGTATCATCTGCACATGTTGGCATACTGGTGGTAATGATGTCAACAGAAGGCTACATACATAGGTAGCACAGGGGATAGGGTAATGAATGTAGTAATACACAATGATGGACATGTAAATTGCAAGTGGCATGTTGCCCACACTAGACTCTGCATTGCAGATGTTTGAGGATGTTGATATGTGTGCAGTACTACACGACTGGTACAGGACACACAGGAGCACCCTAGCACTGCATGCTCACATCTCATACCATGCTAGACAGCCCCAACACACATAACTAACTGTCACAGGAGGGAGAGTCCCCATATATGTCAGGGATACTGTGGTGGCAGGCCAGGGAGCATACATCCTACTAAGTATGGAACCACTGAGTGACGGCTCAGTGTCTGTTATTTGACATGTGTATTACTGCAGGTATGAGCACATGGGTTTCTATCCAGTTATTGTACATCCTGACAGTACCTGGTCTGTACACTTGTGTGCACTGAGACTGGACCCTAGCCATCTGACCCGTGTATTTCCATGTACATGTGCATAGTGCCTGCATATTTGCAGTGTTACCTACTGGAACTGGTACAGCTTGTTTGTTGTACAATGGACTACATGCAGCCCTGTTTACTGTAGCTTTGTTTGCATGCATGTTTGCTTGCAATTACCCTGGAATACTGATCACACCTGCAATGCATAGTTATAGAGCTTCTGTGGACTCCTAGTGCCATCTGCATAGCCTACTATATGTATGTCCATGTCCCACTTGACAGGATGTCACTGTTTGTCCTGTTCACATGTACACTGCCTGTGACACAGTGCATATGGCCTACCTGGCATGTGTCCACGTGAGCAGTCATATATGCTACTGCTAACTAATCACAGGCACTACACCTTCACACATTCATCTTCTGTTGAACTACCTGCTTTGCTAGGGACGGCCTGCACCTGTCACCCCTGGGCTTTCAGATATTGGCAAAGGCTCTTGCTACCCCCATAGTGCCTATGTTAGGCAGGGCTCAAATGACAAACCCACCTTCATAGGTATCACAAGGGATAAGAAACTAAGAGCAATGCTACCCAACGCCAGAAGTCTAAACCTCCAGAAGCATGCACCCAAAACACTCCTTGGCATGGAAAACATCGATATCTGTGCAGTAACAGATGCCTGGTTCAGGGCTACTGAGAGCACACCAGCACTACCAGGTTTAACCCGGTTGATTTCTTTGAAACAGTCACCAAGTCCATTGACGAGGGGAAGGTGGTTCACACAGCCTACCTGGACCTTGCAAAAGCCTTCACAACAATACCCCACTTGGGCATTCTAGAGAAGCTCACCAGGTTAAATATAAGCCCCTATGTCACTAGATGGATTGCACAGTGGCTCAAGGACAGAACTCACATGGTTAGCATTGCTGGAGCCATGCCAGACCCCACAACAGTTACGAGTTGTGTCCCACAAGGCTCAGTCCTGGGACCTCTCTTGTTTGGTATATATTTATTGGAGGTACAGGCCAACACGGACGGACTGTGGCTGTCCAAATATGCAGATGACTGCAAACTGACCACCATAATCGACTCTCCAGCTGACACAAGCATCTTCCAAAGGGGCATCATAGCAACAGACAACTTGTGCCAGAGCCATGGCCTTCTGCTGAACAGTGTTTAGAAAGGGGAATGTGCATCCTGTAGTCTGTTCACCTAGTTGCCAAAAGGGACATTGTCCTCACACACACTAACCCCCCTCAGCCAAAAACACACACTTGCCAATTGCAGGATTCAAACCCCTATCGACTATGTTATGACACTTGAGACGGACGCATTAGCATAGCGGGCTATTCGCATTACTGGGTGTTTTCCCTTCTCCTGCTGTACTTATAGAGTGCTGACATCATCAGTGTTTAGAAAAGGGAATGAGCATCCTGTAGTCTGTTCACCTAGTTGCCAAAAGGGACATTTCCTTCACACACACTAACCCCCCTCAGACAGACACACACACTTGTCATTCGCAGGATTCAAACCCCTACCTAACTATGTTATGACACTTAAGACGGACGCATTAGCAGAGCGCGCTATTCACATTACTGGGAGGTTTCTTTTCTCCTGCTGTACTTATAGGGTGCTGACATCATCGGTGTTTAGAAAGGGAATGTGCATCCTGTAGTGTGTTTTCCTAGTTGCCTAAAGGGACATTTCTCTCACACACACTAACCCCCTCAGACAAACACACACACTTGCCATTCGCAGGATTCAAACCCCTACCTAACTATGTTAAGACACTTGAGACGGACGCATTAGCAGAGCGTGCTATTCGCATTACTGGGAGGTTTCTTTTCTCCTGCTGTACTTATAGGGTGCTGACATCATCGGTGTTTAGAAAGGGAATGTGCATCCTGTAGTGTGTTTTCCTAGTTGCCAAAAGGGACATTTCCCTCACACACACCAACCCCCCCTCAGACAAACACACACACTTGCCATTCGAAGGATTCAAACCCCTACCTACACACTTGAGACGGACGCATTAGCAGAGCGCGCTATTCGCATTACTGGGAGGTTTCTTTTCTCCTGCTGTACTTATAGGGTGCTGACATCATCGGTGTTTAGAAAGGGAATGTGCATCCTGTAGTGTGTTTTCCTAGTTGCCAAAAGGGACATTTCCCTCACACACACTAACCCCCCTCAGACAAACACACACACTTGCCATTCGCAGGATTCAAACCCCTACCTAACTATGTTAAGACACTTGAGACGGACGCATTAGCAGAGCGCGCTATTCGCATTACTGGGAGGTTTCTTTTCTCCTGCTGTACTTATAGGGTGCTGACATCATCGGTGTTTAGAAAGGGAATGTGCATCCTGTAGTGTGTTTTCCTAGTTGCCAAAAGGGACATTACTCTCCCACAGACTTACACACACACCAACTCCACTCACACACACACACACACACACACACACACACTGAGCATTTGCAGGATTTGAAACCCCTACCTAACTATGTTATGACACTTGAGACGGACGCATTAGCAGAGCGCGCTATTCGGATTACTGGGAAGTTTCTTTTCTCCTGCTGTACTTATAGGGTGCTGACATCATCTGTGTTTAGAAAGGAGAATGTGCATCCTGTGGGGAGGCAGACACCAAGCACACTCTGGCTAAGCTGTCATTCCCTAGGGCAAACAGCCTAGTGTTGACCTCTACACCCATATGTTTAATTGTCAAATGCACATTATTTGTTGCTGATAGACTGTTTGCACATCTTTATTGCCATAGCATTCCCTGTTTGTATGAACAACTTGTGCATCTGTGGAAGATGTTTGCATATGGGAGGGATCCACTATATCACGTATGTCTCTATACTCATTTAACTGTGTGCACTGGGCAGACTGCTGTAATGTGGTTGGTTCCTGGAATAACATATAAAAATACCAGATATGTGTGTCCAACTGCTAAACCGAGATTTGGCCTAAGTGTGTGAGCATGCCCAGTTCAGCCTTCCCATGGCATGTTGTCTGACATATATCTCATTTATCAAAGTGTGTGAGCATGCCCAGTGTGAGCATTCCATATGTTGGACTCTGCAGCCCACCACATTTGTGGATGAGTGTGAACTTCAACAAATATCACCCGTTTATGGTTGTGTGTTGTGTGTCATGTTGTGTAGTTACTGTACAACTGCTTTGTGTGTGAACACAACAGGATTATACTGTGCCTGCAGTGTTTGCATGGGATACTTTGCATACAGTTGTCAACATCCTTTCACACTGACCTAACACTGTAGTACTGTATAGTGTACTGGTAGTACTTTGACTGTGGTGGACAGTATCCTGGGCTTTACTGCTATCACTGCTTTACATTTCGATAGTGAGCACAACAGCCTGGTTAGGGGCCAGTTGTGTACATCTGACCATGTTGCATTCTGTTCAGATATGAACTACTTAAACCAGGCTTGTCCAACATTGGTAGTGTATTCCACAACATAGGTGTACATTTGCAAACACTAGCGATGTGCCCTAGTCCATGTCTAATGCTAGTTGGAGAGTGTGTTTGTCCTTCAACACACATTGTAAGTGGAGTTTGCCATGACATATGTCATGGTTAGTATATTGTGCCTCTGTCTACCTGTGACATGACAGTGATAGCCAGGATAAATCTACCATCTCCCATCCACTCATCAGGATTCCTATTGAGGAAGATTGATAAGTGACTCTATGGGTAGCCTGTGCTGGGGGTTCACTCATGGGTGGGAGTGGCTTCTGTGTTATGGATCACGCAGTACAGCTTGTCCTATGTAAGTCAGTGCTGGGGTTCAGGTCTCTCATGTGCATAGCTCACTGCCATTCAGATTGTACAAGGTGCAGCATGTTTATTGATGCCAGCAACACAGGCAACACATGGCATCTGTGCAAGCTCTTTGATACTCCTGATGAGGTACTGTTGGGGACTTTATGGTTGATGGAGGTGTCTGCTGAGGTACATCCCACAGGGGCTATTGTAGTCAATTGTACCGCTGATGAAGGATGACTGCAGAGCCACAATGACCTCCCCTTATCTAGATCTGACAGCCTTCATGATTAGGTGGGTATATGGTATGTTTCTGTAAACACTACAGCACATGTTTGTCCAATGCAGGATATCTATCACCTTGTGTCCCCAGGTCTCTCATTACATGTTAACTACATAATGGGTTAACACCTATGTGGTAATTGGTGGGCACTTACTATTTATCCATGGGGGTTGACTATACACGTTTCTGCAATTAGCTTGCTGACATGGCTATGGCACCAGTTGTCTGTTTCTATGTGGCCCTTTTGTGGGATGCTTGTGTCAGCTGGTGGATCATATGTGGTGAGCAGTTTGTAGTCCTCTGCAAACATGTTCGGACACAGTCCTTCCATGTTTGCCTGTACCTATGGGACATATATACCAGACGAGGGAGATCCCAGGACAAAGCCTTGTGGGATGCCAGTTATATCTGGTTTGTAGTCTGACATGGCTGCAGCATGTCTGACCATGTCTGTTCTGTCCTTGGTCTGGTTTGCAATCCCTCTACTGACATGTGGGTTTATATTTAAGCTGGTGAGCCTATCTATAATGAACACGTAGGGTATTGTATAGAAGCCTTTGCAAGGTCCAGCTACACTGTGTGGAGCACATTGCCCTCATCAATGACCTTAATGACTGTTTCAATTGAGTCAAACATGTTTAGGGGCAGGATCTGCACTTGAGAAAGCCACACTGGGTTGGGTCCGGTGTCAGTAGGTCCCCAATATCTTTATGTCTGTGGTACATGCTGATCCTTTCCATAGCTGTGCAAACCGAGCTTCTCAGGATTCTGGGGTAGTAGTTTTCAGTATACATTCAGGCAACACCTTTGTTGAGAAGGACCACTGTTGTTGTACACTGCTCTTTGGGTACATATTCTGTGGTAAGGCTGACATTGAGCAGTAGTGTGGTTTGGCATTCCATTCATCTTGGAGTCCATGTTGCACTAAGCCCAGGACACCATCTCATACCATTGCTGCTGTGTGTTTTGCTTTGTAGATGTTGGCTGTTACCTCAGCATCTGCAATGTCAGGGGGCCAGCAGTCTGCTGGGATAGATATTCTGCATTCGGGGGGGGGGGGGGGGTTGCACTGCACCTGTCAGGATGTATGTTGGCAATATGTGTGTGTGTTTGTGATATTTGTGTGATTCAGGGCATATCTGTGAATTTCCAACATGGTTCCTACCATCAGTTGTGAAAGCCTTGGGATTATCCTTAGTGTCCTGTACAATTTGTATCTTCATAGGTTCATAGGTTCATACTAGGCTATCCACCTTGGGCATTTGTTAGCCTAGCCAGAGTGTGTGTGGCTTTTGACACCCCTTGCTATGTGAATATTATGGCCATTTATGATTTGCTTTGCTGTGCCTCTGTCTGGACATGACACAGTGAAGACCCCCAGTGTAACTCTACAATCATCCATCCACTTGGCAAGATTCCTGTTGAAGAATGTCAGTGAGGGGCTCTGCCTACCATGGAGTGGGATTCTGGTCCAGGGTGTGGGGAGCCTCTGGATTATGTATCTGTCCCACCAGCACATCCTATTTCATTATTTGTTGAGGTTGACATCTCTCACTCTCACAGCTCCGATGGATTTGAGTTTTCTGGGGTGGAGCATGTCCATTACTCCTGTGTTGGGCATGGCCTCCTACAACAGGCATGCAATGCCTCTGTGTAGGCAGTATGTGACTGCATTCAGCTGGGGTGTCTACAGCCAGGCAGCATATGACATATATTTGAGACCCTTTATCCTCTTGGTGAGGTACCTTTGAGGTCTTTCTAACTGCTGCAGGTGTCAGGTAAGGTACATCCCATATGAGGCAGTGTACTAGATTATGGGTGTGATTAGTGAAAAGTATAGGGGCACAATGACCTCTGTTGACGTAGATGTGAATCCTTTCCTGATACGGTGTCAAATGTAGACAGTCTTCCTAGCCACATTGGCAATGTGGGTGTCACATAACAGGTTACTGTCCACTTGTGTCCCTAGGGCCCTGGTTACTCCTTCCATACATAATGGTTTACCACCTATGTGGTAATTTGTGGTACCTTGTTTGGTATTTGGTGGGACAGTCATACTGTCCAGTGTCTTCAGGACAGCTGGGTGGAGTTATTGTGTGTGACAGTGTGGTCTGTAGCATGCTACAGACTGTACAGCAGTCTTGCCTACAGTTAGTTGCACATGGGTGAACTCCAATGCCTTGTGCATTGTCAGTTACCTGGACGTATGGGTGTCTGTGCTGACTATGGATACTCACCCTCCTTTTATGTTTTGTTCCAGGTTTTGGGGCCATGACACATGATACGTGGTATAACCTGGTAGTGCTGGTGTGCTGTCAGGAGGCTTGCAGCAGGTTTCTGTCACTGCACAGACATCTATGTTCCCCATTCTGGGGATGGCCTCAGGAGCATGCATATTGGGGTGTACACATCTGGCATTGGTCAGCATTTCCCTTATGTTTCTTCCCACTTATGTTTTCTAGGGTGGTGGGTCAGTCTTTTCAGCCTTGCCTACAAAAGGCTCTATGGAGGTGGCAAAGGCCTTATCCAATATTCAGACGCCCAGGGGTAACAGGTGCAGGCCATCCCAAGAACAGCTGCGTGGCTTGTCAAGCATGACATCCCAAGCAGACAGACATTGGATCCCCTTGGAATGACACCAGTAAGTGTGCCACTTGCTATGACTGATCATTCTGTGTTTGTACTGTGGCATTATTCTTGGTAAGGGTAGGATGCTGCAAACGGTGAGTGTCATACCGGCCTGGACTACATAATCAGAGAGCTCATCTATGTCTCTTTTCATGTAGTCTAGGGCGGTACATCTCAGGTCATTCACACCAGCATGGACTACGACTGCATCATATTTCTACTTGCTTTGGAGTGACCTACATACTTCTGTTATGTGGCATATTGTGGCAGCCTACAGGCAGCTGACTGTACCCTTTCCCTTGTTCAGTCTGGTGTGCGGGACAGCAGTGTGTCTGGCTATGGAGTCACCTATTACAACTGTATCAGGCATGTTGTTTCTCCTTCTGGCCTGTGACTGTTTGGCACACCAGCTTTGTGTGCTATGTGTTGCATGTGCTATGTTTGGAGGCTGTTTGATTGGGTGTCTGCTTTAGAGGCCTCTGTTGGTGTGCTGTGTTTGTAATTTGTGCCTCCGGGAATGTTTTACTGTGTTTATGTGTTTGGTTTGCAGTTGTGATAGGTCTATGTGGGACTGTGTTTCTGGTGTGTGTGGTTACCTTCTCCTCCTGACTTGTTTTGGGAGTACTGAGTTGAGGGAGCTCAGCCTCCAGTTTGGATGGATGGTTGCATCTCTCACATATATTTGTATTTCTTGGGTGGAGTTGGGGGTTGTCTGTGTACTTGGGGCAGGTGTAACATTGCCTCAGGATTCACAGATTCCACTTGTTGTGGCTGGCCTTAGTGGATTGTATGTGTGGACAGATTTTATTGCCATACTACTGATCAGTGATTACTTCATTGTTCATGTTTGCTCTATCATGTAGTAGCTTCCTCATTCTCTTGCATGTTTTGGTTATGGCTGGTGTCCACCATGCCAGATTTAGGCACTGTGTCTTGTTTTAATTTAGGACTGCATAATCCAAGCATTCCTGGCAGTGTTCATGGAATGGCTGTATTACAGGTTCTGAGGTGTGGCCCATATTTTGCACCTGCACGGGACCTTTAATGGATTCCACATCTGTTTGGAGGAGTGCAAATATTGCTTAACACATGTTTTCCACTGTGGTTTTCTGGCCAGGGACTGTGGTCAGGATTTGTATATCCAGTGTGATTACTCTATGGTCTGGTTTTACCAGTGAGCAATACACTTCTCATCTTGCCATCCAGTACCCATGTTGCTGATTATCACATCCAGTATGCTTACCCCTCTTGTGGGAGTGGTATGTTGTTCCTGGGCCTTTTGGTTTATGGATTCTATGGACTTTTGTCCTACACTGTTGGAGCTAGTATAATGCTCCCAGTCTATGTCTGGGTATTTGCAGTCACCCAATATAATGTGGTTTGGAGGACTTGATATATTCATGTATTCCGGCATAGGCTGGATGCAGTTCCTGGTGTTGGGACAGTAGTCTGTAGCGGGCTATAAACTGGGGGGCAGTTTTAGCCACTGTTACTTGAGCATGGCTAGTCCATGCTGCTTTTTGTTGTGGTACCGACATGGGGGTGTGGTTATCCTTGACAATTCTTGCTAGTCACCCTCCTTTTGTAGCTTGTTCCAAGTTTTGAGGCTGTACAGCACAGTATGAGGTGTAACCTGGTAGTGTTAGGGTGCTGCTTTGAGCCTTGCCTCAGTTTTCTGTTACAGCGCAGTTATCAACATTCTCCATACTGGGTGAGTTTAGACTGCATGCATCTTGCTGTTTCAACTTATCCCTTATCTTCTTCTTATCCCTTCTGATACCTATGGAGATAGGTTTGTGTTTTGAGCCTTACCTATTCAGGGCACACTGTGGGTGACAAAGTACAGTTTTGTACCTACCATAAATGTAGATGTTCGAGGATTCCATTGCTGCAGTCCTTACTATTGGGTATAGTCCGCATCCAGTCGGCCCGAATACCAGAGTATAGGCTGGCGTCGGTCAGCGCATTAGACTGACGTACGTCAGGGTACTAATGCGCATGACCGCGCGGGCTCATATCCTCAGTCTTTTCTGCCCCAGATGTCAGAAGACCCTAAAAGACAAGGCCCAAAATACCTGCACCAAAACATGAACAATATATACAAAAATATAAGCAGGTAAATCACCTACACAACCACCCCTAAACACAGAGGGAAGGAGGAGGGTAAATTGCAGCAATGGAATCCTCGAACATCTACATTTATGGTAGGTACAAAACTGTACTATGTTCTTCGCCTTCCATTGCTGCAGTCCTTACTATTGGGTAGAATCCCAAAGCAGAGGTAGGGAGGCTGGCAAATCATAAAGAAGCAGGAGCTGACAACATGCCTTGCAAAACAGCTGTGGCAAAACCAGCCCTAGACTTAGAGTAGATAGGAAGGTGATAATGCTTAGAGAAAGTATGCACTGAACTCCAAGTAGCTGCTTCCAAAATATCCTTAGTTGCCACCCGTAGAAATGCTGTTGAAGTGGCAGTAGCCCTAGTGGAATGAGGCCTAATCCCAGCTGGAACCTCCTTGCCATGATGGGAATAACAAAATGCAATGCAAAAGCCAATCCACCTAGAAATAGTTTGTTTTGACACAGGCTTGCCCTGAACTCAAAGCAAAAGAAACAAACAACTGCTGAGACTGCCTAAAATCCTTAGTCCTGCTTAAGTAATAACGCAATTGCCTGTGTACATCTAAAGTATGCAAAATCTTTTCCCTTTATTTTGGGGGTCTGCATAAAAGGTAGGCAAATGAATAGTTTGGTTTAAAGCCACACTAGAAACCACCTTAGGCATAAAGGAAGGATTAGTACGTAATGATACCCTATCCTTATGGAAAATCAAAAGGGCTCGACTGCCATAAGGGCCTGCAACTCAGACACCCTTCTTGCAGAAGTAATAGCCAACAAAAAGCAGTCTTCCATGACAAATATTTCAATTCAGCAGTAGCAGGCTCAAAAGGTTGTAGAGTAAGTTTTTCCAACACAAAATTGAGATCCCAAGCAGGAGTAGGAGCTCTATTGGGGTCTTATATTCTTAGCCCCTCTAAGAAACTGCTTGAACAAAGGATGCGAAAACAATGGTGGGTCACAATCATAGTGAGCTGAGATTGCTGCAGCATGAATCTTGATGGAAGAGAAGGACAGACCCTTGTCCAGTAACTCAGTAAGATATTGAAGAGCCATACTCAAATTAGGCTCAGAAATCTCCAAATTCTTTGCTTTACTCCAAAATACAAATCTCTTCCATTTTGCTGCGTACACTTTCCTTGTACTAGGTCTTCTAGCTTCCATAATCACATTTAAAACTTGTTGAGGAAGTTGAGACCTGCTGTGTTTCAACACAGAATAAGCCAGGCTGTCAGATGAAGAGAGTGAAGCTTGACATTGAGCAGATGACCGTCCTGCTGGGATAACAGATGTGGAATCAAAGGTTAAGGCCATGGAGGCTTCTTTACCAGACTCCGTAGTAGAGGGTACCAGTGTTGCCGAGGCCAATCTGGAGCCATCAAAATCATCCCTGGCCTGTCCTGTCCGACCCCCAACAGCACCTTTGGAAGAAGAGGCAGAGGTGGAAAGGCATACAGATGAAGGTTCGTCCAACCGAAAGACAGAGCATCCACTCTCCAAGCTGTGTGATGAAACCCCCTTGTGCAAAACTGTGGCAGCTGGTGGTTTAGTGGAGAAGCGAACAGATCTATGTCTGGAGTTCCCCATGACACTGTCAATTTCTGAAATACATGAAGATCCAGTTTCCACTTGTGGGGATCCATGATTTGTCTGCTTAACACATCTGCTAAGGAGTTCTGTGCTCCTGGCAGAAACCTTGCCTGAAGAGTTAGGTGCAAGCGTAGCGCAGTCTCCCATAAAATCATTGCATGCCTGCATAGAGGATAAGAATGTGTTCCCCCTTGTTTGTTGAAGTACCACATGACAGTTGTGTTGTCTGTTAGAATCAACACCTGCCCTGGAAGAAGTAACTCCTTGAAAGCCAGCAATGCGAACTGGACTGCTAACATCTCCTTTATGTTGATATGTAGATGCTGTAGTCTGGCAGGCCACTTGTCTTGTATCCACTTTACATTTAGATGAGCTGCCCAAGCAATGTCTGAGGCATCTGTCGGTAAAATCTGACTCGCCTCTGGCCGGGTCACAGAGAGTCCCTTGTTTAGGTGACATTCCTGAGCCCACCACAAAAATACTCTTTGAAGGCAAGGTATTATTTGAATGACAGTGTCTAAATCCTGGCAGTGCTGTGTCCATACATTTTTGAGATACCATTGTAACTTCCTCATATGCAGTTTGGCATTGGGAAGCACCAGAATACAAGATGCCATGAACCCTAATGCTTGAAGGACTGTCTCTGCAGTCAGCACGGACTGATGAGATAGTTGATGGAAGTAAAGTGACAGACTCTTTTGTTTGTCCGGGGTTAAAAAGGCCATCTGGGCTGCTGTATTCAGTCTCACACCCAGAAAGCACATGTCTTGAGAGGGTACTAGACTGGACTTTATTTCGTTCACATAATACCCTAGGCATCTTAGCACTGCTATGAGATACGCCGGATGCTGTAGAAGGTCTTCCTTTTCTTGAGCCAGAATGAGGCAGTCGCCTAAATAAGGATAGATTTGAAGTCCTTGTAGCCTGAAGTAAGGTATTACTGGAGCCAGAACCTTTGTGAATACTCTGCAGTAGATAAGCCAAAGGGCAATGCAGAGAACTGATAATGAGAATCTCCAGCTTGAAACCGCAGATACTTCCTGTAACTTAGCCTGATATGCACATGAAGGTAAGCTTCCTTGAGATCTAAAGTTACCATCCAGTGATCTTTGCCCAGCAGGGGTAAAAGCTGTTGTAACGTCAACATCTTGAACTTGGGAATGTCCAGATAAGTGTTGAGGAGAGATAAATCCAAAAGCAGTCTCCACGTGTTCCCCTTCTCTGGTACTAGGAACATGCGAGAATAAAATCCTAGGCCCCTTTCTGACCCAGGGACTGGTAGAATGATGTCCAACACCCATCTGTCTTGAGTAATTAAATCCCAATTTCCTTTGAAAAGAGACGGTTGTCCTTCCAAAGGAGCTGCCAGACGAGAATCTACTGGCAGTTGAAAAGGCAGGTCATTGGGTCTGTTTACGAAGGACTGACCCTGCCCTCACCAGAAGTCTGAGCAGGTGAACTCCCTGTTCTAGGCCTAAAGAACCTTGAGCCCTGCCCTACCACGTCTAGACCTACCCCTAGACTGGGAATCATAAGCAGGATATGTCCACCCCTTAGCAGGCCAATTTCTACTAAACTTCGTGGCTGTACCTGCAAAAATCTTTAACAGTTTGCATAGACTTAGCTTTGTCCTCCATTTTCTTTAAAACTGCTTCCACAGGTGAACCAAACAACACATCAGACTGTAAAGGAGCATCCAAAATCCTTGTCTTAACATGCTCAGCCAAATTTTGATCCCTCAACCAGGCATGCCTGCGAAGAACAGAACTAGTGGCAGCCACCCTCGAGGAGGCCTGCACAGCATCAAAACCACATTGCAAAGAATGCTTGCCCACTTGTTCAGACACATAAACTAAATCCAGCAAGTCTTTACAATCAATACCTTCCGCCAAAGCATCCACCTTAGATTTCAATTGTGAAAGGAGATAATTTTGATATTTCAGCATGTGAAACTGACAATTCAACGCCTCATGGCTAGAGTGGAAGAAGTATACACTTTCTTACCCCACCTATCTAACTAACGCCTTGCCTCTTTGTCAGTGGAACAGGATTTTTAACCACAGAGGCCTTAACACCTTTAGGCCCCTGAGAAACAGTTTCTGGGTCCCCTAGGACTCTTAAACAAATACTTATGAGCTTCGGGCACCCTATAGTACCTATCAGGTTTAACAGGAGCAGGAGGCAAAGAATCAGGGTTCAGGAAGCCTCTGCAAAACATCTTCCACCACATTCAACACAGGAGGTATAGCTAAGGGCCTATGCTGGGGTAAAACAAGAATTCCTAAGCCTCTTCCTGGAATCAGAGTAATCCTGGCCTTCCCATTTAAAGTGCTCCCTCATGGAATGCAGAGTCTCTGAAAATGAAAAATCCTCAGGAGGAGAAGAAGGAGTGGCATCATCCACATCAGAATTAGAATAATGAGGATACTCCTGCAAATCTTCCGCAGAAGATTCAGAAGCCCCTGAACCCTGTTCAAAACTGTCAAACTCTGGTTCCACTCTAGGCCTCTTATCAGGAGGGCCCATAGAACCTCTAATCATAGTAATCAAATCTTCTGCCATTTTAAGCATATGTTTCTTAGGTACAGAACCCGAAGGCTAGGAGAAGCCCCTACTGAAGCTGAAGTTGGCCTACCTCTAAAAGAAGTTTTGGCAACAGAAGGAGAGGCTCTAACTACATTGGGAAGAGAGGGAAGAATAGTTACCTGAGAAGCCCCCTCAGCCTGGCCTGCCTCCTGAGAGGGTACATCCTGTAACAGTAAAGTTTCTGCCTGAGACTCTATAGAAACTCCTGGCAAAACCTCTGGCTCCACTGAGCCATCTAAAGAACTGACGTCCGGGACTGCCGGTTCATCAACCCTAGGCTTCGCTGTTTTGTCCTTGCGCTTCTTGGATGAAGCGGGCGTCGGAGCATCCGACGGCATTTTATAATTGCAACGCTTCCCAAACACTAATCTGGCACAGTCTAACCTCCTCTTAATAGTGCGTTTGTTAAACTTAGCACAAGAGCGCAACCAACAACGTCGTGCTCAGGCCCTAAACAAGGTATACATAATGTATGGTAATCCCTATGAGGTATTTGTTTCCCACAAGAAATACAGTTATTCACTTTTCTGACATCCGGTTAAATACTGAGGCAAGAAAAACCAAAATGTTCCCAACGGGTACTTAGCCAACTCTGATTCGGTCTGAAACTCCGGTTTCGGAAATATTTCAGAACGCCAACCTGCACTCGCAAAACTGCTTCTGCATCGGATCACGCGCAAAAGACTGAGGATATGGCGCGGTCATGCGCATTAGTACCCTGACGCCAGTCTAATCGCCCTGACCGACGCCAGCCTTATACTCTGGTATTCGGGCCGACTGGATGCGGACTATACCCAATAGTAAGGACTGCAGCAATGGAAGACGAAGAACATCAGCCTTTGCCAGTATCCATATGGCCTGCACTGATAGGTGCATGCCAGTCCTAGCAGGTGGTGCATCATGTCATGCTCAGCATGTCATCCCAGACTGGCACACATTGGATCCCCTTTGACTAACTGCGATACTTCAGTCAATTGTTGCACTTGATCATCTCATTGTCATGTTGTGGCATGATGCTTGGTGAGGGTAGGATGTTAGTCAGGGTCCTCAGGTGTGCATATAGTACATGGTGTTACATTACTTAACACATAGCATTCATGCCTCAGGTGGTGCTGCAGGGCTGTCTCTGTCGGATGCATATTACACTTCCCTGTACATGTTTGAGAGCAGGTTGTGTCATGTTAGGCATCCCTGTTACTATATGAGTGAGTCAGAGAAGGGTATCATTCCCAGGGTTCCTACTGAGCCAATGTATGTGCTATGCGTTGCCTCTTTGCCAAGGCCAGGGCATACTGGGCACGCCTCCTTCTGCCTACTGGGGCAGGCTCAGGTTTTCCTCCTCCGAGTCACGCTCTGCCTGTGATGGCCTTGGCAATGGTGGGGGGCTGTTTGGCCCGGCCCTATGCTGGTCCTGCTGCAGCTGTTTTCGCAAGATCATATTATGTAGCATAGCACATACCATGACAATTTGGGTACATGTAGTTGGTGTGTACTGCAAGGCTCCACCAGATGTGTCCAGACACCGGAACCGTGACTTGAGCAGCCCAAACACACGCTCTATTACATTACGTGTTTGTGCGTGTGCCTCATTATGGCGTTCCTGTTCAGGTGTGTGTGCGTTTCTGATGGGTGTCATCAGCCACGGCTCCAGTGCATAACCTGCATCCCCACTAGGTGTCCGTGTGGGATGTCCCCATTGGCAAATGTCTGGTACAGCTGCCAGATGCCAGATGTGGGAATCGTGGTAGCTCCCAGGACAGCCAGCACACACATTCATTATTATGCCCTGGGCATCACACACAACCTGGCAGTTGATGGAGGGGAAGCCCTTGCGGTTGATGTATGCCCTACCCCGCTCACCAGCTGGTGCTTTGATGCGTATGTGCGTGCAGTCTATTGCACCCAGTACCTCAGGGTATTCCGCTATTTGCTGGAAGAGTCGCATATTGCTGGCCAATACCTCACGGGCATTGGGGAAATATACATGATCACCGACATGTGCTGACATGGCATCTAGGAACTGGTGCAGTACCCTGGAGGCTGATGCCTGTGATATCCCCATCATATCACCAGTTGGTCTCTGGAAGGTACCTGTTGCTAGTATTCTTAGGCCTACACATACCTTGGTTTCCACTGGGATGGGTTCCCTCTGTTGGTTCTGTGTGTGAGGCGTGGCCTGCACAGCTCCACTATTTGCTGCAGGAGGTCTCTGTCCACTCTATAGCGCTCTACTATCTCCAGCTCATGTAACCCATGGTAGGTGACCCTGGGCCTGTACACTCTTCTCCGTCTCCTCACTGTGGGTTGTCTGGCACCATCTGCATTGTCACCACCCTCAGCAAGTCGCCTATGTCTCATTATGACAGCTATGGCAGCCCCTAACATTTCTGCTCTGAGTTCAGCTTTTTCAGATTTCACTTCTAATAACTTAACTCCTGTCTTGCAGTGTCTCTTGAGAGAAACATTCTGCACTGCTGTTTGCAGAGTTTTAAGTGCTGGGCTGGGCTACTATTCTGCCTGTGTAATTGCCTGCATCTAATTGTTTTCACCTGCTAGCTCCAGCAGTATTCCCTGCTAACTTCCTACTACATCTGTTGCTTCCTTTTTCCTTTCTGTTTCCTCAGGGAGGAGCCGTGTGCAAACCAGCAGAAACACGCTCACAGTGGCTTACACGCACACATACTTACACAGTTCAGAATCTGCTTATTCGGTTTTAAACGCGTGCACGCCCGCGCAAACGGTGTTAAACATCTCCCAACACGCTCCCACATGCTCAGTCTGCCTTACACGCGCACACTGCCTTACACGCCAAGACACTGCCTTACTCGGCTTAGGCGCGCATTACGCATACACATCCAGCAAGAAACTTTGGTGTAGGCAACAGTGTACACCTTCCATTTCTTGACTTTCTCATGCTTACTTAGTGGCACACCTCTTTCCATGATATCTGTCTGACATCTGTCATGTAACTCTAACCTCCAATGAACTGCATTTCTTTCTACCATTCCCCCCTGTGATGTCACCTATCTCCTACTCTGTTCCTTACCCTTATGTAACTCTTACACTACTCAGAATGTGCTCATTTGTTATGTGACAGTGGAATTCAGTATCCTTACACTCATTTGCATCAGATTGCCTACTAATGCTTAGTTACATCTCTTAGACTCAGCTTCCCCCCTTAGCAACCACTACACGGTGGCCATGTTGGTTTTGCTCTGCTGGTCCCTGCATTGACATTCCATGTATTGCATTAAACCCACCTTTGTGGGTTAAAAACCTTCGTTTTTATGTTCTATGCAGCGCAGCCCGTTTGTGCGGGGCTGCGCTGGGTTTAAACATTGGCAATCGCCGAAAAAAAAAATTATATTTCTCATATATTTGCATCAGGTTACCTTGCCAATGGCCACATATTTGGCCATTGGCATGCTGCCTGACACATATGCACCCTTTATTTGGAGCTGACATGGCTCCATTGCCATTTTTGCAGAAACATACTCAGTTGTCAACTGAGTACATTTCTGCAGCTAAAACAGCTCTTACACGGGCTGTTCTGGGCTTCCTGGATCGCTAATCATCCTCATTTGCATGCTATTCGGCTGCAAGTGAGGTGATTAGCTTATCCACGCCCACTCCGTGTAAGAGCCGTTTTAGCTTGACTCTTACACGGACTTTGGGCTGTTCCTGGATCGCGAAGGCTGCATGGAGTCTTACACTACTCTTAGACTCCATGCAAGCCTTCGTGAATCCGGCCCTATGACTGGAATTCAGTAATGAACTTCAGACTCTGGAGCTGTGAGGTAGAGAGCTTTTTACTGGGTCACCATGTTACTAGGGTGTTTTAATTATGCACCTCTTTCTTGTCAGAAAGTCTCCAGGTTCCACAGCTCTGAAATAAAAAAAATGAAAAAAAGATGGCATGGAAAAAGTATGGATGGCTCAGATTTTAGGTATCTGTGTGAGCATCCCCATACTATTCTTGATCAGCGTTCTATTTAAATTCACCTCCTCAGTTAAGTCTATTTTATTTATTTATTTTTTTATTTCTACATTGGGTTTGGAAAACGTTTTTCCATAAATATAAAACTGGTTAATCTGTTGAGTATAGTATGATTAAAGCATAATTTACAGAGTTGGAACATTACAGTTATGATGCTGGTAAAGGAAAGCATGTATCTTGAAAAAAATGATGATATTATCTGAAGTGTTCTCAGGAAAACAGCTTCATTGTCCCACAGTTAAGACAAGCATAAACTCCCTAAGGATGTACATTTGAAAACAAAAATGAAAATTAGTACTTAAGCATAAGGAAAACTTTCAATTATGGAAGACCAGATTACAGCAGTGAAAAAAGCAAGAGAAAAATAACCTTTAACAGTGGATCGTCACACTTTTCAGCGTCTGTCTCTTCCAACCAAAAGCAGTCTTCCTTTAGTGAACTTCTGGTGAAACAGCCACTATCTGGAGTAGTATCTAGTGTACAAAAAGTATGAATTGCTTGCCTACATAAGTGTTCATATTTTTTTATTTTCCTCATCCACTACTTGCTGGTTAAATGCCTGAAGGCAATGCACCAATGCAAGAATTATTCAGAAACATTGCTGGTTAAATGCCTGAATGCAGGAATTATTCAGATACATTTTTTTTTTGACATTTTTAATTTTGCATTCTTAATACAGATGTCCTTGCTGATAACAACATTGTGATTCCAACACCAGCACCACCTATCTGGTTGTACTGTTATTCCACTGTCTGCCACATTTTGTCTCATATCTGTGTGGGTCTCCCACATCTAAGGGGGTGACAACAGGGATGTATGTCTCACATCAAACTGAACAGCCACTGGTAAGGTGACAGGGTTCTGGTGTACAAATCCCAGAAGTCATAGCATTCTATCCAGTATATGGAGGATCCTCGTCAATGTTATGCCTTCTTTCTGATTTTCCAGTTTTTATATTCTAGACATCAGTTTGGACTTTATTAATTTCTACTTTTATGGCTTTTTATGTAGTGGAACTGCTAGATCATCATAATTAGCTTCCACAGAATTCTATATCAGCATACTTAACAGTTCTGTAATTAGGTTCTATAGCTTATCTGGAAGTAGAAGAAATGGAAAAACTATGTCAGCCAGGTGTTCTGTACCTATTATCAGAAACTACTGTTTCTATGTTTGTATAAGGAATTATAATAGACTTTACTATTTAATGACAGCATTCCTAAGCTGGGTCAAAGTATGAGGCAAAGCCAAGTCCTTTGATTTGAGATTACACATTTTACCATGGCACATATTCCCATGCCTTAATCCAAACATCTGTCAGGTTCCCACCAAATTCCAGTGAGAAGTATAAGCTCCTCTGAAACCATATTACTCAAACTGTGTGAGTTGCAAATGCATAAATTTCAATGTCAGCAACTTCCAAACGAAATGGTTAAAAAAATCAAGATATCTACTACATAAAATTGGGTAAACAGTTTAATCCAACCCTGATATTAAGAGGAAAATAGCCATTAACTGAATTGCATGTTCAGCTGCTCAGTGTATGAGCTGTGTAAGCATTTGCGCATATTCAGTACTACACAACTCACACGTGCACACACACACACACACACACACACACACACACACACACACACACACACACACAAAGAGAGAGAAAGAAAACATGATGGGGGGATTATGGTTCTGATTTGGTTTCTTCTTCCCAGAGTATTTGGCTTATGTTCAAACCTGGCCAGAAAGAAGTAAATCCAACCATATCTCTTATTCTTACTACATACTGACACATAAATAACTCACAGTCCTGGACTACTTTTTTAAATGAATGCACCAGATCATGTCTAATAATATGTATTTATCTATTTTGAACAATCTGCTGCCTATGTCATTGGATCAGTAAAATCATGGCTTTATGAATGTGCATATATTTTCGGCTTTCATGTGTGACAATATTCGTACGGCTCTAAGAGTGAGGATCACATTTTAAATACAAACAAGGATGATGGAACACTTGCCTACCATTCTGAGTATTTCCTTAAAAAAAATAAAAATCTGAGTTTCATGAATTCAAAATGCCATACCTGTTACAATCCTGTACTTATCTTTACACATTTCATTAACATTCTTTAAATGGATCTGCTGGTCAATATCAACCTTTACTCCTGATAACTTTAAGTAAGCCTGGAGTGAAGTGGGCACCTTTACTGTTACAGATCCTGTTTAAAAAAAAAAAAACAGACAAATTACTACATAAATCAAAATAATATATTCAACATGCTGGGGCATTATTTTCAGTCTTTAAGCAGACAAACAGCTTACCACTAAGAGACCCACACAGATGAAAACCTTTCTTCCTGTATACTATTTATTATTTGTATAAGTCAGTCATTCTTTATGTAAAAATATTCTTTTGGTAAGAAAATGCTGAAGAATCATCCCATTTAAATGTAATTTAGGTATTTTCTCTTGGACAACGATGGAATAAAAAAAAACTGTAAACTAGGACTTATATAAAGACTGCAACCTTCTAGCCAAAGATTTAAGAAAATGCTGTTTGTAGCCACACTGATACTGTATGCCTAGGGAACAGTATTCTTTGAACCATCCCCGTACTGTTACATGATGCTTCATTACTGGTGGGTCACAGCACTTCAGCCATCATCTGAGCATCACCTCCTGCATTTAGCTTACTTCTGCCAAGCATTTTAAAGTAATGCATAGGCTATACTGCTCAATATTCAGTACCCAGTGTAAACAAATTCAAAATCAAAATCAAGCAGAACACTCTTCATTATATACATAGGAATGCTTGCATGTGTGTGATTGTGTGTGTGTGTGTGTGTGTGTGTGTGTGTGTGTGTGTGTGTGTGTGTGTGTGTGTGTGTGTGTGTGTGTATATATATATATATATATATATATATATATATATATATATGGATCTAGGACGTTTGATTGAATGATCAAACATCTGAATCCATAACCACCGAACACACTTTAACAAAAGCACTTTAACCGAAAAAGCGCTTTCGTTAAAGCGTGTCAATTTAAAAAAAAACAAACACTACATTTACGTTTTTGCAGGGGGGCTTCGGCCCCCTGCACCCCCCCATGTGGGGGGTTGTGCCCCCCAACACCCCTCCTACTTTAATATTCTCCCGGTGAGACCGCACTACAGTGGGGAAAAGGGAATTTTCCCTTATCTGCACTGTAGTACGGCCTCGGCAACAGGAATACTTACGCGAAAGTGCTTCTTCAGTGAAAAGCACTTTCGTGTAAGTATGCTCATGCTTAATGGATTCGGATGTTTGATTATTCGATCAAACATCCTAGATCCATATATATGCACATACACACACACACACATATAAATATATATATATATAATATATATATATATATATATATATATATATATATATATATACATATAGATACATATAGATATACACACACGTACACATAAAAGGGAAAAAACAAAGCTGTGAATAATCAATGCAATGATGAAACAAATCATAATCATTAATGTACTGTCAAAAACATACATGGTTCACCTTTGTGCTTCAAATCTGGTTAGCAACCCCCCCCCCCCCAACGCTTTGTTAAATTCAACATCTTCCATAAAGTATATGCATCTACAAACAGACTCTGTATGCATGCGGCATGTACAAAGCAAAATAAAGCTGAAAATAGTTGTACCAATACATTTACTGAAATAAGTAGCCAAAACACATGGTGAGTAATCTGAAGATGGAATAAATTAAGTAAGGTGTGATAGTTACTAGGAAAGCTACTTATAAAGGGATCATTGTTGCAAAAATGGTGGCTCCTGCCAGGTCCATAGTTTTAAACGTAGTGAAAATGGTTAACTGCCTACATGTGCAGCAGTTAAGCCAGAAAAGGAAATGATACAAGATATTATAAATAATAACCATCATCAACCCCCTAAAATGACTTGGAACAGGAAAAAGAGAATTCTGGCTAGACTAAATAGAACTTTTAAATGTTTTTTGTTAAAAGTGCTCGTGTTCAGGCTCAGTCTGAATTGTGAGATGCATATGTGTAATTTCAGCAATACTTGTCAAAATCTATGTGGTCGACAGAAAGAGTTTTGGTGTATAATACTATAATATAGTAAGGAAAAGTATAGTTCAAAGAATTAACTAAATGTTTTTGCATTTTGAAACAATTACAGCTATAAATTGCATTTCTCAAGTGAGATGGCCTATTTTTCCTATTTTTAATTATTCTGAAAAAATCAGCTTGCCTTAATATTTGTCCATATGAGAGCAATGACTGACTCAGTTAGAAGTCTGGGTATTAGAGAACCAGGAATCACCCACAGTTCACTGTTCAGAAACATAAATTTCATTGGTCCATGTGATGTGTTCGATGCTTTGGTTAACTTCTCAGAGACTTTGTGTAAGCTCTGATGTGTCATTTTTAGAGTTTTGACTGCTTATTTTATTAAATTTCCTCCATTTATTGTTTTATTGCTAAGCCTCACTTTAGCCACTCTGGCTTAGATTGTGGGCTTTTAATTGTGCTGAAACTTCAGCATTTTCTTCATGGCAATGTTTCTTGATGGTTCTGCTACGTTTTGGATGACTATGGAACTGCTCAGTTTTAATACCTTTTTGGATTCTGTTAACTCAGAGGTAAAACTGATTGGACTCCTTCATCCAGAATTCTGACTGCCTTTGATTTCAGTTTAGTGGACTATATTTGGCAGCTACTCTATATTTTCTACACATCATTTATGTCCACCTTCAGGGAATAAACCAGGTGATTTGTTTTAGTCTTTTTTGCCCTATACATTAAAAGTTCTGTTGCTACACTTTTGCAGTGTTCAGCCATCTAGTTAACATATTATTTTATGAATGGTTTGGGAGCACATATTGTTTTCATCGGCTATACTTTCAACAGTTAATTATACCACCTTTTAATACTGGAAAGTCCTGAAGAGACTAAATACGGGTTCTGGACATTTGAAATATATATATGTGTTTACAGGAATACTGTGCCTTTCTTTCTGAAGTCTACAGAAAGGGAAACACCTTATTAATGTGGAAACAACAGATTTATTTGTTGGTACACACTGGCCATTTTATATCTTTATATTTTAATATGAGGCCTCAGTTATAGCACTGAACAAATCTTAGTTACAGAGCAGAGTTCTACCTCAGCTTTTATGTTTACTCTCCAAAATCAATGAAATGTCAGGTTTGTTAAGCATCTTTCTGACTTTAGAAAGTTTAAATAATAAACCTTGTGTAAAGCACCACCATTCCCTTACTGATCTTACTGTCTAGTCTCATGGAAGAGGATTAACAGCACTTAGTGGTCACCACAGAACAGCAGTGGGAAATACACACAAATATTTAAACTATTCAAACTCTTCAATTGGCCTTTTTGGCCAGATTTATTGTTTAACTTATTTAAAAGCTTTTTGTTCTTCCAGTCACTAATCTACGGTAGTGGTTCTCTGTGTAGCTACATTTGTGTGTTAGTTTTCAAACCGGTAAAATAGTGCTCCTACACATTTTTTCCTTCATCTACTATGGTACATGGAAGTTGTTTAAGTTCCTTGCATTACAAAGAAATAGAATCAGGTCTCAAATCATAACCCTTTTTGTTATGTGTCCTCAGCATGGGCATCAAGATTCTCCTTTCTATGTTTGCTCAAAGGCAAATTTCTTGATGTTCATGTCTTGAACATGGAACAAACTGATTATAAGTGGAAACTTGACTATAATATTCTACATAGTTGTATTCATCTATGGCTTTTTGGTGTTTCACTTTATTATCAGCAAATTCCAAATGGTTGGATTTCTCTGGGAAGGTACGTAGATGGATATTATCCTATATTAACAATGAAAATTCAGTTAGTATTGTATGCAGTATGCATGAGTGTTTGTTTTCAGTTCTCTCAGATCTCATCAGGTCTGCTAGAGCAAAGCAGCCTGCTTAATATAACTTAGCCATTACTTTTAATAATGTTAGTTCATAGAGCACTGCAATTACTTTACAAATATGGGAAAAAGGCTTGTTAAGCACCTTTCTGACATCATTAAGGTGCTCTAAACCTGTTAATACTTTGTTATACCACAATATAAACAAAGAGTGTAACAGACTGAAGTGATTCACTGCTGATAAATCAGTTAGTTCTTCTGAGGAATATTTTGCTTCTGCTCCCTGTCTGTGTACTGGCAGTGCTAACTGTTTCACGACTTTCACAGCTTGCAAAATGCTGTGCTCCTGCACTTTTTTTTTCTTTTACTGCTAGTACATGGAGCCAATAAGCCACCACACAGTACAAAGAATTATGACCGTTTCTCCAATCGTAATTCTTATTATGTGTTTTTAATAAGGATGCCAAGATTCACCACTTGAGCTTTGCTTCACTCCACTGTTGAGGTGAATTTATTGTCATCCATGTTTTGAACACATAAGTTAGTTATGATTCGAGACCTGATGATAATTTCTAAGTGGAAGTTTGCCTTAATGTTTAAGTAGGTTCTTTTAACTTTTATATTTTGACTGTTTATTTCATGCTGTGTGCTCTTACTTTGTACATGCTGGACTGTTTGTTTTCTCTTTGTTTATCCACATCAAGTTTGCTGGGAGAAAGCTGACTGTTTACTACAGCTTAGCCGTTAACTTTAATAACATGCGTTTGTTTCCACTTGATATACTATTTTAACCTATATACCTTAGTTGTTTGTTTTCTGCTACATGCTCCTGCTAGGTAGACTTGCCTAAGGGTTGGTTATTTTATTAGGAGACTCTTGAACTTTAGCACACATTTATTAATGGAGGGTGGGTATCAATAACTTTACTCATTAAGTAACTGAATTTACGGGTTTAATTTTTTAAATTTGACGTTGCAGTTTTACTGATGGCATGTAGTGCAAACTTTAGGCCATTACTGTCCAAGACAAACCATATCTGCAAATAAAGTAATTTAATTATTGTATTCAAAACATTCTTGAATTTCATGCTTTTAGTAGTTATTACTTTTCATATACACACTTACTTTTTTTTAATTGGCTTCTTGAGCTAAATATGACCGAGATATCTTTATTGCCCTCAGCCTATCTGATATTCCTTGCTCACCCCTTATATTTCTCTTTTACATAAAAGGCAGGGAATCATGAAGAGTCACTGTGTGGGGTTGGGTGGAGTGGAGTCCAACTTTTTGGGGACCTATTAGGACTAGGGTGATCAAACATCACCCTTGACTGAAATAATGGGGGAACCTGGGTCTTCTAGATCACCACCTAATACTGAGGAAGCTGGCAAGTTACTGCTGGCAGATAAGACTTGTTTCACTCCCTCTTTTGGAACTATTTAATGTCAAGTTGATATATCACAAGACCAGCATTGTTTTGTACTTGCAATGGGAAGATGACCTGTCATTTATTATGAAGTCCTACACAGATAAAAAAAATAATAAGTCTATTTTGCAGTTGCCATAACAAGAAGTTTCCATATTATTTAATGCCATTAAGAGGCCATATCAGAGAAAGAGTAATGGTCTGTTTTTGATCTGGGCATCAGATGCCCCAAAATAGCAATGGATCATCCAACTCTGATGACTGTGTATTTTTTTGATCCCTCTACTATCCTTCATGATACTAGCCCAGCACTTTGATGCCTGTTCACACCAGGTCTAACAGCTGAATGCTTGCTCCCTCTGGACTTTAATCCAGTGCTGCTGGGGCCCGTCATAGTTCTAGACATCCAGGAACTTGGCACATCTATGCATCCATCTAGGAGGGGGATTACTTATGATCTACCCACTTAACACCATTCCTTGCAGACCTAATGGTATGCCTGGGGGAAGACATGCAATCGAGACATGTGGGGTACCCCCCCCCCCCGCCTCTGCAACAGCTCAAAAATGTCTCCACCCTGTAAACGCTCTTCAGGTACGCCTACAATGTGCCTTCCCTAGCCTCTACCAGGGATTGACACAGTAGATGCCCACAGGTCAATCCACCTACCCCAGGATGGTAATGCTATCCCTGTTTTGTGCACCATCAGTCACCCTAATCGAACCTGGGTCGTTATGACACTAGAGTGGCTGTTGACTATGCACTTAATGCAGAAATAAACTATGATTTCTAATTGTATATGTCTACCTGGATCAATGGGGACAATTCTGCAAGAGTACGTGGACTTTCACAGATCAGCATGATAAGCCCATGGCAAATTACAGCATCACCATGAGAAATGCTGTAGACCATCTAAACTTCATTATTAGAGTATAACATACGCCATCTAGCCTCACAAAAGATAATATCATACTTGAGAGTTCTGGAAGTCAGGTTACAGTCTAGAATATTAATACAGAAGAGCATGCCTTTTTAAATGTAAACTTACTGTGGATGACCACTATTCAGAGATCTCAAAGAGTCACTAACAAACTGTCTCTTAACAGATTTTGATTTAATCAATACTACCAGTACATCATTTTAGAAAATTGGCAGAATTTATAATCCAGCTTGGCTGGTAGCCCAGACAGATTTTACATCCCTGAGATGAGAGTATGAACTGTTCTTTGAAATTAATGTTGCTGTAATCCAGTGTGTTCTCCCAATACAATCTTCCTGAATATTAACATGATCTGGTCTGAGATTCCCATGACTTTTACTGGTCAGTCTTTTCAGATGTCAGCTGCAATAATGCTTTCAATTTTAAATCCTAACACTTGCAGTCTCAATCCTAGCACTACTAAGATAATTACCTTTTGCCTTAAAATCTGGGTCCTCTTATTTTCTAGACAATGTTATCTTGTGCTGTTCTACAGGAGAGGTTTTTTTCAGCTCTTCTAAAAATGACAAGTTACCTCTTTCTTCACATAGTCAACACTATACCTGCATGGAATGGAAATTACAGTCAGATCTTAAACCTTCCTTTTCAGTTAAGTTTATTTAGAAAGTGGTATACATTCAGCTGATTTTTAATTTGACCTCTTATGGCTTATTAGAGCCTTGTCATTCTGGATATAGATCTGGGTACTGTGTGAGGATGAATGGGCATGCCTTCATTGAAGGTTGGGCATCGGGCTGGCAACTTGGCACTGTAAAAATCCACTGCCAGTCATCAGCGGACTGGATTTCTGCTGTGGCGACCCCTAACCAGGAAAAGCTGAAAGACTGTACAAACATTAACTTTTTGTGCATAGTAAAGGATCTCATAGTAGCATTTGTTCAAATGCTGTATTCTGTGCTAATCTACTCAATTTCTTGGCAGCTTTTAACCATGATAATGAAAATACAGTTATTGACCATCTGTGGATTCACTATGGCCTTACATTCAAAGTCCTTGAGTGGTTAAATTCTTACCTCTCGGTGTATAATTAGAAAATTGTTTCAGTTATCAGCTCAGTTTTGTGATAATCACTAACTTGCTGAGTTCTAAATGAGTTTAATTAGGGAACATAATTATAGAAAGTGGTGTAAAATAATTTAGCAAAACCAACTGTACCAGAGTACACATGGAAGTAATGGTAAAAATACATTATTTAACACATGAACTCAGTAATACTAACAGCACTTGAATGCATTTTTGCTAAGACTTCCTCAGACATATTACATGCAACCCTTCCCATTCTCTCCACAGCTCATCTTTCCTATTGGATCACACCTCACTTATAGGATCCACTGTGACTTTCATTCATACCCATATCCATTTTTGAAATCATAATGCTCACATAGAGAGCCCTACACACCCTGAATCTTGTTCATCTAAATAGCTACTGGTCTCTTTTATCTGTTCATGTTTACTTTGAACTGATGGTAAGGGACTATGAGTGATTCCAAGGATATTCTTTGAATCACCTGGGTAGACAACCTTCTATTTACAAGAAACAACATTTTTTGAATTCAGTATCTTCTCAGCTTTGGGCCTGTGAACCTGAGCCTTTTATAGAAAGTCACTTAAATAGCACCACCTACCCAGTTATCATATATAAAATAATACAAAATAAAAAAGAAATGCCATCTATTCTTGGTTTCTAAAGCCAAACCTAGGTAGTTTACCTTTGCTGATTATTGTATGCCAACTCTGTTAGAGTAAAATGATCAAGCCTAACTAGGAACATGATGACTTGAAATCAATTACATACGTCAGCAACTGAAGGAGCTGGTGTGAGGGAGGATAGGAATGGCGAGACTTTGCTCAATTTTTTCAGGCCGGGATAAAGTGTTGACATTGTGGAGGTGGCCCACTGCCTGTTTCCCAATGAAAACTGGTAAATCAGGAGAGCAGCAGAAGGCCTGGCTAACCATGTGCCTAGACCTGGGCAGTGTGAAGGCCTTCATGTAAGGGGTTGGGATTGCCATTCATGCACAAGTCAGCTGCTACGTCATAATACAGCCTTTACAAACAACAATTGAGAGTTAGGGCCATGCCAAACAAGGGGAAAGAGTCAGGAAATGCCCCACATAAAGTGGTGAGCCCAGAGGCAGCCTGGAGCTATGGAATGGAGAGAGGTGATGGAAGTTAAAGGAGGCTCAAGATGTCACCAGATCAAAAGGGGGAGTGAGTTTGGCATCATGATTAAAGTATTCACCCCATAGACACAAGGACCAGGGTTTGATTCTGTCTTCACATTATTGGCTAGGCTTAGAATGGCCCTTTAGGGCAGTTAGCCAAGTAATCACCTATGAATCTATTAAGAAATAGCCATGGTTTGTGTGTGCGTGTGTGTGTGGGGGGTTACATTTGACAACAAAATTGCTGATTATTTTATTAATTATCTAATATTTGTATCTTAACCACACATTTCTCTCTTTTTTATTTCTCTCTTTTTGAGTAATTTCAGTATACTTTTTTATGGAAGCGTTATTATGAATATTTTTACAATTTGCAATTCTGTGTTTTCTAAATATATTGGACACATTTTAAAGTATTGGTGATCTGTTAAGGAATCCTCCTTGATGGGTTTTAAAACAAAAATCCATCCTCTTAACCAAACACTGCGCTGTATTTATTTTATTTAGATCATCCCACACTCAGGGTACACTTATGCAGCATAACAGGATGGTTCTCAATAAAAATCTGTGGAAGCAACAGAGACTTCCAAAGCAGAAACGCATGCCACCTCCAGCCCCAACACAACCCAAATGACACATAGCCCACAAACTCACTGTGCCACTCAACCACAGCCCATAAAGCATAACAATGTACCCAACACTCTAGTCATAGCTGACTCTATAGTCAGGCACACTGATGTTCCACTCACCAGGCTAAAAAAGGAGAAAGTTACTGTCGGGTGCCAGGATCTGCCACATAACGCATGCACTTAGGTCACGCCACAACAAGTACAAATATGACTCTGTCATTGTCCATGTCGGTGAGAATGGCCTGAGATATACCTCCATGGACTACATGAAAAGAGACATGGAGGAGCTCTCTGATCTTGTAGCCCAGGCAGGTATGACCCTAGCCCTGAGTAGCATCCTGCCATCACCAAGAATGATACCACAGTACAAGGACAAAATGATTGACTTCAACAATTGGCTAAGCTTCTGGTGTCATTCTAAGGGGATCCAGTATCTGTCTGTCTGCCTGGGATGACATGATCGACAGACCATGATGCTTTGCCAGAGGTGGCCTGTACCTGTCATCCTTGGGATTCCAGATACTGGCTAAGGCTCTTGCCACCCTTATAGTGCAAGGATCAAATGAAAAATTCACCACCGTAACAGATACAAGCAAGCAAAATCTGAAGGTAATGCTACTCAATGCTAGAAGTCTAAACCTCAAAATGCATTCACTCGAGGCACTCCCTAAAATGGAGAACATCGACATCTGTGCAGTGACAGAGACCTGGTTCAAGGCTCCAGAGAGCACCCCTGCATTACCAGGCTATAATTCATACCACACCTTTTGGCCACCTAACCTGGACCGAAACACGAAAGGTGGAGGCGTGTCCATATTCATTAAGGATATCCACACCTCCAGGCTAGTTGCTCAGCATAATGCATCCGAGATTATCCAAGTGCAACTAACTCTGAGAAAGACCGCAATCAAAATTGTAATTTTCTACAGATCCCCCACCATGCCCCAGGATTCCCACTCCTCATTTCTTGATACACTGGAAAATATTAGTACAACCCAACACCCTAATAATGGGCAATTTCAACTACCCCACCATTAACTGGGAAAACTACTCACGTACCAACTCTTTTACTCAATGTTTTCTGGAATTCATACATTCCAAAGCTTTGGATCAACTTATCCACACCCCCACCAGGGGCAGCAATATCCTAGATCTGCTCATTACCAGCATGGGCGACCGGTGTTCCACACCAGAGGGCAATTCCTCGTTGGTCAGATCCGACCACAAGCTAATCAGCCTAGACATCCACATCCCGCCCCCACCCCCCATTAGGGAAACCACCGTAAAAAATTTCTCCAAAGCCAGCTTCACTTTTAAGGCAGAGGTGGCAAACTTCACATCCACGCAGACAGACAACAGAGGTATGACTGCTGAATCCTACACAAATGCACTTTATAAGCACTTACATGAGTGCAAGGATAGTGCTATCCCTGACAGCAAACCAAGATGCTATCCTCCAAAAAAAGGAAGCCAATCTGGTGGTCCCCTGCCATAAACAAACTCTACAATAGAAGAAAGAAACTGTTGCAAAAAAGAGTAAAATCCCATGACTGGAAGAACTCCCTGGTCAGCCTCAGTAAGAAGCTCAGATCCCTCATAAAATCCTTCAAAGCTAGTTATGAAAACAAAATTGCCACTGATGCTAAAGACAACCACAAAGCATTCTATAGCTATGTCAAGAATCTCAATGGCAACACTCAGATCTGCTCTGAGTTACAGCACAATGGCACTAAATATACAGAACCAACTGATATTGCCAACATCCTGGCAGATAGGTTCAGTGCTAACATTACCCCCTCACCCCCTAAAGGGCCCATCTCTGTACCGGAAGAATGCAACGTTTCTGTAATCACGGCTGCACAGATTAAAAAACACACTCTCCAAAGCCAAGAACACAGCATGCATGGGACCTGACAACATCCCAGGCTGCGTTCTACATGAACTACAGAATGAACTGGCAACCCACCTAAGCATCATGTTCAATCATAGCCTCACCTCAAGCTTTGTGCCCACTGAATGAGGCACAGCAACAGTTATCCCACTCCACAAAGGGGGAGCCACCACGGACCCCGGGAACTACCGCCCTATTAGCCTAACAAGCCTGGTATGCAAGGCCATGGAATGTATCATCATGGAACATATAAACAAAGACATTGGTAATCTTCAAACTCTGGACCCCACCCAGTTCGGGTTTGTAAAAGGCAGATCATGTCTCCTAAACCTGATAGACTTCTTTGAAGCAGTCACCAAAGCTGCAGATGAGGGTAAGGTGGTTCACACAGCCTATCTAGATCTCGCCAACACTTTTGATACCATCTCCCACTCTGGAATTACAGATAAACTCACTAAATTAAGTATAAATCCCTACGTAACAAGATGGGTTGCCAACCAGCTCACTGACAGAACCCACACTATGAAAGTAGCAAACTCCAAATCCGACTTCAGACCAGTGACAAGTGGAGTACCACAGGGTTCAGTCCTGGGTCCTCTCCTGTTTGGTATCTACTTTTATGAAGTACAGGCTAACACAGAAGGTCTTTGGCTAATGAAGTTTGCAGATGACTGCAAACTAGGAGCCATAACTGAAACCCCTAACGATGTAGACATCTTACAAAAGGGCCTCACTGAAACAGATGCCTGGTGTCAAAGCCATGGCCTCAAGCTCAATGCCAAAAAGTGCATTGTCACCCCCTTTGTTTAAAAACTCTGTACCCATGAGCTACCACATAGGTGGTAGTCTACTTAACACCGAAAGTGTGATAAGAGACCTTGGGACACAGGTGGATAGTAGTCTCTCCTTTGATAATCACATTGCCACAGTAGTCAGGAAATCCTTCTATGTGGCACACCTCATCACAAAAGGTTTCTCATCTAGGAAAAAAGAGGTCATTGTTCCCCTCTACTTGTCACTCATTAAACCCATTATAGAGTACAACGTCCCTTTTGGTATGTACCTCACAAAACATCTACAACAACTGGAAAGGCCACAGAAATACCTCACAAAGAGGATTACCAGCCTCAAACAGATGCCCTACGCAGACCGTCTCAAAAAACTCCAGCTTTACTCTGTCACATATTGCCTACTCAGAGGCGATCTCTGCCTAACATATAAAGCTATGTCAAACCCAGAGCTGTTGGACATGCTCCACTTAAAGAAATCCCAATCCCTCCGAGCTACACGCTCGAGGGACCTAAACCTTGTCACCACAAAAAAACAGAACATGCTAGAGGGATAGATTCCTGTCCCAGAGACTTCCCATACTCTGGAACAAACTACCTATCTATATCAAACAAAGCTCCTCATTAGCACTCTTCAAGAAAAATCTTGATGACTGGATGGGAAATAGGAAATTCATCCCGGGGATCACCTCGGTGGCTCTGCTCGACAGGGCCACAGGAAAATAATCTTCTTGGGTGGCGAAAGCCAGGGTACCTTTTTGGCTGGGCTTGTATAGGCCCTAGGGCTGATAGCCTAGTAACTACCTATGAACAGGCTCCTAAGATCTCTAGTAAGTACATTTTCAGTAAATCAAAAGACAATGAAAACTCAAAGCAAAAAACTCAAACACTACTGGTAAACTTGCTTGAATTACAGGAAACTCCATCAGATAAGGCTTCATAGTTGGGCATTTTGCACATAAGAAGATTATGGAAGGATATCTGTCACCCATTGGACAGTCCCTTGAAAATCATTTGATATATTTACAACATTATCTGCTATATCTAACAGAAAAACCACCTTAATTGGTCCTATGATTAATTTGAATTTCAAGCAATAAGCTTGGATGGAATGCACCAGTAGATATTCTGAGGCCCAAGCTTCAGAAGGCCAAGTGTGGAAGTATAGCTGTATCACAAGAAGCTTGGATACTGAAGACAAGGTTGAGGCAATAGTGTTTGGTGTATGTATACATCAAAGACCAATTGTGTGTAGAGAGAAGGTGACATTCTTGAAACAAACAGCGTAAGCAGTAACATTTTCCAATGTCTGATGAGCCACTTGAATGAAAAAGTGATGCAGCTGGTAGTCCATTTTGAAAGGAGTCACCTGGCAAATGAAAACCCTTCTATCCCAGCAGCAAAGCAGACAAGCAGTTGTCCGGTCTTCCTCTATTCCTGCATTTATTTCTGCTAAAACTTAAAGCTGGTACACACATTATAGGTGTGAAAAATTATCTCCCTCTCTGTTCTGCAAAGATAATGGGGCAATACATAAACTGGTTTAGAGAAATTTTTGAATAAAACATAGATAGGTCTCCAAAGGACATCTAATACTTAGGAAAGACTAAATAACATGTTCCTAAGCATAAAGGTTTGCAGCCCTGAGATGATCCATGCATAGGTGATGGTCTCCAAAACTAATTTTCCAAGAAAAGAGCTTCAGTGATTCTAAGCCAGCAAGCTCAAAACAGAACACAGCAAATAAGTCAGTCATGAAATTCAGGTATTATGTTGGTGGATGGGATCTTCAAAGGATGATCTGCAGGATGAGCTGGTGCTGGGGTCCTTCATGAATTATTGATGGACAGAGATAGATGACACATGCATCCTAAATGTGGAATAACTGAGAGTCAACTCATGCAGGTGTCGAATATAGGTCTGGACTAACTATAAATTGACCAAATGAAAACACAGTCCTGCTGATTAGAAAGCTAGTTAGTAGCATTAATCACTTCTAAAGCACCAGTATAGATGTACAGTAGAATCAAAGGATTTACATTAGATACCAGTTATTGAAGTCAAGATGCTTGTTGCCCAGACATGGAGATGTTCTAATATTTTTACCTGAGAGTCTGAAACCACATTCTACTTAGCCACCAAAAGGTGTCAAGAATTGCTTTTGTTTTATCTTCTATGAATACTTTGATGAAGCTGACACCTATGTCACTCTGAATAAATCCAGCTTCACTGAGTCTGAAAGTCCCAATGTGTAATACATTTGTCGCATTTGACACGGGATGGGATATCTTACAGCAGCAAGTGAAAATGCATCCTTATGGTTGCTACTTCACCACTTCTGGCAATCACAAATGAGAGGTAAATGTCAGAAGTGGTGACCTGTCTGTGTGGTTCAGGTGTAGGCTGTGTTAAAAACAAAGGGTAATTATTCAATTACTTCTGAATGATTATTGATATGTTTAGTTGGGGGAGAACAGTAACCATCAAAAAGCAATACAGCCATTACTTGTACATGATTCCTTCTTAGTAAAAAATCGTTTACCCTCTCAGAAAGGACACATTTCACTGTGACAGTATGTAGGTGGTTTTGTATCCAAGTATCTTATTGAGAAGTCCCTGATTTTATATTTATATATATATATATATATATATATATATATATATATATATTTTTTTTTTTTTTTTAATTTTGAACTGTCTTACAGAACTCAAGTACAGTTTGTTATATAGGTAGTAAATCCAGTATTTCAGAGGGCTTTTGTTGTCACAGTCTAGCACTATGCTTGGCTTCCACTAGGAGGTTATTTATCCTCTGCACAAAGGGTTGGATAAAACTAATCTCCAAAATATATGTTTGTTTGTTTGTATCTTTCGGCTTTTCCCGGTTAGGAGTCGCCACAGCGGAACTCCGGTCCGCTAATGATTGGTAGTGTATTTTTACGTACCGGGTTACCAGCCCTGACATACAACCTTCAACGAAGGCATGCCCCATTCACATATGCCTCCACACAGAAGACGCTCTAACTGAGAATCGAACGGGACAACGTCTTGCTATGAGGCGACAACACTACCGCAGCACCACCACTGCAGTTACAATCTCCAAAATAAATGTACTAAACTCAAATTATGTCAGGAGCAAAAATCATCTATATTTCATTTGAAAAAAAAAAAAACATTTTCAATTGTAATATGCCAGCACCAATGCCAAACTTTCAAGTGGCTAAAGAAATGGAGTTAAATTCAGAGGTGTGCTGCACTGGAAGCTCTGAGGTTACTATTGAAGTTTTGTGTGTGAGTTATATCTGAACACTCTGTTATTATTACCTGAAAGTTTTATAATGAAATCTCAAGCTTTGAAAGGCAAGCCTCGGTAGCTTTAGTTTCTGTGCCTTTACTGTCACAGTATGACACTGCATTATACTTGTTTTTATTTAGGGTACTGTTGTTAATGCCTGTTGAGCACAGTGAGTAGAGTAATGGCCCAAAGTCCTTCTTTGTTAAGTTGTCAATACATCAGAAGTTAAAATCCTAAATATTTTAACTGAAAAATTACATTTTTTCAGTTATAATATGTCATGACTACAATGCTATGCTTTGAAGCAGCGAAAGTTGTGGGTTCAAATTTGGAGGTGAACTGCACTGTAAGCTCAGAGGTTAAAACTGCAGTCTTAACCTCTGCATCTGCGTACCCTGTTGTTGTTAGCTGAAAGATTCTTAGTAACCTCTCAAAGTGTTACTGAGACAGAGACTTTGAAAGATAGGTCCCAGTGGCTTTAGTTCATATGTCTTTACTGCTAAATATGACATTTTGCATTATACTTGATTTTCATTTTGGCTGCTGCAGTGAACTTCTACTCAGAAGACCAGGTACATTAGCAGGCTAAGGACCATTTTGTTAAGTTAAAAATACATAAGATGTAAAAATTTTACTTATTTACCTGAATACAGAAGTTGTTTGTGAAGGGCCTTGTGACTCCCCCCCCATCCAGTTTAGGCACTTATATGCAGTAAACCTCATTATAAGAGAATGAAGCTGTATACTTGTCTTTGCAGCTGGAACTAAATATATTTTTTCTGAGGCCAAAGATATATTATTCTGAAAATTTTACTATAATACTTCTTGGAGTTGTGGAGAGATTATACATTATTGTTATGTACCATGAGTAGTCTTACACAGCCCTTTAGATGTTCTTGTTTTGTCATTAGTTTCATTACAAAATCATGTATATTTTACATTTTTGGTTGACTCAGTATGTATCTGAATCATATTAATGTTTTGCTCTTCTGAAATGTGTACCAAAAATTATACTCTTTTCAATTAAAAAGTAATAGTGTCTGTCATTTTATATGCTATAGTATAATACATATGTTTACATGCTTGGAAAGGCAATGCCAATACTTGGGATTCTGTTGCCTATTTTCCCTAAAAGCTATTAGGCTGTGAAAAACAAAATGGAAGTGGGATTATTAATGGTCTTGACCTGAAAATATCATAATAATACCTTGAAGAATTATAGGGATAATTGTCATTTGAAGGTAGGGTGGAATACAGGCCAGAAGGGACTTTGAAAATGGGTACAGTACAATTCTTACAAAACATTCAGCTGAAACAAATGAATAACTTTCAGTTCTCTTTAGAGTAAAATAAACAGAAACATGCAATGTTGTTGTGATTTGGCACTTAAAGGCAGTATGTCTAGTTTTTGTATAAAATTCGACCATATCAGTCTTTGTATCTGCTGAGCCATAGCAATTATTTAAAATAATAAATTAAAATTCAAAATGAAGCTGCTCTTTTGTCTTCAAGCCAAGTCCAGCTGTATTTTGCAGATAATTATTACAGTAACATTCCCTGAAAAATTTCTGAAGCTCTAAACCATTTTGGAGATATATGCTTTAAATACAAGGTACAGAAATAGCCAAAAACAGCCAGCATTCCAGAGACAGAACTTCTGAAAATGCTTAGTAGTAAAGGGGTTAAATCTCATGGGTTATCCAAGTGCTATGGGGTGTTATGCTCTAAATGATTTTACATTAGCTGTAGCATCCAGAAGTGCTACCAGAATAGACCAAAAGCTTTGCTAAATACTGGTGCATGATCAATAGTGGAAACTGCATAGTGCCACAGGAAAGAAAGTTTTGAAGTGTTAGCTGTGGAGCGTAGGCTCAGGCTTACAGAACTTTTTTTTGCCTCATAAGATATCATATGTTGTTGGTTGTATCATAAGTCTCACTGTGTGTTGTGTGCACTAGGCAAAATTTGAGGCGGTTTACCAATTAAATAATACATACTCACTAATTCACCATTGATGTTTTGTTTTATTCTATATTTGTTTACCCAGGTACTAAACTGATCACAACTAACCATTGTCAGAATATCTGGTTTAGAGAAAGATATTAAGGCATGCAATTGTTCAGCACTGTTGCGTGCACTTTTGGCATTTATTTAAAAGCAGAAACTTTAGGAGGCATCTGTTGAACAATGTAGAATGAGATAGGGCCTTAAAAGCATTATCAGACTGGGACCAGAACAGAGTTCTATACCTCTGCACTAAATAGTTATAGCCTGTCTCTCTGGTGAAGAGGTGACGGAGCCCTAACAGCAACCCAGATGACTATGGTTTGATTGGCTTCCCTGGCACTGGAGCAACACTTCACTCCTATCTTTCCATCCCTCCTGCCTGGTCACTAGAGCAGCCAGGACAGGAGTGATGGGGTGTGGCCTGCTCACATATCCAGTGGGGAAAAGGAGGGGGGAGCTGATGGTACTCAGGAAGCACATAGGAATGTACAATGTCTCAGATGGAAGGGGCAAGGTTGCCTGCAGAAGTAAAGGGTGACCAGTGTGGATAGCCTGCTGAATGTCCCTCTTCCCCTGCTTAGCCAAGTGTATGCACAGGAAGTTAAGGCCATAAAGCAAAAACATTCAGACCATCATTGATTGCTGCCTTAATGATGGTCCCTCTTAACTGACTCTCGCCCTCAGTGATGAAGGATAGAATGGGTCGATTAGTAGGATAGGGGGAGTAAATACAGCAAAAAAAAAAAAAAAAAAGCAATTTATATAAATTTGGGGAGAAAAGTTAAACAGAAATTAAGCTTTTCGTTGGATATTCTTTTTTTAGGTGGCTTTTTGAGTCTATTTTGGGGCACAGTAGATATTTAGTTAGATTTTGATATGATATAAAAACCTGTTTGGGTTTATGTAGCACAAAAGGATGTACATTTATTTGCAAATGCATATACAGTTATAGCACACAGTCTTTGCAGATGTGCTATAACGGAAACACTTTATAACCTCGAATAACTGAAATGTCGAATTTCAGTATCTCGAGACTATAAAGCCGAATGTTAAAAATAGCAAAAGGTCATAATCGCGAACTCGAATATATGTTGAATTCGCGGTTATGACCTTACGCTGCGTAATGTCCGGGATTGTGTTTTGATGGTGCGTGGTGCTGTGTGTGGATGTAGGTGTTATGTCAGGTAAGTGTTTTCTAAGGGTTCTGAGTGGGAGTTAGAGTGTGTGTGAGTGTGCTGATGTGCTTGATGTATGTGTAAGGGGTCGGAGAATGTGCGTGTGTGAGTTGGCTTTTGTTTTGTATTTGTGCGATCTCGGAGTTAGTATATATAAGTAGGGGGGTGTGGGGGATGCAGGGGGGCTTGCCCCCTGCTTATGTGTGTATGAGTTGTGTATGTGTGTAGTTTTGTTTGTTTATGTTGTGATGTGGGTGTTGTGGTGTATGTGTGGTATAGTGTGTGCGTTTTTTTCGGTGTTGTGAATTTCGCGTTTTTTTTGTGTCAGTGTTTTGTGGATTCGGTTTTATAGTCTCGAGATACTGAAATTCGATATTTCAGTATTTCGAGGTTATAAAGTGAATCCGCTGTAACATATCTGTTGGGAGACCATTTAGCTTTTCAATTTCCGATAGCCTACATTATCCTTTACAAGGTGTGGCGATTTTGAAGCATATCCCAGTAGTCAATGGGTGCAAGGCTTTAAAGTTCATTCTGGAAAGGACACCAATCTATCACACAACACACATGCTCATTTATTCAAACTCACTGCATTCCCAACTGCAGGAAATTTGGAAGACTTGACAGTCAACCTACTGCATGTCAGGTCAGAAGAAACCAAAAACACCAGGATAAAACACATGGATACAGAGAGCTAATTTGTTGACGCTGCATGGAAGACACCCCAGCCTATAACTGAACCAGAAACTTGTACTGTGAGATAGCAAACTTGCAATACCACAGTTTGGATTCAAAGAAGTAAAATATGCAAAAGAAGAGGAGAACTGAGGTTAGAATAATGTAACAGTTCTGGATTGCATTTTATATTAACTTAGTGCATATTAGTTTGTTTGTCTTTTCGGCTTTTCCCGGTTAGGGGTTGCCACAGTGGAACTCCGGTCCGCTAATGATCGGCAGTAGATTTTTATGGTGCCAAGTTGCCAGCCTGACGCCCAAACTTTAACGAAGGCACGCCCATTCATGCATGTCTTTTGAACGCCACTCGACTGCGGGGAGGGCATGCAGACTCCACACAGAAGGCACTCCAGCTAAGAATCGAACAGAAGAACCTCTTGCTATGAGGCAACAACGCTACCACTGCACCACCACGGCTTGCTAACTTAGTGCATATTAGTAAAGAACTTTGTAATGACAATGATAACATTGTGGTGTTGTCTTCTTTGTCATTGACAGCTCCTTCGGTTCAGGACATTTTTGTGGCCCATTCCAAACGTTTTAAGTAAAATAAGTATCATTATTTTATCTCAGTTATTTTTCCCTGTCACAAGCTAAACGATGAAGTAAAACAAAGCTAAAAGGCATAGCTAAGAACTTAGTGCATATTAGTAAAGAACTTTTCTTAGCTACGCCTTTTAGCTTTGTTTTACTTCACCTTTTAGCTTGTGACAGAGAAAATAACTGAGATAAAATAATGATACTTATTTTACTTAAAACATATGGAATTGGCCACAAAAATGTCTTGAACTGAAGGAACTATCAATGACAAAGAAGACAACACCACAATGTTATCATTGCCACTACATGGTTAAAATGGGTAATAGATTTGAATGAGATAAGAAGAAAGAGTATAATATTAAAATCTATGTCAGAAAGCAGATTAATTAATGACGTGTGCAAGTCAGCAGCTGCTTACTGTTGCTTTCTTTTCTGATCTCTCTCTATGCCCAAACATCCATTTAATTTTACTGGAGCCTGACAGACACTCTGGGCAGTAAACATACAAATAAACATTTTCTTCAGAAACTGAGCATATGCAATAGTTCACTCACAGTCTCCTAGCCTATAATTCTTTTACTACTACGAAACAATGTGGTTAGTAAAAATGCAGTGCTTCCCGTATCTCTCTTTTTTTTTTTTTTTAGATTTTTATGCTGGCGTCACTGTAAACAATGCCAGCATTATGCAAAACATTTTTTCCCTTGGAAGCATATCTGAACTTGACAAAATAGTCCTGTACAGTCATTTCAAAGAATGCAAACCCTGTTCACTGTCTAAAAACAGCAGATTTATATTCATGGACATATTGTCCAAAGCTGTCATTAAAATAAAGCTGCAAATAAGATTACAACAGCATGTTTTTCTTCTTAAATGATGAACTGCTTGCGATATGCACAATATTTAAGATACAGGATATTTTACAGTATTATGGTGACTTCAACCAGAGCACAAGTTACTGTACAATGAGAAATGCAAAAGATTTAAAGTAAAATCATACTTAAAACATTTTTTTAAAGTTGTCTGTTTTCCCTCATATTTTATGAAGTACACCTTGGCACTGTTAACCTCATTTTCTAATGAAAGGAGTTTTTGGCTATGTTTTCTTTACTGTAAGATTTCTGGCATGAGGTTACATGCAAGACATTTACTTGGCACATTTTGAATGTTGTTTTTTCTGATTAAAATGTAAATGCTGAATATGATGAGAGAACAGAGAGCAGACATGTTTTTTGTACTTCTGGTTCTCAATCAAAGAAGCAATCTTCTTTTTAAAAATAAGACCAAGTGCAGTATATTGTACTGCATTTTTAGCAGTTCATGCAGAGAGTAACGTGACTTGAAATACATTACCATTCAAAGACTTTAGAGCAGCTCTCCCAAGCTGACTAATGTAAACATCTATATCACCATGAGTTGTCAATGCCTTCAGATATCCATCCAATGAATCTGCAGTAAAAAGGAAATCAAGAATTATTCACTTGTCTGTGCTTTAGCTCTAATGGTCTGCAAAAGTCTTTCCAAGTCTTCTAGTCAAGTCTGGACTATAGTCTGAAAAGAAGAGTTGCATGTTGAGTTCTTAATTCATAAACAAGGCATTATTTAAATGACACTTTACCAGTAAAGAGTTTCTGTGCACTTGCACACTTGATTTTAAATCCAGAAGGTGAGATGGTTGTGGGCTTTGTACTCTCACAAAGGAACTGATTCATATCCAGCAATGACACTGCAGTGAAGAATGAGGCAAATGTTTTCTTCCTAAAGTATAACCCTTCAGATGAGGTTCAATTTGCCTTGAGCTGTTGGCCTTCCAGGTGGTTGCTATAAGTCCCATTGTACATTATCAAACATCACATGAATCTTCCCCAGTGTCCTAGACCAATTCTACCTATTTAATTTAATGCTACCTCTAGTACCTATGGAAAAAAGGTCCACAGGCTAAATGTGTTCTACCCAATCAAAATATTATGAAGGAAAGAGAAGGGTTGTTTGGAACTTTGAAGCTGTATTAAACTGATTTTATTTTTCAAAATTAATATTTTAGTATATGAGTTAAAAAGTTGCAGTTTGTAAATTCTTAGGATGTCAAGAGCAACTCCTTTAGCCACATACAGTAAGAGACAGAAATTCCAAAATCAAGCACTTGTGTGTCCACTCAAAGTCTCATACTTTACAGAAGAAATCTAACACTGTAGTTTATTTCTGATTTAGTTTTGTAGCATCTATGAACAGACATCTTTTTTTATTATTAATTTTACCTTCCATGACTATTTAAGTGATTTCTGTAATGCTCCAAGGAGCTGAAACAGAAGTAATAAACTGACTTATCGCTACTTGCTCACTGCTCAGTCTCAGCAGTTCTGTTTGCTGATCAAATACAATGAAATAATATTACTTTACAAGCTCAGTGCTTACAGGCCATCTAAGAACAAATTTCTTGAATTCTACTGCCATAGCTGATAAGCCTGTTATGAAATAAGTGAGTCAACATGTTTTTAAACTCTGTGAAGGATTTAAATCACCTTAAAGATGGTGATAATCTGTTCCATAACCATGCCACGCATATCTGAAAATGTTTTCCCTTAAGGTTAATTCTAACCAGTCAATTTAAAAGCTGAAATGATCATTTCTATAATCTACATTATGCTCAACCAAAATGTACATTTAAGTAGCCCTAAACACCTCATCCTGTAAACTTCTGCACACACAAATTATATCCCATCTAAGTAATCAACTTATGAAATAACAGATTGAACTCTCTAAATCTTAGGGCATATGATAACACTTTCCCAGACTTAATTTGCCTAATAAAATAATTTTCCATGCCTTTATACTTAAGTCAGAGATATTATAAGAGCAAGAACAGTACGCAAAGAAGGATCTTACCACTGCCTTGTACAAAGGAACCAGTGCACCCTTGTGTTTGTACGTAAGAGACTGTAACACAGTTCTAGTAATACAAAAGGACCTCCTAACAATTGAATTAACATGGCTGTTGAAACTGCATTGCCTAGCAACAATCACTTCCAGATCCTTAAAATGGGTACATTCTAATAGTATTTAATTGTTAATAGAGTATGTACAGTTCTGATTAGTGGGATCCCAAATGTATGGCTTTACACTTCGTGCTGGTAATTTTTTCAGCCCACTCGTTTAAATCATCCAGGTGCCACTCCATACTGATCATGTGATATTCTAACCAGTGCAGCTATCTCAGTACTGTCAGCCCATTTTTCCATCTATGTACCAAAGCATCACCTTCACTCTAACAAAAGGCCACCCCACTGTCTATATAAGGATGTATTCTCAAAGAACACATGGTATGGAGTACGATCAAATGTGGAATACAGTCAGATGTCCTAGCATGGTCTAGGACTGTTATATCTGCAGACAAGTTTAAGTCCAGGGACTCCACACTGGTGGGTAAGAATGGATTTGAGCTGCAGCACACGATCTCCCCTTGCAAAATTTTTACTGATTTCTATCTGTAGTTTGTGGCAATAACTCAGTTAGCAATCTCAAAAGGACCCTCTCAAAAAGATTTACCAACTACACTTGTTAGGTTGATGGGTCTATGGGTATTAGCATCATCTGTATTTCCCCATGTAAACAAAGTAATGCCAACTTCCTTCTAAGCATGTGGTGCATACCTTTTTCATAACAACTGCTGGAACAGAAAAGCAAAGCAAAGTCCCAAACAAATAAGCCCTCACAATAGTTGTGCAGAAGCCATTCACATCTTTAGGTGTTGCACCACCATCAGCCTAGATTTTGTTTAGAACCTCTATGAATCTTAAACCCACATTGCCTTAATACCCAACCAGCTTGAATGTCAAAAGTCAAAGTCAAATAAAGCAAATGCAGTGCTAGATTTGGAAACATCAGAAAAGTGCTTGGCAAGTACTTCTACTACAAGATTAGGAGCAACTAAAACAACAGCAATAGTAGTAGTAGCCTGATTATCAACAATTTCCTATTGCAAACTTTGACCCTAGTTTGACCCATGTTCCACTGCAGGATTCCACAACATCCTTTCTCCTACTCTGGTAATTAACTGGGAAATATTCTATTCCATAAAAGCATGCACAGTATGTAAGTATAGTGAGAACAACTTGTCACTTCTTCAGATCTATGATGGACAGGCTCCTACATGCCTCACTTCAGATATCATTGGGGATACTGGGATAAAATATGAACAAATATACAATCTGTAGCATTCTTTTTATAACATAAACATGCTTTTAGCATCAGATGAGGATGTAATTTCACCAAAATCACAATTAAAAAAAAATCCTCCTTTTCTTATACACAAGTATTTAATTTTGCCCCTTTTAGACAACAGAAAATGAGAAAATCAAGTCCAAATGAAATGAAAAATTAACTTTTTTTTTTCCGCAGTACTATAATCTTAAATTGTATGAATCAGCTACAGTGAAGACTTTTTTTACCAGAAGGAACCATCTGATGTCTCTGAAAGAATTAGCACCTCTGGATAAGGCATATTTTTGCCTGGTTTTGTCTAATGTGTTACACTTACATCAACTGGAAGGCACGGACCTTCATTCTTATATTGCAGTGACTGTTAAACAAATTTCTCAATATTTGGTATGATAACCTATAAAGCCCTCTAGACAGTGGTCAGTATATATATGCAATTCCTTCACTGTCCTTTAGCTTATCCTTTAATAAAGATGAGCCTAAGGGTTCATTAAGTTAGCAGTACCAAGACAACCATCTGTCATCTACTGAATGACTACTGTGAAACTCATTTGCATGTTTCATCCCCACTTCACTAACAAACATTTTTAGATGGAGTGAGGTCTAAAGAAAGTTGTTCTGACTTACTTCAGACTTTAATGTACAGGTTTTCATTTAATTTAATTTGTTTACAACAACAACAACAATGACATAATAGTGGCATTCTAAATTAAAAAGAAGTTATGTTCTTACCATAAAGTTCCATCTGTGTTGTTGATCTGCATTCATTCATTACCGAGTCGGCCATTATAACAAGCTCGCGCCAGCCAAAAAGCTCTTGAGATAAGCTTACCCATAGTGCCCCTCACTCTATCACTTCAGATTGAGTTTGCCTGTAAGAAAAAAGAGAGAAAGCAGTGGCTTTATCTAAGTAAATTCCCTATCATAAAGTAGGATCAAACCCGAACCTCCAGGAGACTTTCGGATGGGAGATGGCAGGCGGGATGTAATGAATGAATGAAGATCAACAACACAGATGGAAAATGTTATAGTAAGAACATAACTTCTTTATCTGATGTTGTTAATCTTCATTCATTCCTTACTGATGGGACAGAGTCCCTAGCTACATTATTTCCTGGGAGGCCCTATGGAAGGATATTCCTGAGCACCATTGAACCAAAGGAAGTTCTCCCCTGGAGACCAAATCCAATGTGTAATGCATGATAAAGGTATGAGGGGTGGCCCATGTTGCTGTTGCACAAATCTCATCCATGGAAGCTCTTGCATGGAAGGCAACAGATGTTGTGACTGATCTGGCTGAATGCACTTTAACCTTAGATGGTAGAAGAGCTTTGTTTTGTTGATGGATAAAGCAAATGTGGTCTCTCAACCATTTAGATAGTGTCACTTTGGAAACAGATCTTCCTGATTTTGGACCTGAGAATGATACGAATAACTGGTCAGATTTTCGTAGTGATTTAGTCTTGTCCGAGTAGAATCCCAATTGTCTATGGACATCAAGTAAATGTAATAAATATTCTCCTTTGTTAGAAAATTTTGGAAAGAAAACTGGCAGATCAATTGTTTGACAGTCAAATCAGAAATAACTTTGGGTAAGAAGGTCAGATTAGTCCAGAGTGATACCCTGTCTTTATGGAAAACCATGTAAAGACATTTTATGCACAAGGCTTGTAGTTCAGATATTCTTCTTGCTGAGGTAATAGCTACCAAGAAAAAAGTTTTCCAGGAAAAAAAGTTTATATCCCAAGTGGCAGCAGGTTCGAAAGGAGGACGAGTCAAGGACTGTAGAACTAGTGTCAAATTCCATGGCTCGATTGGGTCTTTGAAGGGTGGTTCAATGTAAGTGACACCTTTCAAAAAGTTTTACAGTGACGGTGAGAAATCAAGGAAGAGTCCTGGAAGCCATTGTGGAAGTTAGAAATAGCTGCCAGGTGTACTTGAATAGTTGAATCTGCCACTCCTGAATGGAGAAAGTTTGATAAATAGTCCAGTACTAAAGTAAGCGGAGCTGAAAAAGGATCTGTTCCCTTCTCTCAAGACCAGACTATGAATCTTTTCCACTTGCTGAGATAGAGTTTTCTAGTGGATGGTTTATGGGAAGCCAGAAGAATGTGACGTACAGGGGAGGATAGGTTATTTTGCCTGGCAATTACCAGAAGTGGAGGAACCAAGCTGTCAGCTTGAGGCTCGATATATTTGGATGTATCAACCCTTGTGGGTATGACAGCAATTCCGGAGTTGGATCCAGAATCCATGGTTGATGTACTAGGTGAGGCTAAAGAAAGGGAAACCAAACTTGTCAGGGCCAATAGGGTGCAATGAGGATTACTCTGCTTCTCAACCAAAGAGCCTTCTTTAGAATTTGTGGGATCAGAAGAAGGGGAGGCAAGGCATAAAGAAGTTCCGTGGGCCAATCATGTACTACAGCATCCCTCGGGGACTCCCCCTACAGGGGAATTAGGGCAAAGTAGCTGCTGCATTTGTGGTTTGAAAGGGATGCGACTAGATCACAGCAAGGCTGGCCCCAGCAACTAATTATCTTCGCTGCTATGAAAGCATTGAGGGACCACCCGTGAGGCAGGAAAATGCATCTGCTCAGTTTGTTTGCAATTACACTGAAATTCCCAGGAATGTGCATTGCTTTCAAAAAGTGGTTGGAAGCTATCGTCCATTGCCAAATTCTCATGGCCTCCTGACACAACGGGTAGGCCTTGGTTCCCCCTTGTTTGTTGATATACCAGACTACGGACATGTTGTCGGACTGGATAACAATTGTCCCTGATGGGAGGATAGGTTGGAATGCTTGCAACGCTAGAAGCACTGCCCTCAGTTCTAGGACACTGATATGCAGGTTGGCCTCCACAGGTGACCGAGTGCCTTGGAATGTCTTTCCCTGGAAGTGACCCCCCCCACCCCATCAGGGAAGCATCTGTGGTCACTATGGCCTTGGGCTGAGAGGGGGAGAAAGTATGACTCCATCGGTCTTTTTCTGGCTTCATCCACCAAAGAAGGTCTTGTTTGCATCGATTTGTTATGCGGATCTGAAAGGACAGAGGACAAATCAAAGGGGACCAGTGCAATAGTAAAAGCCACTGTAGGAGCCTCATGTGTAGTCTCACCAGAGGAACTATTGTAATTGATGCTGCCATAGATCCTAGTAGTTGAAGGACTGCCCGAGCTGAAACTTTGCCCTGAGAGAGTATCACCCGGAGCTGAGACCTTGGTCTTTCTACCCTGTGAAGTGGGAGAGAGACTAGACAAGATTGAGCATTGAAAGTTGCCCCTATAAATTCTAGATTTTGAGAAGGAGTCAACTGGCATTTCTCTTTGTTTATTGAGATCCCTAAGGATTTTACTAGTTTTAGGGTGTAATGTAAAGCTGTAACCAGTAGATGCTTGGTGGGGGCAGTAAGGAGCCAATCGTTTAAATATGGAAAACCCCGGAATCTTTGCAGTCTCAAGTGAGCTGCCACTGCCATGCATTTGGTGAACACACTGGGGGCCGTAGAGAGACCAAAGGGCAGTGCTCGGAATTGGTAGTGATTGGCTCCCAGTCGCAAGTGGAGGAATCTTCTGGAGTGAAACCACTTGAACATCCTGGCTTTTAAATTCATACACAGGAAATGATGTAAATCCCAAATGACAATAATGACATTTTTGAATACTGTGTTATATGTAAAAAACATTATAAAAATTACTTTAAATACATAGTCTGATATGACTTGATATATCATTACTAAAATAATGACACCTAAAATGTCCATGTTTTTAAGTATGAGTTGTTATTAGTTACAACTAAACATGAAATGGAAAAAAGTGTTGACTCAATTTTAACCATGAGAGTTGTAATCCCATGGGAACATTTTAAAACCTGTTTACTCGACGATGTCAAAATACAAAACAGAATGGTGAATGACCATTATTAAGGGAGATTTCCGGCGATTTCTGTTTTGTATTTTGACATCGTCGAGTAAACAGGTTTTAAAATGTTCATTGAGTCAACACTTTTTTCCATTTTTTTCATGTTTTATACTAGTCAATCATGGTCATGTATTTAAGAAGCAATAACAGGTGGAGTTGTAACTAATAACAACTCATACTTAAAAACATGGACACAAGTCCGCTAAGGTTGACTCAAAAAGTTTTGACATTTGGTCACTAATCTTTTTATAATGTTTTTTGGGATTTACATCATTTCCTGTGAAAGCCAGGATGTTGGGAGGCATTGACAATAAAGTGAAAGAAAGCGCTAAATTCATCTGGCTTCCAGCTTCTTTCTTAATTCTAACAGTCGCTAACTGTCAAGTGGTTTCAGAGTTTGGTTCGGGGGTTCCGAATTTGTTTTCTACTTTAATCTTCTGGAGTGCTTGTCCATTTTTATGTGGTAATACATATCCTGAAGACCTATCGAGCACATCCAATCACCTTTCTCTAGAAATGGAAAGATAGACTGAACCGTGACCATCTGGAATTTTGTTTGTCTGACAAATTTGTTTAGGATGCTGAGGTCCAAGATTGGTCTCCAGTTCCCTGCCTTTTTGGCACTAAAAAGAACCTTGAGTAGAATCTGGATACTATGTGGTCTGGTGGGACTGCTTGGATGACTCTTTTTAGGAACAGTTTTTGTATTTCTTGCTTCCCTTTGACTGGGTGGAATGAATGGAATATACCTTAGCGACCTTGGGTAAAGACTGAAAGGTAGGTATCTGATAACCTCTGATAATTATCGTCTGCACCCAAATATCTGTGGTTATCATTTGCCAGGCAAGGTGGTGCAGAGAAAAATCATCCCCAGGAGTGCTGATAGGGCTTGTCCAGAGAAATAATCTCTGGATCTCTGATTATGCAGACCCCCTCTGCCTCTGTAGGGGCATCTTCCAAATGAGTTTCCCCCTCTGCCCTGGAGGGTTCGACACCCCAGGGTAGTAGGCTGTGGTTCAGAGGACAGATATATATGGGTCTCAGATGCCACAGGAACCATCTGTGAGCCTGCAGAGGCAAATGCCCTCTCCATCACATGGAAAGCGGGCCTACCTGAGGAGGGGTGGGAGCCCGGTACCAAGAAAGACAACCTCGGGACTGAGGTCACATCCTGCTCCGATCAGCCCAACCCCAGGGAAGGAGCCACAAGAGAACTTAGTGATGCCAAGACAACCAGAACCACAGTAGCCAGCACCATAGAAAAAATAGGCACCATACTAGAGGTCACGGTGCCGACAGCCCTGTCATGAAGGATAGCTTGGCTCCAAATGGGTCGAAAGCCATAGGGTAGACTCCGGAGCCATGGTAAGGTCTACTATTGGACCCGAAGAAGCTGGTATTGGGGTAGGGGTCAGTGTTGACGGCTCTGATACCTCCAAGGAGGTCAAAGGAGGAATACATGTTGGAGTCTGTGGAGAAAATTCCTCGGCTTTGGGTGGGAGGAAGGAGTTGGAATTCCTCTGGCCATGAATGGCTGATCCACAAGTCTCACTACATCAAATTCTGAAAGGGTCCTGGAGAAGCGGGTTGACATCGCTGATGAAGAATCAGGGCATTCTAGAAAAGGAGTGCACTGTTGTCCAAAAAAGGGATCTGCCGACGGGGAGTATTTCACTTTTCAGCACTGTGGTCAAAGGACCAGTAAGTTGTATAGAAGGGGGGGGGATAGTGACCGTAGTTGGGGAGAACTATTCTTGGGGCTAAAAGGGGTATCAGTACTGTAGCAGCAGTTTGTACCACGGGAGATAAAAGTTTTGGATGGTTCCGTAGTCAGGAGCAGTACCAAAGTAGGTGCTTGAGGCAATGGTGCCAAGGACAGTACCATAGTTGATGACTGAGACCCTGGAACTGAGAACAGCACCACAAAAGGGGTTTGAAGCCCCAGTGCTGAGGTGGCTGATGTCAGTTTAGGTAGTTTTGCTTTTGGTTCCATAGATTTAACAAATTTTGAGTCACTAAAATGTGGAAAGGAGGGGACAAAGTGTCTCCTCTTTTGTGTTCGTTTTTAGGAGGGGTTGAGCCCTCCATCTCAGATACAGGAGACCCTTGATTATCAATTTATTTTTTTCTTTCTGTCAAGGTACAGGCATTAAAGCCCTTACATATGTCGCATGACAGTTAAATTTTCAGATGTGGTACTCCGAGACAGTAGACACAAGACAAATGACTATCTGAATTCAGCATTTTTCTGCTGCACTGATCACACTGCTTAAAGCCTGTTGTTCCTTTTTTATCCACCATCATAAAAAATAACCAAAACACTTATCCAATAACAATATGTCAGAAGAAATCAGCAAAATATACACTAACAAAATGAAGAAAGAATGTTTTTTTTTGTTACCAACAATGGTAAGAAGAAATACCCAACGGATAAAGAAAAGGGAAAACGAGTGGGGGGGAGGGTACCAGGAATGGTATTGAAAGTTACCGTAAAGGAAGGCCTGCACCAGGAATGATATGAAGAATATCACAGAACTTGGTATAGAAAAGAAGAAAAATAGTTCAACAGGTAAACAAACTCTAAACGACTATTAAGAATTAGAACTTTCACAGATAAATGAGAAAATATTGAAAGAAGTATAAATTTTAAATGACTTAGGCTTGAGAGCTGGCTTGACATGTCTTTATACTATACGCGGCAAACGAGATCTGAGGTGATAGAGAGAGGGGCACTATGGGTAAGCTTAGCGCAAGAGTTTTTTGGCTGGTGCGAGCTTGTTATAACAGCCGACTCGGTTCCAAGGACAGAACCGATACCCATCAGTAAGGAATGAATGTTGATTAACATCAGATTTTATTTTACTGAAACAGCAGAAAAACAAAATACACCACCATATGAATTGCGCAAAGATGTATAAAATATGCATTTTTTTCTAGTAAAATGCAGAAAAGATGTAAGATGAGGCAAAATGACCCTTTCATTAAAATTCATTTCAGCAGTTGGTCCAATCAGTCTGTGCTTTCCTCTCCGAGTGCTTGGTGCACTTTTAGCAAGTCTGGAATTGGTGAAGACCATTTTTACAAGGAGTGAAGATGAGAAGAGTGGCAGCATCCAGCCAACAGTTAGTGATCTCATGGTTACACATTTTACCCTTTGCTCATCTGCACCTGCTAAATGGTAATAAAAGTCATAGGTGGACAGAAGGCAGCTCTCTTTATTCACTGGTAGATAGAATCAGTTACCTGCTAGACAGTGTTTTATTGTTCTTATATTGTATTTCTTTGTGCAAGGATATACTTGTTTGCATAGTTACAGTTTCAATCTGTATTGCCCACATTCTTTAAGAAAATTATGATTCTCTCTCATAAATAAAGGTTTCTTTATTATAAGTGTGTGTGTGTGTGTGGGGGGGGGGTAACTTTGACAATTTAATTCAGGAATTTTAATAGGTATTTAATCGGCATCAAACAAACCAGGGACAAGAAAGCACTGAAAGGCACCAGCTGAGACTGAGGTGTGTGACAGGTGGAGCAGTCAGTGTGTATAACTCTGCTCTTCATCTGTTCACTGTGAAGCATATTTGAGTGTGGTTGGTGCTGGTCACAGCCCATGAGCAGATTTCACTTGCAACACACTTTTAAGGCTCAGCACCTTTTTAATACATAGTAGTCAGCATATAGTTTCTATAGTCATCTGTCACATGAACCATTTTGGAATCTTTATTATTCAAATTTATACGGCCGGAGAAGAGCAAAGAACTTCTAAGGAATATGTAAAACTACACAAAATAGACACCTTGAAATCAGTGGAAGGGAGGAGTCAGAGAAGCCAGCAGCTTGAATAAAAGTTTGACAGTGAATATTACATGAAAACTGTGCACGGATAATAGCCATCTCACTTGTGCAAACACAGGGCATCTGAATATACCACTGGAAACCCACTTCTGGAGTGAGACTAGAATGCCAAATGGGTTGGCTGGAGGAATATGATGAAGCCATCTCTCCTAACTAAGGGGGAGTGTCTGGGCTTGCTTACTGCTTTTGTGAGCTCTGGTGGAGGCCACTGCCCCTCTAGATGCAGCATTATTGGAGGACACAATGAAAGTAGCAGACATCTATTGCACAGCTTGAAGAAATGTAAACCATACATACTTGATGTCAATGCAAATAGTTCCACTAGATTAAGGATCCTGACCAGCTGCAGTGGTGTATGGCCCCTTTCATTTTTTTCCCCTTTCGGCCCTCATACCACAATCATAAAAAAATGAGTAGGCATTAGGATGTCTCCTCTGAGAAGTTGGAAGACCTGTACAAATAATGGACATATTCAGGACCAGTGATAAAGAGCTACTGGCATATTTGGTGTGAGCAGAGAGAAGATGGGCAGTATGACTGTGTGGGAGGGCATATAAAAACTTGTGCAAGGAAGGCAATAGAAAAATAAACATCACACTTAGCCCCCAAGAAGCTGGCTCCTCCACTTTCATCTCTTCTATGCCCCTCTTGCTCCAGTAAATCTCTCTCTGAACTAGTTTAATATCCTATTCTCTAGGTTTACTGAACAGCATGTAGTATACAGATATGGGCTTACCAGTGCTCCCTGCAGCAAAGGAAACAAAACTAGAAAGAGTACCCAAGATACAGGAAAACGCTTCTTGAACATTTCAACAATTCTTATTCCTAGCCATGTTTCATTGGCAAGGGATAAATCAGGCAAACTTAGTCCAGCAATAAGATAAAGGAGTTTTGCAAATAGGAGTACTAATGCTGGGGAGGAGGGGGCGGTCCGGACCAGCTGCAAACAGTAGGGAGGTGCAGTCTTACGTTTTTAAAACTTTTCACATTTAAAATGCAAAAAGCTTAAACTAAAACCAAAGCTAGATCCTGGAATATTCTCTGTCTGTGTGTTGATGCACACATGCACTTCTTGCATACTCCTTGATCCTTGAGAAGTTTAAATACAAGACATGCATGTGCGTTTTCTGCATTTTGTGTGGACTTTATATACAAGATGTTCATGTGTTGCAGCCGGTTAGCATGGCTTTCAAATCTGGACAAAGCCTAAAATAATGTGGGAATAAAAGCCCCAAAACTAGGGATATATTTTAAATATTGCTCCTATTAACTTAGACAGCTGCTCTAATAACAGGATTTGTGTTAGCATGCATTTTCTGAACAATCTGAAGTCTTAAACTCAAATGTATGTCATTATTTAGAAACTTCAATCCTCAGTGATTTACCACAAAAACACAAATTTAGGAGGAACAGGAAAAAATATGAGGCAAAAATCTGAACAGAGAGCTATGCAGATTAGTACATTTCTTCAGGCTTGGTTAAGGAAAAAAGAGGCTGAATTCTCTACACCAACTGCCAAGCTAGTAAAAAAATAAATACATTTTGGTGTATTTTAAAGGAATTGAGTTTCAGTGCATTTGCAAGGAACTGTAAGCTTCAGTGCATTTTCATGGAATTGTGAGCTTCAAGGAAAGAGGTTTACTGCTACCCATGCTAAGTCTGTTTTCAATGTACATCTGTTTTGTTTAGCAAATGATCACAGCTTAAAAGGTAGCATACTTGCTTTTGATGCAGAAGGCTGCAGGTTCTACTCCCACAGCATGTAAATGGATAGCTGATACCATGTTGTACTTTAAGGGGGGGAGGGGAGTGGGGGTATTACAGTCCTTAGTATGTCCTCCTTTGGATAAGATGACTAGTAACTATGAAACTGTTGCTGGTTTGCCATCCATTCCCTATTGCAATATTACCATCTTACCATTTTTTTTAAACATAGCATAAGCAATTTATTCTTCAAGGGCAGAAGGCACAGAATTTGTAGATGAAACGCTGAAATATAAAGTTGTTTGCTAGCACCAACCTCTTCTTTAGTTATAGATCTCTTTAATGTGGAATTATTTACATGAATTTTACTTCTGGAGAGGCTATGTATATTGACTGGTATGGGTGGATTGTAATGACAAAAGTTTGAGTGGCCTTTTAAGGTTGAAATGTTTTGAAATGAGCAATTTTGTCATTACTGGGTCATAAAGTTTGTTTCACTGCTTACTGGAAAAATGTTCAAACTTGCAATTTTTAAAACACACAAATAGTGTTGTATTATATAAGAAATATAATTTAATACAATCAGGAAGGTTAATCAAAGAATACATGCATGTTTGCATGGTCCTGAAAATGTGTGCAGGAGCCTACGGTTTGAAACATCCCAAAGGTAAACTTTATCTGCCACTGGACAGATGAATTTTCTTTGACTGTGGGTTTCAATGCCATTTCAATGAATGTGAGTTTCAAGGGCAGAGAAATTTACTGTTAATGCCAAATCTGTTGCCATTGTGACACTACATTGTTTTGTTTAACAAATGTCTATGAGTATTTGTGCTATAAAATTTGAAATACAAGTTTTAAATTAAATCCAAATATCTGTAATCATTGTAGAAGTAAAGAGGAAGACACTATGGAAACTGAGAGGTTTGAACAATGTTTATGGTAAATGGGGAGAAATAGCTAAGCGATGGGATACTGGAATGGCTGCAGGGGGTGGGTTGGGGTGCTTCCCGATCCATTACACTGCCTAGGGCCCCATTTGACAATGATCTGGCTCTGAAGTAAATGCTTTGTTTCTTCCTCTTGCATGTGTCTGTCCATGCATGAAAATGTACAGGATTGGAGAAAAATCTGAAGGAACTACAGACTAAACTGGAGAGAACCATGGTTATTTTTAAAATTAACAGCAGCCTTCCAGTTGTACAGTAGTACAATGCAGTACAGAGTTTTGCAATGGAACTTTTTTTTTTGGCATTTAACTAAACCCGGCGAACTGGATTAATCAAAGCAAGTGAATCAGCCAAGGCACTGTGACTATCGGACTGAATGTAAGCAATTTTTTTAACGTGAATATAACCAGATTGTCTTTCTTATTTTTAGAGGGGGAAGGGGAGGATGGTGGCTAGAGTGTGTGTGTGTGTGTGTGTGTGTGTGTGTGTGTGTGTGTGTGTGTGTGTGTGTGTGTGTGTGTCCATTTGTTTAAATATTTTGAAACTGGATATTTATGTTCTTTTTTTTTTCATTGTATTCTTCTGCCTTCTTTTTGTTTAGGTGGGTTGTGGGTAGCTAGCTGGGCTGTGGGTTAAAGTAACTTGCCTGTTCATTTGTTCAATTTAAATTTTGCCATTAAGGCTGGCATGTAAATATTTGTATTAATAAATTAGAATATTTGTATTCTTTTTTTTTTTTGGGGGGGGGGGGGTTGGCCAGCTGTGCTGAGGATGAATGTAACTTGCCGTTTTCACTTGGCTGGCTTAAATTCCACCCTTAAGATGCATTGTGTGCTAAAAAAATTCTGCCCTGGGTGTCAAATATGCTAGGTACATCACTGATTGAGCATAACCTGCAAGCCAATCTGCATGAAAACTAGTGCTAATGGTAAATATCCAGATAGTGGCTTTACAATTGCTAGTAACTATATAGCTCTGTAAACTATCTGTTCAAAGTCTAGGAATCACTACAAAATGTATAATGAAAGTGTAACATTTGTTAAACGTCTGAATATTTCTGCTCTAATATGTGTTTAATTTATATACTTGGTAACCACTGCACTTTTCATACAGCTACAAATATTTTCTGACTTGTAAACAAAGTTGTAAACATTTAAAATGTTTGTATTTATATTCTGTACTGCTGTAAAGATCCCAAGCATTTGTATTGATATTCTGTACTGTTGCCTGCATCATACCTGACAAGGGTTTTAGGATTAGTCCAATCACCTGCTTACCCACCACGAATAAGTAGAGAACTAACTCAAAAATATAAGTCACCCTGGTGGAATCACAACACTGACAGGGTGAATAACAGAAAGAAAAAAAATTATGGCAAATAGTAGGAGGTGCACCACCCTATAGGATAAAAACACTCTCATCAAACTACACAAGCAACTCAAGAGGACAAATAAAGTCTTCCAAAGCCACATTTTAGGTACATTTGGCTTCCCAAGCCAAGGACAACCACAAGGTATTCTTTAGCTATTTCTGCAGTCTCAAAGACAATATAAAATTGTGCGTAGTAGTCCATGAAAAGAAGACAAAATTACCATTGATCATTGAAATTGCTCACCCAGTGACTACAGGATCTTACGTACACAGAGAGACAGTCATAAAATACCAGGATTTGCAAGCAGAAATTAGGGTAATGTGGAAGATGGATAAACAGACAGTTCCAATAGTATTAGGAGCAATGGGTCTTATAAAAAATAATTTACAATCATACTTAGATATGTTACTGATACATTTAGCTCTATATGAATTGAAGAAGGAGTCATTACAGGGCACATTGCGGGTACTACAAAGAGCACTTCTGTCTAACATCAAAGATTGAAACAAATACTAATTTCATGAACTTTAATAGTACTTTGACTTAGGAATGGGGTCCATTCCCATCATGGTAAAAGAAATCCAAAAGACTTAGAGAAATTAATATGAAAAAAGATGTAACAAACCTATTGTCAGACAAATTCAGCTCTAATTTTACGCGTCTCTCCCCAGCCTCCCCCTCAAGAAATACCATTGAATAGAATCCCCCCTGCTATCAGTAGGGAATGGGTTCTCAATACTCTTTCTAAAGCCAAGAACACTGCATTGATGGGCCCTGACAATACCCAGTCTGCCTTCTAAACAGCACAAAACATGACTTAACCAGCCCTCTGGAATCGCTGTTTAATCATAATCCCCAAACAGGTTCCATGTCTCACAAATGGAGAACAGCAACCATCATCCTTCTGCGCAAAGGCGGGCCATTTACAGTCCCTGGAATCACAGACCCATAAATCTCACTAGTCTCAAATGAAAAGTCATGGAAATTATCAATAATGACATAGGAGACGTCCAGACAATGGACCCAGCTCAGTTTGATTTTATCAAAGGTATGTCATGCCTATTCAACCTGGTGGACTTCTTTGACAATGTCACCAAAGCAATGGATGAGGGCAAAATGGTTCACACTGCCTACCTTGACTTGACCAAGGCATTTAACACAATTTTCCACTACGGCATTGTTGACAAACTCAGGAGGTTAGGTATAAACCCTTATGTCATCCAGTGGATATCCAGCTGGCTCACAGACAGGAGTCAGGATATTAGAATTCAAAAGTCGACCTCTACAAAGAGGCCGGTCACCAATGGAGTCCCTTGTGGATCAATCCTGGGAACCGATCCTTTTTGGCATCTACTTCTCTGAATTCAAGGCCAAAGGTAACCTCTGCATGGGGATGTAGCAGCCTTTTCCTTGACTAAACAATGTTTTATTTATTTGGTTTTATTTTATTTGATAAAAACAAGCTTGCTTTTCACAAGCCTGTTTTTGCTCTGAGAAATTTATGAGTCTAGTTTCATTCAGCTGGTACTGTAAAGTCAAGTTAAGAAAATGAATGCTACGTATTAACTATAAAGACAGATCTGGATGAGTAGGTCCATGTCCATTAGCAGCAGGACTAATGTAGAAATAATTTATGTAGTGCAGCATCAGAAACATTTCCAGACTACTATGTCCCTCCCCTTTATCCATAACGTACTATGCAGAACTTTTCTCTCCAGATTTCTAGTGCATCACACAAAGCAAAGAAAAACCTCTAAACAAATCCAGCAAGAGAAGGAACAGCAGGTATTTTAATGAAGACTGGACCTGATTAATCAGATCTATTACTATGGCAAGTACACAGCTTTCACATCAAGTACGAGGAGGCCTGTCCCTGGTAATTGCAGAGCAATAGAGTTCCACTCCCATCTTCCTGATTGGTCCTCCCATGAAGGCATACCTCTTATTAGTGCACCCACAAAGGAAGATCGAGACTTGGATATTACGTACAGCTTAGAATATCTTGCAAAGGTTTGCAGTGAAGTCCATGTACCTGCCATACAATTCATCCAAGACTGCATTGCAATAAAAGGTCTGATAAATAATTACTGCTGCCTTGTAATAAGTCCTAGACTCAAAGGGTAGAATTATATTATATTTTCCATGACAAAATGTAATATATTAGTCAGCCACTTACTTAAAGGAACTTTGGACACTTTACAGCCAAATTTCTTTATAGAAAAGAATAAACAGGATTTGCTTCAGTAAACATAAAATCTGACTTATGTATGCACAGCTATGCAGTGTGACAGACACTGTCTTCGATTAGAACAGCTGTGTAATAAGACAGGCAACCATATTGACTGGAAAAGGTTAGAGTTGGTAGCCAATACTGGGCATAAAGGAAGGACTGGCACACTGATACTCTATACTTGGAATTCCATCTGAAGTGGATGCACTGCCAAGGCTTGGAATTCCATCTGAAGTGGATGCACTGACAAGGCTTGCAATCTAAAATTCTTTTATCTGAAATGATGGCTAGTAGAGAGTTTTGCAGGATAAAGTTTAAATTCCAGAAAAGATGCTGATTTGAAATAGAGGGGCATGAGTTCCTCCATCAAAATATACAAATCTTACATAGAAACAAGACCTTTAAGAGAACGTTTCAGTAAAAAGGTACCTTTCTAAAAAGCATTTAATGAAGTCAAAGATGTGGAATGGCAGCCCTTATGGAAACTGAATACAGAGGTTGCATTGTGCAGCTTGCGAAAGGTATTCTAAGACTGAAGGGATAGGTGCTGTAAAGAGATCAAGACCTCTAACAGAAAAAAAAGTATCAATTGACTTTTCATGTTTTCCTAGTGTTTAGGTTCTATACAGATGTGATAATCTGAACTAACCTGAATTAAATGGTAGGCTCACTTGCTATCAAAGGAGCAGGAGGAATCATGTAGTTAGACAGATGGTAAGGAGGCTTACATGCGGATGGCTTAAAAGGGTCATGAAGGGCCTTAGATGGAGAGAGTAGTCCAAGAGGTGTGATATAAACAAGGGGAAACCAAGCTTGTCTGTCCCAAATTGGGGCTGTGAGAATTACCTTTCTGGAAGAGCCATGTCACAAAAGGAAGTGGGAGGAAAAATATAAAGGAGTCCAATTGCCTATTTCAGTATGAAAGCATCTCTGGGGCATTCCCACAGTGGAGGGATCAGGGAAAAGAAGCCATTAAACTTGGCAGTGGTTGGGTTGGAAAAGATGGTAAAGCAAAACTTCTCCTAGAGAGAGAGAACAGTATCCTAGCTAACTACAGGTTGAAGGACTACTGATATTGCATTAAACAACAGCTGTTCACTTCTGCTGGACTGTGGTTTGCTACCAAGTAGCAGCTGGTTGATATAGTCCATTCCCAAAGCCTTCACTGCCTCTCAGCCTAAGGGATAAGAGTGATTCCCTCCGCTTGTTACTACTGCCATACAATCAGTGCAGCTAATCATAACCAGGTAATGGAAATTCTGGAAGGCTAGGACTGTAATAAGGACTGCCCTCATCACCAGAATACTGTTGTACAATCTGATCTCCGCATGTGACCATACACACTGGACAGTCTGCCACTGACAATGCCTCCCCCATCCTATGGAAGCAATAATTGTGGCACCAGCCACTAATGGAGATGAAATCTGAAATGGGCTGCCTAATGTCAGATTTGGCTTGTACAACCACCACCACTTCGGATGTGACACAGAGCTTTAGATATCCTTACCTTCTGAGCTACATGTGACCAGTGTCTCATAGTGTTCACTGGAGTCCTCTCATGAACTATTTTGTGAAGGGTATTGTTGAAATTACCACTATAATCAGTCCTACATTTTTAGGCAGAGAAAGGCTAAGGCACCACTGTGACAGTGTGAGAAGAGAAACTGGATGTTAAAAAGGTTGGATCCTGTCCAAGGATAATCAAGCTCGGCAAGAAGTAGTACATAGACTGTTACCAATAAATGCTGTCAGGTGGGATGACTCCAGCTGAGGCTTTGCAATATCCTATGTGATCCCAAAGTACTGAAACAAACTTGTCAAACAGTAACAAGGTAAAGATTAGCCCCTTCAGGAGGAACTGTCTAGCAGTCAATTGTTCAACTAGAGAAACACTTTTACCTTTTGTAACTTCTATATCACTGCAACTACCAACTACACTTGGGAGACTAAGGTGTGACCAAAAGAGAGCGTCCTCAAATACATGCGAATGGTTCCAACAAAAAATTGCAAATATCTCCTGGATTCCTTGGATATCTTTATAATTAGGTTGGCATCTTGTCTTGGAGGTCTAAAGAACACATCTACTCACATTATGGCAAGTATAAAAGGATGGACTGGACCATGACCATCCCAATACATGTTTCCTTTCGGAAGAAAATACTTAGACCCCTTAAGTCAGAGATGGTCATGAGGTCTTTCATTTTCTTTGGTACCAATAAGAACCTGGAGATGAACCCTAGCCTTTTCTAGTCTGGTGGGACCTCTTGGAAAGCCCTTTTCATTAGAAGACTTAAGGCTTATTTTCATGCTGTGCCATTCTGAAAAACTGAGGTTGTAAAGAGTGGAGTTGCAGTGGTGGGAGTGATGAATGGGAATGTACACTCTCTAGATATTAGCCCTTATTAACCTGTCATGCATGCTGGTCAGTCACAGAGGGAGGTGGAGCAATAGACTGTCCCTGACTGACTGTGACAACTGGACATGGCCTTAGGGATGCTGCTGCCCTCTGTAATGTGGGCTTTAGCTTCCATGCTGCTACTGTTTTGAAAGGATGAATATTCTGGAAGCTGATACAGAAATTTCATTTTATCACTTTTTATCTTAACTGCATATAAATGTTCTTATATCTGATCCTGTAACCTTCTTCGAGTCCTACCCACATAAAAACAACTACAACTTAAGCAGGTAGCTATACAAACTAAAAACAAGTGTTACACTCAGCTCTTAAACCTAAACAATAACTTCTTTGGGTGTGATGTAAAATTAGAATGGGTTTTCAATCCTTGCCATATAGCAAGTCAGTGTAATCTAATTAAGGCAACCTTTTTGCACAGGGTGAAACCAGTGCGGATTAAAGGTGTCTACTGTCTCTCTGTGGTATCTGTTGGAGACATGAACAAACCATCACTTTGTAGAAGAGGCCTATTTTCCCTTGGCTCCTTCAGTAGTTCTATTCCTTAATGCCAGTTTCATACACAATAAGATGGGTCTTGTATCTCACATACTGCATTCTGTAGCACTTGTATTTATAATTCAGACCTGGCTGACTGATAACACTGGGCAGCATTTGGTGGCCAATATTTCTGTTGGATTGGTTCTTGGTAATTCAAGGCCCCACTTGGAGCAATATTGGAAGTAAACTAGCTATTTGCTTAACCTCCTGGTATGAGCTGCAGGAGATACACGTTGCAGCTATCAACTCCTTCAGCTATGGCTGATTATGTGTATTGCAGTATATTTTCTTACCTGGTTACTCTTTGACCTTTCTGCAAGGATCATGGTTTTCCTCACTGATGAAATAGTCATTGAATGATCAAATTAGATTATCTTGGAGAATATCAGTGCTGATGTCAACAAATAATCATGAACTTGCCATCAAATTTCTACAGCTTCAGCATCACATAAATTGTTCCCTTTGCAACTATCTGTCAAAGACACTCACTGGACTTGGTATTGCAACTGGGATGGTTATAATGGGACTGGTTTCTTCAATGGTCTTATCAAAAATATCTGATATGACTATTCACTCTGGACATCTGGGCTTCCTTTTGGAACACTACCTACCTAGCTACAGTTTCTCTCTGCAGCTAAGCTGTCACAGTTCTTACCACTCATGTTTTCATACAGTACTGGTTGTGACAGGCCTGCTTGCTCATTCTTCTAAAGCTGATATTTCTGTCTCAATGTCTGTGATTCCTCCTACACAGCTTTTTCAAGTTCTCCCTGAACAGCAGATGATCATAGTTCTGATATCTAGCCAACTAGTTCAGTAGGTCAGCTTTAGGGCAAGGACTTTCCCTGGGGTTTTGATTGTTATTTAGCCTCTGGCTTGTAAATACGATACACTTTCTATCATAAGAATATGTCTGCCTCTGATGATTTCTTTCCAACATTTCCTTTACTTCATAATGATTTCCAGATGCCAGTAATGTACATAATTTGCTACTCAAATTTCTGTTTAATAACAAAGGAGATGGTAAGAGAGTGATTTCATGCAATGACTCTTCTTACATTTTAAACCTGCAATATGACAATCCTCACAGCTATTACTACAGCTCTTTCTGAGCCTTTTCACTGTTGGGATAAATCTTTCCAGCTGACCATTTGACTTGTAGATAGTGTGGACTAGGCCTTAGATACCTAAATTCTCATTCATGCACAAATCTTCTTAATTCATGACTTTCGTATTGCAGGATGCTGTTGGATATGACAGTATCAGGTATCTCACATACTGAGAATATAGACATTTGTGCACTAATCACACCTGCACTTGTTGTGTCTGTCAGACTGAATATTTCAGGGGAAACTGGAATAATAATATATGCTTTTGAGGTACATGGGTTTGAAATAGAACAAATCAATGTCCACTCTGCTCTGTGGAGCAGCATCTCTTCCCTTGGATTGTTGATAAAACACACTGCTGATGGCACAACTTTCCACTATTACTACTACTAATAAAATGAAAAAAAGGCTTCCACCACAGCAAAAAGTTCACTGAGAAATTCTGTTAAAATGTAGGCTTTAATAAAATGAAGAAATAAAAAGCACAAATTGTGCTGTTCAAGTTGCAGGTCAAACAGGATAAGCGCTTTCAGTTAAAAAAACCTTCTTCAGATCCTAGTGTGTAGACCTGACTTACTGCTGTTAAATAAAGATCCTTAATTGCTCAACCAATCACATACAGCAATCAGATGCACGCCTTCCTTAAGCCTCCATTTCATTTCTTAATTAGGCTTCTCTCTTTCAAAATAGGTTTAATAGGAACTACTCTGTTGAGCCCTGGAAATAAATTAGCTCTGAGGTTCATGATCCATTTGCTTTCTTCCTTTTCAGTTTTGTTGACAATGTCTCCTCCACGGAGGTTAGTAGTCACAGTTGAGATAACCATAAAGCTGAATGAATGCCCTGGATTTTCAGACACATGTCCATATAGGGCATTGGTTACCAGTTTATTCTTGATGTCTAACAGGTGGCAAGTATCCGTTCCTTAAACTTTCTATTGGTCTTTCCTACATAATAGGCTTGGCACAAATTACAAGTGCCAATGTATATAACATTCTTGGTGTTGCAGTTAGCAAAACCAGAGTACTTATAGCATTTGTTAGTTACCGGATGAACAAAACTGTTGGAACATTTAATGTGGCTGCAAGCTTTGCAAAAGCCACATTTCCAAGTTCCTAACCTATTTCTTCCTTCTGTACTCTGCTTATTAGGTATTCCATCATAGTTGCACAATAAAGCCTTTAAGTTCTTCTTGTTTTATAACCAAATTTAGGTGTTTCCCCTACAATTCTCTTAATTTTACTGTCAGCAGTTAAGACTGGCCAAAATTTCTTGATGGTTTCACGGACATCAAAGGTGTCAGTGCTGTAGGTCATCATGCATCTGACACTGTTGCTGTTCCCACCTTTCTTCACATCACTCTGCTTCTGTTTCGTAGTACGGTTGCCCTTTGTTGTATCGAATGGACATTGCTTTGCCTTTACTCATGACTAATTGTTTTTCATTGTAGCCTCTTGAAGCAAAATTCTGAAAGAGTTTGTCTTGTTCCTGCAGAAAATCATCATTGTCAGTACAGAGCTTGGATATCCTGGTCACTTGATTTTCAACAATATTCTGAAAAACATGTCTCGGATGCATGCTACTGTAGTATAGCATATGGTTCCTCCAGTTTGGTTTCCTGAATATAGTGGTGCTGATTCTTTTGCTTTTATTCATTGAAATTCTCACGTCTAAGAAATCAATCTCATTTGCTGATGTTTTCACTTCAAATCTTAGAAAGCTAGTCGTACTTGTTAAATAATTGACGAAATCATTTAGGTGTTGCATACTGCCCTTCCATAGGAATATAACAACCTCCACAAACCTATTGTAGAAGATGATGCATTCCTTCCATTCATTTTTCGTATCCATTTCCCATTGCCTTTCCCATTCAGCTAGGACTATATTGGCATAGCTGTCTGCACTGGCTGTGCCCATCCCTACCCCCCATTTCTGCCAATAGTAGCTCTCACCATAGAAGAACACATTGCTCTCCAGGACCAATTCCAGGAAGCTGCATACTAGATTCACATCCATGTTTACTTCAAAATGAAAGGCAAAGTCCCTTATTGATTCTATTCCTAGATCATTGGGTATGCAAGTGAATAAATTGTTAACGTCCATAGTCACCAAAATGATGTTGTCTATAGAACTTTCTTGCTCCATTCTTTCATACAGTCTCTCCAGCAGCTGACCAGTGTGCTTCAATACAGTATGTGCGAAAGGCAACAACTTCTTGAGTTCAGTTTCCACATAGATTGAAATGGGCTCAGTGACCCATCCTCTCCCTGAAACTATCGGTCTCAGAGGGGGGTCAACACTGTTCTTATGAATCTTAGGCAACCCTTTGATAACAGGTATAGTTGGATATACCATTTCAAGAAAGTCATATAGATTTTTATCAATTGCTCTAGTCATTAATTTGTCATATAGGACATTCTTTACTGAGGAAATCAATCTGTCTACTTGATACTTCTCGATTTTGTGGTATGTATCACTATGGCTTAACATATCCTGCATTTTCTGGGCATACTGTATTGAATTCATCACTATTAAAGCTCCTCCTTTGTCAGCTGGCCTGAAAATAACTTCTTTCATTGTTTGCAATTCTTTTAATGCCTGAAACTCATCCTGTGTTAAATTGTAGTAGTGTTTATTTTTTCCTTTTGACCTCTGTTCAAATACCTCATTCTCACATAACCGTAAGAACATCTCCACAGTGGGATGATTGCTGGGGACAAAGGAACTTGGTTTTTTCAACACAGATGATGTATAGTTTGTACCAGTATTTTCATTGTCAAAAAGACACTTCAACGTTCCGAGTGTAATACCAAAGAAGGGATCTGTCCATGCACCTTTGTTACAGCAACTCTCTTTTTTATTAACACAGAAAAATGTCGGGAGATCCAGGTCAGAAAGCAGAGAGAGGAAAAAGAGAAAGGTAACTTAGGAACCTCAATGAGCTTAGATGAATCAATTTAGTTGGTAATTAATATATCCGATTATGAGCTGACAGCTACCCAAAAGAGTGTTCTGCAAAGAGGCTTGAGCTTTATACCCTCAATACGCTCTGACCTGAGTGAGTTAGTGACAGACTTAAGGTGCTTTGGTAGGAACTTTACGTTGAAGTGTCTTTTTGACAATGAAAATACTGGTACAAACTATACATCATCTGTGTTGAAAAAACCAAGTTCCTTTGTCCCCAGCAATCATCCCACTGTGGAGATGTTCTTACGGTTATGTGAGAATGAGGTATTTGAACAGAGGTCAAAAGGAAAAAATAAACACTACTACAATTTAACAGAGGATGAGTTTCAGGCATTAAAAGAATTGCAAACAATGAAAGAAGTTATTTTCAGGCCAGCTGACAAAGGAGGAGCTTTAACAGTGATGAATTCAATACAGTATGCCCAGAAAATGCAGGATATGTTAAGCCATAGTGATACATACCACAAAATCGAGAAGTATCAAGTAGACAGATTGATTTCCTCAGTAAAGAATGTCCTATATGACAAATTAATGACTAGAGCAATTGATAAAAATCTATATGACTTTCTTGAAATGGTATATCCAACTATACCTGTTATCAAAGGGTTGCCTAAGATTCATAAGAACAGTGTTGACCCCCCTCTGAGACCGATAGTTTCAGGGAGAGGATGGGTCACTGAGCCCATTTCAATCTATGTGGAAACTGAACTCAAGAAGTTGTTGCCTTTCACACATACTGTATTGAGGGACACTGGTCAGGTGCTGGAGAGACTGTATGAAAGAATGGAGCAAGAAAGTTCCATAGACAACATCATTTTGGTGACTATGGACGTCAACAATTTATTCACTTGCATACCCAATGATCTAGGAATAGAAGCAGTAAGGGACTTTGCCTTTCATTTTGAAGTAAACATGGATGTGAATCTAGTATGCAGCTTCCTGGAATTGGTCCTGGAGAGCAATGTGTTCTTCTATGGTGAGAGCTACTATTGGCAGAAATGGGGGGTAGCCATGGGCACCCCCTGTGCAAACAGCTATGCCAATATAGTCCTAGCTGAATGGGAAAGGCAATGGGAAATGGATAGGAAAAATGAATGGAAGGAATGCATCATCTTCTACAATAGGTTTGTGGATGACGTTATATTCCTATGGAAGGGCAGTATGCAATGCCTAAATGATTTCGTCAATTATTTAACAAGTACGACTAGCTTTCTAAGATTTGAAGTGAAAACATCAGCAAATGAGATTGATTTCTTAGACGTGAGAATTTCAATGAATAAAAGCAAAAGAATCAGCACCACTATATTCAGGAAACCAAACTGGAGGAACCATATGCTATACTACAGTAGCATGCATCCGAGACATGTTTTTCAGAATATTGTTGAAAATCAAGTGACCAGGATATCCAAGCTCTGTACTGACAATGATGATTTTCTGCAGGAACAAGACAAACTCTTTCAGAATTTTGCTTCAAGAGGCTACAATGAAAAACAATTAGTCATGAGTAAAGGCAAAGCAATGTCCATTCGATACAACAAAGGGCAACCGCATTTACGCAAAACAGAAGCAGAGTGATGTGAAGAAAGGTGGGAACAGCAACAGTGTCAGATGCATGATGACCTACAGCACTGACTCCTTTGATGTCCGTGAAACCATCAAGAAATTTTGGCCAGTCTTAACTGCTGACAGTAAAATTAAGAGAATTGTAGGGGAAACACCTAAATTTGGTTATAAAACAAGAAGAACTTAAAGGCTTTATTGTGCAACTATGATGGAATACCTAATAAGCAGAGTACAGAAGGAAGAAATAGGTTAGAACTTGGAAATGTGGCTTTTGCAAAGCTTGCAGCCACATTAAATGTTCCAACAGTTTTGTTCATCCGTAACTAACAAATGCTATAAGTACTCTGGTTTTGCTAACTGCAACACCAAGAATGTTATATACATTGGCACTTGTAATTTGTGCCAAGCCTATTATGTAGGAAAGACCAATAGAAAGTTTAAGGAACGGATACTTCGCCACCTGTTAGACATCAAGAATAAACTGGTAACCAATGCCCTATATGGACATGTGTCTGAAAATCCAGGGCATTCATTCAGCTTTATGGTTATCTCAACTGTGACTACTAACCTCCGTGGAGGAGACATTGTCAACAAAACTGAAAAGGAAGAAAGCAAATGGATCATGAACCTCAGAGCTAATTTATTTCCAGGGCTCAACAGAGTAGTTCCTATTAAACCTATTTTGAAAGAGAGAAGCCTAATTAAGAAATGAAATGGAGGCTTAAGGAAGGCGTGCATCTGATTGCTGTATGTGATTGGTTGAGCAATTAAGGATCTTTATTTAACAGCAGTAAGTCAGGTCTACACACTAGGATCTGAAGAAGGTTTTTTAACTGAAAGCGCTTATCCTGTTTGACCTGCAACTTGAACAGCACAATTTGTGCTTTTTATTTCTTCATTTTATTAAAGCCTACATTTTAACAGAATTTCTCAGTGAACTTTTTGCTGTGGTGGAAGCCTTTTTTTCATTTTACTATTTTTGCCTATTAAGGCTTCCTCTGGAGGTGGTTTTTGGTTTGATTGTTTGTACTATTACTACTACGGTGACATTGGTGTCCTTTACATTATATCACTTGCTCCTTTTCCATACTGCATTATTCTCAGAAGTGATTCTTGTATCCTTTTAAGCTTATGACTTCTGACCTGACTATAAACATGTTTGCCAGATTTGAATATTAAGTCCTAGACACAACATATTTCTCCCTTGAAAGAGAGAAAAATGGGCTTCTTTCCTTACTAATGATTTTTGATTTTTTTTAGTAATTACTCTTCAAAGCTAGTGTTAGTACATCTACAAAATTGCTTTGTTATTTCCTCTGTCACTGTTAACCGCTGCACTACCCAAAGAATCTCTAGTTCAAGATTCTCCTATAAATATGATCTAATGAATGTATCTGCAATAAGCAGATTCCTACCTGGTCTGTATTAACTGCTTCATATCATATTTCTGTAGACCAAGTATCATCATCATCTGTAGCTATGGATATATTTTGGATTAAGACTCTTTGATTATATTTTCTAAATGTTAGCAGCTACTTCTTAAACCTATTTATCATAAAAAAAAATCATGGAACTTATCATATCAATACACAACAGTAAGAGTTCATTTTCAGTCTGAACATATTTATTTTGTACATCAGTAAATGTTCTTGACTCATAGGCAACTGGTCTGTTGACCTGCAGAATCAAAGCTCCTGTCCTCTGCAATTAATTTATTAAGCATTTCAAAATGTTTTCCATGTTTATAGTTCCATATGATCAAGGTGTTAGGTGAGTCAGAGGAGAAATGGCTCCTGAAGGTACTTATAGCAGTATAGAGATAAAGGCATATCCCGTACGACTGACAATAAGCATCCTAGTGGCAGTATACAAGAACAAAAGAGCCATTCACAACTATGGGCAGTAAAGAGGTATCAAATTCCGGTCATACTGTATGAAAGTTCTGGAGAGGGTGACTAATAAACAAATATGCAGAGTAGTAGAAATTAAGGTGGGAGATGAGCAGTTCAGATTCAGATCAGGATGCAGGATGTAGTGAGACAGACAGTTAAGACGTTGTTATACATGATGAAAGACTATAACTGAGAATTGTTAAACTTGGAGAAAGCATATGACATGATGCCAAGAAAGCTGAGCTGCACTGTCCTGTGATGGTTTAGAGTCCCCAAAACATTGGTAAAATTAGTGCAGCTATGTACATGGACCCATGATAAAAGTACAAAGTGTTTGGACTCACACAGGAGTTCCCAGTGGAAGAAGGTATACATCATGAATTAGCCCTATTCCAGCTGCAGTCCATACTGATGATGGAATACATTAGCAAACAGGTCAGAAGGGACAGATAAACAAAGATGTATGTAGACAATGTGGCATTATAGGCAGATGCCAAATAAGAACTTCAGCAAAAGACAGGGAAATGGAATGCAAAACTGAAGGCACACAAGATGAAAATGGGTACAGATAAGACAGCTGTAATGGCAGCAAATGGGAAAATCAGAAACAGCTGAGAATTGAGATAGAAGGAAAAACAGAAGAACAAGTTAACAGCTTCAAGTACCTGGGAGGGGTTGATGAGGAGAAAGGAAGTCCGAGGAGGTCAAAGCTAGAATTAAAGAGGCTACAGACAATTGGCGCAGAGTGCCATGGACAGTATGGCAGAAGACTGTCAAAGAAGCTGAAAAGTAAGGTGTACAAAACAGTGGTGCTACCAGTGTTATTACATGGTAATGGGCAGTGAAGACAAAGCAGTTGAAGAAGCTAGAGGTGAGGGAGATTAAGTGTCTGAGATGGGTGGTAAGATGCACATTGTGGGACACATGAAGAAATGAACAGATCACAGCAGAAGCCCAAGTAGCTCCAATCGCAGAGGATATTAAAGATTATGGTGTTTTGGGCACATGGGCAGGAAAGCAGAAGACAATCTGGTGAAGAAGATTTGGGACAGACTGGAAAAAGACAAGAGGAAATGAGGGCATTCAGCAAAGAGATGGATGGATTGTGTGAAAGACCTGTGACAGTCAGGCTTGACTGTCACAGAAAGTAGGAGAGTGGCACTGAATTGAGATAGATGGCGAGAGCTGATGCGACATGTTGAAAATGGGAAAAAAGGGGACTGAGGATAAATATGATAAACTCTATTCCTGGGGTACATCTTGCTCTAACAGCTTTCTTAAAGGTACATTTATCCCAAACATAGTAAAGGCATACTTTGCAAGATAAATGAATTATTTCTAGAAACACCATAAGTTCATAGGGTCTTACCAGGTTATTAATCTTACAGGATCCTGTGAAGCCTGGCCATACAGCCCTTGTAGTAAACATACAAGTGCCCACTGGTGGGAAGAATTAGTGAATTTCTGGACTTTATATGTTTCTCCAATCCATGAGGGACAAGGCTGCTAAACCTGGGTGGATTTGTGATTTACCATCCATTTGTACATGTTGTATTTGAACAGAGTAGGAGACATGCTTTGCTTAACCTGGAGTGGAAGACAGTTCTATAGAAGTAGAATTTTTTGTGATCCATATCTATCCCTCCAGCATGTTTTACTTATGTAACAGAAGAGACTGTGATACCTTTAGTAAGTATTTCTGACACCACTGGAGTAACAAATGTGTAACAAGTCAGACAGCGTAGGGTCAGCTGAAGCTCTATATGCTAGGCAAAGGTCACCTCACAGAAGCCTAAAAGATACAGAGTAGAGAAACTGGTCCTTAAGTTAGTCAGCATAGCTTTTGTGGTATAGGCCCGTGATATTTTTGGTGAGAAAACCTTGTTGACGTCCAAGTTGTGAAAGGTGTTTCAATAGATTCATACATACTGAAGGGGTAATTGTACTCAATGATCAGCCTGAGTGCCAACTACAGTGTGCCAATGACATCTATGGACCGAGACACCCTACCTTTGAATATAAGCAGTGCTTAAAAAAAATGTTCTTACTATAATGAAAACATGATGATCAAAAGATAGTTTGTTGACAGAGGGATCTGGCAACCTATGTCAACTTAAACAAGCAAATAGTACTCCTACGTGAAGCTAACTGTGAAACCAAATTAGCTTCCCTAACTAAGGATAAAGTACAGTTTTGTACCTACCATAAATGTAGATGTTCGAGGATTCCATTGCTGCAGTCCTGACTATTGGGTATAGTCCGCGTCCAGTCGGCCCGAATACCAGAGTATAAGGCTGACCGGTATGATCGTCAGGGCGCATTAGACTGACGCCGCATGACCGACGCCATATCCTCAGTCTTTTCTTGCCCCAGATGTCAGAAGACCCTAAAAAGACAAGTCCCAAAAAACCTGCACCAAAAACATGTACAATATATACAACAATATATACAAAATATAAGCATGTAAACTCACCTACACAACCACCCCTAAATACAGAGGGAAGGAGGGAGGGACATCTACATTTATGGTAGGTACAAAACTGTACTATGTTCTTCGCCTTCCATTGCTGCAGTCCTGACTATTGGGTAGAATCCCAAAGCAGAGGTAAGGGAGGCTGGCAAATTATAAAGAAGTAGGAGCTGACAACATGCCTTGCAAAACAGCTGTGGCAAAACCAGCCCTAGACTTAGAGTAGATAGGAAGGTGATAATGCTTAGAGAAAGTATGCACTGAACTCCAAGTAGCTGCTTCCAAAATATCCTTAGTTGCCACCCCCTTAGAAATGCTGTTGAAGTGGCAGTAGCCCTAGTGGAATGAGGCCTAATCCCAGCTGGAATCTCCTTGCCATGATGGGAATAACAAAATGCAATGCAAAAGCCAATCCACCTAGAAATAGTTTGTTTTGACACAGGCTTGCCCTGTGAACTCAAAGCAAAAGAAACAAACAACTGCTGAGACTGCCTAAAATCCTTAGTCCTGCTTAAATAATAACGCAATTGCCTGTGTACATCTAAAGTGTGTAAAATCTTTTCCCCTTTATTTTGAGGGTCTGCAAAAACGAGGCAAATGAATAGTTTGGTTTAAAGCCACACTAGAAACCACCTTAGGCATAAAAGAAGGATTAGTACGTAATGATACCCTATCCTTATGGAAAATCAAAAGGGCTCTACTGCCATAAGGGCCTGCAACTCAGACACCCTTCTTGCAGAAGTAATAGCCAACAGAAAAGCAGTCTTCCATGACAAGTATTTCAATTCAGCAGTAGCTGCAGGCTCAAAAGGTTGTAGAGTAAGTTTTTCCAACACAAAATTGAGATCCCAAGCAGGAGTAGGAGCTCTACGGGGTCTTATATTCTTTGCCCTCTAAGAAACTGCTTGAACAAAGGATGAAACAAAGGTGGGTCACAATCATAGTGAGCTGAAATTGCTGCAGCATGAATCTTAATGGAAGAGAAGGACAAACCTTTGTCCAATAATTCAGTAAGATATTGAAGAGCCACACTCAAATTAGGCTCAGAAATCTCCAAATTCTTTGCTGTACTCCAAAATAAAAATCTCTTCCATTTTTCACACTCTCCTTGTACTAGGTCTTCTAGCTTCCATAATCACATTTAAAACTTGTTGAGGAAGTTGAGACCTGCTGTGTTTCAACACAGAATATGCCAGGCTGTTAGATGAAGAGAGTGAAGCTTGACATTGAGCAGATGACCGTCCTTCTGAGATAACAGATGAGGAATCAGAGGTAAAGGCCATGGAGGCTTCTTTACCAGACTCGTAGTAGTGGGTACCAGTGTTGCCGAGGCCAATCTGGAGCTATCAAAATCATCCTTGGCCTGTCTTGTCTGACCTTTAACAGTACCTTTGGAAGAAGAGGCAGAGGTGGAAAGGCATACACATGAAGGTTTTTCCAACTGAAAGACAGAGCATCCACTTTCCAAGCTGTGTGATGAAACCCCTTTGTGCAATACTTTGGCAGCTGGTGGTTTAGTGGAGAAGCGAACAGATCTATGTCTGAGTTCCCCATGACACTGTCAGTTTCTGAAATACATGAAGATCCAGTTTCCACTGTGGGGATCCATGATTTGTCTGCTTAACACATCTGCTAAGGAGTTCTGTGCTCCTGGCAGAAACCTTGCCTGAAGAGTTAGTTGCAGGCTTAGCGCAGTCTCCCATAAAATCATTGCTTGCCTGCATAGAGGATAAGAATGTGTTCCCCTTGCTTGTTGATGTACCACATGACAGTTGTGTTGTCTGTTAGAATCAACACCTGCCCTGGAAGAAGTAACTCCTTGAAAGCCATTAATGCAAACTGGACTGCTAACATCTCTTTCATGTTGATATGTAGATGCTGTAGTCTGGCAGGCCACTTGTCTTGTATCCACTTTCCATTTAGATGAGCTCCCCAAGCAATGTCCGAGGCATCTGTCGTTAAGATCTGACTTGCCTCTGGCCGGGTCACAGAGAGTCCCTTGTTTAGGTGACATTCCTGAGCCCACCACAAGAATTCTTTTGAAGGCAAGGTATTATTTGAATGACAGTGTCCAAATCCTGGCAGTGCTGTGTCCATACATTTTGAGATACCATTGTAGCTTCCTCATATGCAGTTTGGCATTGGGAAGCACCAGAATACAAGATGCCATGAACCCTAATGCTTGAAGGACTGTCCTTGCAGTCAGCACGGACTGATGAGATAGTTGATGGAAGTAAAGTGACAGACTCTTTTGTTTGTCCAAAGGCCATCTGGGCTGCTGTATTCAGTCTCACACCCAGAAAGCACATGTCTTGAGAGGGTACTAGACTGGACTTTATTTCGTTCACAGAATACCCTAGGCATCTTAGCACTGCGATAACATATTCCAGATGCTGTAGAAGATCTTCCTTTTCTTGAGCCAGAATCAGGCAGTCGTCCAAGTAAGGATAGATTTGAATTCCTTGAAGCCTGAAGTAAGCTATCACTGGAGCCAGAACCTTTGTGAATACTCTGGGCAGTAGATAAGCCAAAGGGCAATGCAGAGAACTGATAATGAGAATTTCCAGCTCGAAACCGCAGATACTTCCTGCAACTTAGCCTTATAGGCACATGAAGGTAAGCTTCCTTGAGATCTAAAGTTACCATCCAGTGATCTTTGCCCAGCAGAGGTAAAAGCTGTTGTAACGCCAACATCTTGAACTTGGGAATGTCCAAAACGTGTTGAGGAGAGATAAATCCAAAATTGGTCTCCACGTGTTCCCCTTCTTTGGTACAAGGAACAGGCGAGAATAAAATCCTAGGCCCCTTTCTGATACAGGGACTGGCTGAATGGCCCCTATGTGAAGTAACTGAGAAACTTGCTTGTGAGCCTCTTTTCTTTGTGGAGGAGGAACGTCTGGCATGCCTTTGAAAGGGGCATTGTATGGAAATAAAATCTGTAACCGTGGTGAATGATATCCAACACCCATTTGTCTTGAGTAATTAAATCCCAATTTTCTGTGAAAAGAGACAGTCTTCCTCCCAAAGGAGCTGCCAAACGTGAATCTGCTGGCAGCTGAAAAGACAGGTCATTGGGTCTGTTTACGAAAGGACTGACCCCTGCCCTCACCAGAAGTCTGAGCAGGTGAACTCCTGTTCTAGGCCTAAAGAACCTTGAGCCCTGCCCCTACCACGTCTAGACCTACCCCTAGACTGGGAATGATAAGCAGGATATGTCCCCCCCTTAGCAGGCCAATTTGTACTAAACTATGGTGGCAGCACCTGCAATAAATCTTTAACAGTTTGCATAGACTTAGCTTTGTCCTCCATTTTCTTTAAAACTGCTTCCACAGGCGATCCAAACAACACATCAGACTGTAAAGGAGCATCCAAAATCCTTGTCTTAACATGCTCAGCTAAATTCTGATCCTTCAACCAGGCATGCCTGCGAAGAACAGAACTGGTAGCAGCCACCCTCGAGGAGGCCTGTACAGCATCAAAACCACATTGCAAAGAATGCTTACCCACTTGTTCAGACACATGAACCAAATCCAGCAACTCTTTACACTCAATACCTTCCGCCAAAGCATCCACCTTAGATTTCAATTGTGAAAGGAGATAATTCTGATATTTTAGCATGTGAAACTGACAATTCAAAGCTCTCATGGCTAGAGTGGAAGAAGTATACACTTTCTTTCCCCACCTATCCAAAGCCCTTGCCTCTTTATCAGTGGGAACAGGATTTTTAACCACAGAAGCCTTTACACCCTTAGGCCCTTGAGAAATAGTTTCTGGGTCGCCCTAGGACTCTTAAACAAATATTTATGAGCTTCGGCACCCTATAATACCTATCAGGCTTAACAGGAGCAGGAGGCAAAGAGTCAGGGTTCAGGGAAGCCTCTGCAAAACATCTTCCACCACATTCAACACAGGAGGAATAGCTAAAGGCCTATGCTGGGGTAAAACAAGAACTCCCTAAGCCTTTTCCTGGAATCAGAGTAATCCTGGCCTTCCCATTTAAAGTGCTCCCTCATGGAATGCAGAGTCTCTGAAAATGAGAAATCCTCAGGCGGAGAAGCTGTAGGAGTGGAATCATCCACATCAGAATCAGAATAAGTAGGATACTCCTGCATATCTTCCACAGAAGATTCTGAAGCCTCTGAACACTGTTCAAAACTATCAAACTCGGTTCCACCCTAGGCCTCTTATTACCTGCGGGCATACAACCCCTAATCATAGTAATCAAATCTTCTGCCATGTGAAGCATATGTTTCTTAGGTACAGAACCGAAATGCTAGGAGAAGCCCCCACTGAAGCTGAACTAGGCCTACCTCTCAAAGAAGTTTTGGCAACAGAAGGAGAGGCTCTAACTACCTTGGGAAGAGAGGGAAGAACAGTCACCTGAGAAGCCCCTCAGCCCGGCCTACCCCCTGAGAAGGCACATCCTGTAAGAGTATAGTTTCTGCCTGGGGCCCCATGGAAACTCCTGGCAAAACCCCCGGCTCCACTGAGTTTCTAAAGAACCGACGTCCGGGACTGCCGGTTCATCAACCCTAGGCTTCACTGTTTTATCCTTGCGCTTCTTGAGGAAGCGGGCCGGAGCATCCGACGGCATTTTATAATTGCAACGCTTCCCAAACACTAACCTGGCACAGTCTAACCTCCTCTTAATAGTGCGTTTGTTAAACCTAGCACAAGAGCGCAACCAACAACGCCGTGCTCAGGCCCTAAACAAGGTATACACAAGGTATGATAATCCCTATGAGGTATCTGTTTCCCACAAGAAATACAGTTATTCACTTTTTCTGACATCCGGTAAAATACTGAGGCAAGAAAAACCAAAATGTTCCCAACGGGTACTTAGCCAACTCTGTTTCGGTCTGAAACTCCGGTTTCGGAAATATTTCAGAACGCCAACCTGCACTCGCAAAACTGCTTCTGCATCGGACCATGCGGCAAAAAAGACTGAGGATATGACGCCGGTCATGCGAGTACCCTGACGTGACCGACGTCAGCCTTATACTCTGGTATTCGGGCCGACTGGACGCGGACTATACCCAATAGTCAGGACTGCAGCAATGGAAGACGAAGAACATCCACAAAGCTTTCTTTAATTACATCTGTCACCTCAAAGGTAAGGCCCAGATTTGCCCTGAACTTGTAGTTAATGGTACTACATATGCAGAATCTGTGGATATAGCAAACCTGCTGGCTAACAGGTTCGGTGAAAACTTCACTCCCCTGTCCCTGCCAGAAATACCCTAAAGCTTCAATAATACCTGTCCCCCTCCTAGCATCTCTGAGGAAGAGGTCTTAAATGCCCTCTCCAAGGCCAAAAACACAGCCTCTGAGGGACCAGATAACATCTCAGGCTGTGTTCTACAGGAGTTAAAAAAAGGAATTAGCATCACCATTGGGGAGACTTTTCAATCACGGCCTAAGCACTGGCTTTGTCCCAGTGGAATGGAAAACAGCTACCATCATCCCTTTGCATAAAGGGGTGCATCCATGGACCCCAGGAACTATAGACCCATTAATCTGACCACAAGCCTCATCTGCAAGGCCATGGAACATCATGGACCTTATTAACAAAGATATAGGAAATCTCCAAACGTTTGACCCCAACCAGTTTGGCTTTGTCGAGGAAAGATCATGCCTGTTAAACTTGATGGACTTCTTTGAGACAGTCACCAAAGCAGTAGGCGATGGCAAATCTCTGCATATGGCCTACCTAGACTTAACCAAGGCCTTTGACACAATCTTTCACTCAGGCATCATAGATAAACTTGCTCAGCTTGGTATCAACCAATATATTGTCGGGTGGGTTGCAAACTGTTTCACTGATAGAACTCATGTAGCCAAAATAGGGGACTCCTCCTCATCCAGCAGACCCATAACCAGCAGTGTTCCACAGGGATCAGTTCTGGGACCTCTACTGTTTGGAATCTACTTCTTTGAAGTAGAGGCTAAAACTAAAGGACTGTGGCTGACAAAGTTTGCTGATGGCTGCAAACTGGGAGTGATCATTGAAACCCCTAGTGATGTCAACATCCTGCAAGAAGGTCTTACGCAGAGTAATGACTGGAGCCAAAGTCATGGTCTTAAACTTAATGCAAAAAAATGCATTATCATCCCCTTCTGCAACAGTGATGTTTCTTCAAACTACCACATCAATAGCAATACCCTAAGTACACAGTCAGTGGTGAGAGATCCAGGCACTCAGGTTGACAGAAGCCTTAAATTCGATCACCATGTCTCCACACCGGTAAGAAGGGCATTTTAAATTGCTCATCTCATAAGTAAGGGCATACCTCTAGATAAAAAAGAGGTTATAACTCCCATACTCTTCCCTCTTCAGGCCAGTAATAGAGTACAATACTCCACTTGGTATGTTCCTTTCCGAACAACTGCAGCAACTGGAGAGACAACAAAGGTTCCTTATTAAGAAAATTAAGGGTCTTCAGGATCTGCCTTATGCAGACAGACTGAAATCATTTCATTTTACTCTGTGTCATGTAGACTACTGAGAGGCAATCAGTGCCTTGCATAAAAAGCAATTTCTGACCCTCCTTTAATGGAAATGCTGCACATTTGCAAGTCAAATGGTACATGGGGCAGCCTAGTATGTTGTCCTTCCCCAGAGAAGTAGTGTTATTAACCTTTAAAAGTGCCTTAATTACTTGGGCTTGGGAGATTTTAGGTGGTAGTTCCAGGTATGTAACTAGGAAAAATTGGTAGTGGTTGGGGGGGGGGGGTAGTTTGCAATAAATTTATCTGCAAGTAGATGTATTGCGTTCTTTGGGTCTGCATAAGTGGTATCATTTACTATTAGTTCTGAACAGCGCTGGGTACTTCTACTAAGATTTATAATGTAGTTAAAGAAGACTTTGTGATTATACGTTGCCTGGGTGGTTATTTTATCTCACATCTGGCCTTGGTTGACTTGATCAAGGTATTGAGTTCTTTATTTATTTTTGCCAGGTTACTTTCCGCACCTTGGGAATTGAGTTTGTTTTTGCATGCAATGACTTTTTTCTTTTATTGTAGAGCCTGTTAATTATTGGGCTCTACAACAGGGGTTTATTTTTGAATTTAGCATTGTAGTTATTTCTGAAGAGTAGAGATGCATCTATACAGTTATTTACATGTTTATATGTGGTGAATGATTTGGTGTACGTTCTGCAGTTATCTAGATGGGGAGGGTATCTGAATTAAGTTAGATCATCGTTCAGCTTTAGTAGATTAGGTTTTAAATAATCCCTGAATACCAATGTATTTTTGGCTGGTGCTGGCTTTATTCTTAAGATGACTGTGACTGATTTATGATCAGATTTGACCAAGGATGAGGTTATAATTGATGTAGAGCAAAAATGCCCATACTGGTTAGGACCAAGTCAAAGATATTATCTCCTCCTTCAGGGGTGTGCACTAACTGGTCCAGTGAATTAGCATTTACAAGTCCAGAAATCTCTGAGTATACATGCTTGAGGCCATAAATGACTCCCTATTTACGGAGGGGTAGTAGAAGTCACCTGGACCAATGGTTTAAGGCTCAATACATAAAGACTCCAAGCCAGTTAGGTAGGAGGTATGAGCAGAGGGGAAATATAGAGGAGGTCCTACAGTTCGTTATGATGTAATACGTGTTTTGTTTATAGTAAATTGGGCTTGAAGCTCCAGGTCATTATCATGGCCAAGGAGTCTGAAAGTGAAATTTGGTATAAATGTGGAGACACCATCACCCCTTTGTCCCTTTGTCTGAAGGACTGAGGCTGAACGTGTGACAGGTATTAATGCCTTGCACTGCTTGGGTGCTCTCGCTGGACTTGTTTCCATGATGCATATATCCATGTTTTTCAAAGGCAAGGAGTACTTGGAGAGAATGGATTATTTTTAGGATCCTAGCTTTGAGCAGCACTACTTTAATGTTGTCAGAAATTTGTCTTATTATGTTGGAAGGATTAGGAGACTAACTTTGCCTAAAAAGGCACAATGGGGTGGATAAAGACTTAGCCAAAAAACAAAAGCCATGGAGTGAGACAGGCAGGCCATCCCTGGCAAAGCAGTTTGGTCTGCCTACCATCTCCACCCATGCTGATATATATATATATATATATATATATATATATATATATTGTTCCTCCTTCAAATGACACTAGAAATTAAGTCAATTGTTAAAATTAATACATTTTTGTTCATAATGTGACATCATACTTGGAGATTGTAGGCTGCTGCTTAGGGTTGGTTTATACCCGTTTGGAAAACATATTGCAAGTACTCCATCATATCTCTTTTCATATAGTCCAATGAGGTACATCTCAAGTCATTTACCCCCAACATGTACTGTATCTGTGTCATGTGCATACTTGTAGTGCAATGACTCGAATGTATGAGTGATGTGGTGAATTCTGACACCTAATAAGCGGATGATCACGGCTGTCTCCTTGCACAGTCTGGTGAGTGGTGCATCTGTGTATACATACATATATACATACAAATATTTCAGGCATGGGCAGTAATGCTGTTATAACCTGCCAATATAACAAAACAATCATTCACATAACAAGTGTCCAAGTTGTTCATAAAGATGTCTAAACTAGTGCTTGCTTTAATATAATTTGGTAGTCTATTCCATGTATCAGCTACTATCTCAGAGAACCAATTAGTGTATCTCTCATTCATATATAACCTTCTACACAGGCTGTCTGATGACCCTCCTCTACTTTCTGATAACCCCAAAACACTCCCAGAGGTAGGCACTGTACCGTTTCAGATATTTTGGTCTTTCATAATAAATTAAACATTTGCATCCCTGGATGTCCATGGTATATTTCTTCTGTATTCTTTCCAATTTACTCATACTTGTTTTCTTACATGGTTTCTATACGGTTATTCCATACTCTTGCTTGGGTCAAATACAACTTACAATGATTTCATAATTTCTGATCTTCTAGTCTTTACAAATCTTTTTACACAACCTATAGTTCTACAACTATAATTAAGCAACTGGTTGATATGATTAGAAAAACTCAAAAATAGATCTATTCTCTTTTGCTGTATTAAATAGCCATCTTTCAGTCTAGGTCTCCTAAATCTTATATGCTATGTTTTTGATGTATTCATCAGCATATTCTTCTCATATGCTCAAAAGCTCAGTTTAGTCAAGTTCTTTTGCAAAACTGCCCTATCTGTAGCACACGTTATCAGTTTACTCATTTTCAAGTCATCTGCATATAGACTGTAGAATACCTAAAAAGATAGATCTGAAAGACACAACCTAAACAACTATGGGCCAAGGAAAGAGCCCTGTGGATACTCTGACTGTAACCTAGAATTTTACCTTTTCAACTGCTGTATTATATACTTGCCATGTCCTAGTCATAAGCCATGTAGCTATGTGTCTTATTAATATTACATTAATACCTAGTAGTTCTAATTTATTGATCAGTGTTTTTGTGCATGACCCTATAAAATGCTGAAGTTAAGTCTATAAAAATTATATCACAACACAATTTTTCATTTATAGCTGTTATTGTATTGTTATAAAGCACCAAGTGATAAGTAGTCATAGATCTCTTTTCCACATATGCATGCTGATATATGGTTTCAAGTCTCAACTGTTCAAGCTCTAACAATAATTTATCCAAAATAACATTCTCCTTTTTTCCACAACAAGAAAGTAAACTTATATGTCTGTATGACTTTGGGTTTGTACTGTTCCCCTCTCCCTTGGAGTTTGGTTTAACAAATACAAGTCTCCAATCTTGAGGAATCTCCCCGTACTTAAATGACCTACTAAATAACTGATATAATGGTATTTTAAGTTCATGATGAAGTGTTCCCAGCTCATTATTACTAATCCTGTCTCCTGCCTGTGTTTTATTTGGGCCCAGTTTGCCTAGTTCTTTTTTCAATATAATCTAATTTAATTTCAGTATCTGGAGTTACTCAGATGTTACTAGGATATTTTTTGTGCAGCCAAACTGCTTTGCATAAGATTTTGTAAATATATCTACAATCTGTTGTTTTTGAGAATACAAGTTAGAATCTACTGTGTCTTTACTCTTATCACATTTTATATATCTATAAAATGGTTTCCTATTATACTCAATATCTTTGTATACATTTTCTTCAAATTTTTATTGAACTTGCCTCACAGCACATTTAATTTGCCTGTCTAGCTTGTTTATTTCCATTTTCAGTTATAGTTTGACCTCTATTCCATTTCTTATGTTTGTGTCTCTCATTTTAATTAGCTGTCTTGTTCTTATGGAACTATATCCTCCTGACACTGTAAGCCTAGATCCTGATGTTAAACATTTTTGGAGTTTTTGCATTCAATATCCTTTTTAAAACTTGCCACATTCCTTCTGCAGTTTTTCCTCTGAACACGTTTTGCTTCCATACAGTCTATTATTAATCTGCTGCGCATTGGTTTAGATTTCAGTTTGATGGAATTTTCAAGCAATAATTTAACCTTTATAACCCCATGATCACTAAATATCAATGACGGTAAAACTTGACATGAAGTAACAGTCATTTCTTTAGGAATGCATGTGTAAGTCATACTATTGAGTCACCAATAACTAGGGTATTTGAATGTGTGGTGAATTCACTTATGGGCCTTTGAATTGAGTTGGTATGACTCTTTGATGTACATTTTATGGTGGTTGCCACCTGTGGTGTGTGTGAAATTGCTGAAGGAATTTATTTCTTAGATGACATTTAGAAGGCCTTTGTGGTTTTAGTACTTTAATTTTAAGAGCCTCAACACAGGTAGGTCTATGTGCTTGGTATGATCTATCATTGCTCTTTTTAGTGTTGTACTGTGTGGTTGTGTTTACTACACACTGTGATTACGTATGAAAACTTTGCTCCTGTAACACTCTATATTTATTTCTTTCACACACACACACACACACACACACACAGTTTGTTTGTTTAAGCAATAGGTGGTTGTCAGTTAAAATGAGGCAATCGCTACATTGTCTTAGGATGTCCACATCAACCAGGCTAGTTGCAGTGATAAGTACTGTGGGTTTAGGGGAGTTACAGACTAGGAGGATTGGATTTGACTAACTGGATAGGCTAAAATCTGAAATGCAGGATGCTACATGGTATATGTACTAGAAGCAGAAATGCCCACTGGTGCCATGCATAGCATCAATCTCCCTCTGTCACACTAACATGCTACTATGTGCCTGAACAAGCCTTTTTGAGTAATGCAGCACAAACCAGTAGCTATCAGAGTATTAAGAATTTGGGAAGCCTTGTACAAAATGATCTGTAATGCTTCTCTGTCTTCTGACTTTTATATATACACACCTACTCTGATATTTTTTTAATGTGTCTCACTTCCTCAGGCTTTATACTATGATCTATGTATTTCAATATTTTCACTCTAATTTTAGACTTTCTTTTATTTAATTTGATATGTTGCCTTAATTTAACAGTCTTAGACTGCTGTTAAGGTATTTTCATGTATGATCCCATAACAACAGATTATCAATTATATTTAAACTATATGCCACGCCTTCAAATACCTGAGCTGCACCTCTCAGATGAAATACCATCTAGCTGCTTCGGTCAGAAACTCTGGGTTGTGTCTAATACTGAAAAAATGCACTTGTTGAAACTACTTCTTCAGTTATCAACAATGGGCAATAATCTTTTGTAATCACTCTACTTAGATCTTATAGATCAATATAAATGCAAACTTATGTTTTGCAATAGACAAGTGAAAATATAGTTTATCCATTCGTTTAACTATAATAGCTTTACTGTAAGCCAACACTTTCCATTTGCTTTAGTTATCGTTTAATTTTATTTCACTATTGGTATTTTTCTTAGAGCATACATAAAAATAATAAAAAGTTGAACATAAGTAGAAAACAGGGTACATTTCCTTGTTATAGTTGCATATGCTGTGATAATATAAATATAAGGTGTGAATTTATACATCCTAACACTAAGAAGAAATATACTTTCAGGTGTTTTGCAACTTTTAATACCGCTGCCATTGTGTATATGGCATGCTGTAAGGTGTGTCAAGCATTCTATATAGGGAAATACACAAGAAGGTTGAAGGACAGAATTATTGAACACAAATCTAAAATATGTAGAGAGGTAGCAAGTAATGCTTTGGGCAAGCATATGAGGGAGAAAGGAAGCACACACACATTTAACTTTAGAGTGATTGACAACAGACAGAAGAAAAAAAATGGGGGGGGTCTTAATAATGAGTTAGAAGTATGTGAAAACTCATGGATCACACTTTTAGAAGCCAATTGTTTTCCAGGTTTAAACACAGCAGTAAGCATTAAACCTATTTAAAAATACGATAGTTAACTGTGAAATAACATCTTGTATGGATGGGTCTTAGTTACATGTTTTACGGCTATACTGACAGTCAGTAACATTTTACCTGTATATGTATCTTTAAACTGAAGTGCTTAATACAACTGTGTCGTGATTAGTTTTATGGTTTTACTACTTAAATGAAGGCATTTGATCTATTTTTTACACACTGATAAAGGGCTGATCCCGAAAGCTTTCTGATTTTTTTCATGCTTGGAATAAACGCTTCATTTTACCTCAGCGTTTCCAGGCTTTGGATTTTTTTACTACTGTTTTGCATTTTGTATCCTGCCTGGTTTACCTATGTGCTCTCCTTGTTTCTTTGGATTCTAGGGAGGTATGTGAACCACAAACAGCATAACTCTATCAACGTCTAGGTGGTATGTAATTCACAGATTATCATCTACAATGCATGTGCCGGCCAGCCAGGTAATTTTCACAAGTCCCATATATGGCACATATATGAACTTTACCAATGGTTGGCAAGAAATGGCTTCCCATATAGAAATCTTGTCGGATATACCCTGGAATTGTGGTTTATGACATCCATCAGAAATCCGCAAAAAATAAACAGACCACGGTGCAACAGTGTAGGATGACAAACTAGAAACATTATACAGTGTGTGTTGGGACTGCTGAAAGCACACTTTCTCTGTCTGTAGACAGCCAGCGGTGCGCTGTAGTATGATCCTGCCATTTGTGCCAAAAAACTGACCGTGTGTGCAATGTTATGCAATATTATACTTAGAAAATAGTGATACGGCAGGGTGGTCTCATGCAGGAATAGCACAACAGGCAGTGGAAGCCAAGACAGATGAGGAATCAGAAGAGGAGCCAGCATCAGAGGATGATTATGCCAGATGGAGGCAGGCACAGTATGTAGTGTCACTAGTAAAGATGGAACAGACTGCACACAGCTTTACAATATAACTATACAAGAGTTAAGCAGATACACTGCAGTAAAAATGATGCATGCAAAAGCATCAGGCCATGCTTACCCATGCATGGGATGACCATGCTGTGCATCAGACATAAAACAGCCCAAGCAACAATATTAAAAGGGAAGAGCACGGTTACCATCATTTACATAGGTGGAAATGGAGTCCATGAGTGCATGTCTTTCCAGAAAAGTATAAGAGTGTGAGTTTTGATGTGTATCAAAAAGGGCTTTTATGGGAAGCATCAGAACCAGTATGGGGGGTTAATATCAAGGAGGGTCAGGGTCAGTGTAAATGTGTGTAATATCCTGGGGCGTGTATATGTATATATAAGACTACAGGGACACAGCCTAAGTGGTTAATGTAGCACAGAGGCTTGGTCTAATGGATAGGTCCAAGGCATGCATAATATAGGGTTCAGCTTCCCATGCAGGTTCCTACCCATAACAGTTGGCTCTGTCATGAGTTGCACTGGCTGCACCATGACCCTGGATAGATGCTAGTGTCCTATGTGATCTCAACAGATGCCTGCTAGGAGATGCGTCAGCATGATAATGGCCATGACCATGGGGATGTCCTCTCCTGGGAGAAGACACCTACATAATAGATGCATACATACAAATATTTCAAGCAAAGGCATTAATGCTCTTCTAGCCCAGAAATATGCCAAAACAGTTGTTCCCATAATAACTGTCCAGTCTGTTCTTAAAAATATTTAAACTAGGGTTTGCTTTAATGTAATTTGGTTAGTCTATTCCAAGCATCAGCTGCTCTCTTACAAAACCAATTAATACACTTCTCATTTCTACAGAATCCTCTATATAGGTTGTCTGATGATTCTCTACTACTTTTTGATAAAACCAAACATCCCCAGAAGTAATTGTCTCTAAATGCCCTATATAGCTGAATAGGGTCTCCCCTTAAATATCTATATGAGACACTGTACACGTTCAGATATTTTAGTCTTTCATAACAACTTTAACATCTGTGGATGCCCTTGGTATATTTCCACTGTACTCTTTCCAGTTTACTGGACTTCCGCGGTGATGCAGCTGTAGCGTTGTTGCCTCACAGCAAGAGGTTCTCCCATTCGATTCTCGGCTGGAGTGCGGGGAGTGCCTTCTGTGTGGAGTCTGCATGTCCTCCCCGTGGTTGGGTGGGGGTTCGAAAGACATTTGTAAATGGGCGTGCCTTCGTTGAAGGTTGAGCTGGCACGTCGGCATTCATGAAAATCTACTGCCAATCATTAGCAGACCGGAGTTCCGTTGTGGCGACCCCTAACCGGGAAAAGCCGAAACACACACACACACACACACACACACACACACACACACACACACACACACACACACACACACACACACACTCTTTCCAGTTTACTCATGCTTGTTTTTTATAAGGTTTCCATATTTTGTAATTTCATACTCAAGTTTGGGTCTAATGTAACTAACAAAAAATTACGTCACCATTTCTGATTTCCTAGATTTTATAAAGCATTTTATACAACCTATAGTACTATAACTATCATTAACCAATTGGTTGATATGATTACAATTTATGTCTCCCAAATCTCATATGCTTAGTTTTTGATGTATTTATCAGCATATTATTCTCCTGTGCCCAAATGGCTGATTTAGGCAAGTTCTTTTACAGACATGCCCTATCTGTAATACATGGAATAATTTTACCCAATTTCAGGTTATCTGCTTACAGACTGAAGAATACCTTAGAAGAAAAACTTAGATCTGAAAGATATAATCTAAGCAAGTATGGGCCTAGGACAGAGCCCCATGGGACACCCTGAATGTAACCTCAAATTTCACCTGTCCATCTGCAGTAAGATGCTTGCCAAGTTCTATTAATAAGCTACACAACTATCTTATCAAGAATATATCAATAACTAGTTGTTCTAATTTATTGATCAGTTTTATGATTCAGTCAAACACTGAAAATAAATCTATATAAATTACTCCACAGCACAACTTTTGATTTATAGCTAATATTATATTGTTATAGGACATCATGTTAGAGGTGGTAATAGATCTATTTTAACCATATGCATGCTGATACATGGTTTCAAGTCCCAACCTTTCCACTTCTGACAGTAACCTATCCAATATCAACTTCTCGATTTTTTTCCACAACATAGGTTCATAGGTTCGTACTAGGCTATCTGCCCTAGGGCATTTATAAGCCTAGCCAGAGTGTGTGTGGCTTTCGCCACCCCTTGGGATGAGAATACTATGCCCATTTAGGGTTTAGTTTACTGTGCCTCTGTCTAGTAGTGACACAGAGATGACCCCCGGGGTAACTTGTGCTTTGAAAATAGGTTAAAATAAAATGCTAAAATATGCATAGGTTCTTAAGAAGGGGAGTGGTGGGACTCGAACCGTGAATGCCTCCTCTTTGTGCGAACGTTCTACCATTATGCTATTGCTATTTTAAAATACACATTTTCAATCTGTTAAGCTCTTGCCAGTGGTGAGAATCAAACCCTGCACCTTGTGGTTGAAAGGCATATACCTTAACCACTGTACCATTAGCCTTTCAGGAGCGAACTTAAGGGTCTGTATGACTCTGCATCTGTACTATTCTCCTTTGCTTTAAAGACAGGTTTAACAACAAGTACATGTCTCCAGTCTTGAGGAATCTTCCCATATTTATATGACATAGTAAATAATACATTTAATGGTACTGTAAGTTCTTGCTGAAGTGTTCTCAGGTCATTATTAAATACATCTAATCCCTGTACTTTGTTTAGCTCCAGTTTGCATAGTTCTTTTTCAATACAATTGAATTTGATTTCAGTATCTGAGTCACCTAGATATCACTAAGACAATTGATCTCTTCTTTTATGGAGCCAAACTGCTTTGCATAAGATTTTGTAAATATATTTATAACATGTTATGTTTGAGAATAAATTTTAGAATCAACACACAGTTTATCAATTTGTATGCCTTTACTCCTACCACATCTTATGTATCCATAAAAGGGTTTCCTATTACGCTCAATATTTTACATAAATTTTCTTCAAATTTTTCTTAATCTTGTCTCACACTATGTTTAATTTGTCTGCCCAGTTTGTTATTTCAGTTTTCAAAGCTATAGTCTAACCTTTTTTTCATTTCTTATATCTTTTGTCTCTCACATTAATCAACTATCTTGTTCTTATGAAAATATATCCTCCTGACGTTGTGGGCCTAGATCCTGTGTTTTTTTTATATTTTTATTTTTTTGCATTCAAACAATTTCTCTTTTAAAACTTTCCAGATGCCTTCGGCAGTTTTCTTCTCAATGGAAGCATCAATCCAATTAATTTTACATAGTGACTGTTTTGCTTCCATAAAACCTGTTATTAACCTTCTGTGCGTTGGTTTAGATTTCAGTTTGGCAGAATTTAGCAACAAATTAACCTTTATAATCTGATGTTCACTGCACATCAGCAGTGGTAAAAGTAATTTCTTTAGGAACACAAACAATGTCTAGTATGTTCCATTCCCTGGTATGCCTTTTTTACAAACTGAAGCAACTGCCGTTCCTGAAAATAATTTCTGAATAATTTCCTTAATAATGTTGTTGAATCGGTCTGTTTCTGGTAGGTTTAAGTCCCCAACCACTATTACTCTTCCCTCCTGTGTTTCATGCAAGAAATGTATGAATTTCTCTAGGTCATCGGCATTTGACTTATATACTCTAACAATTGTTATACGTTCCAGGGATGTCTTTATTTTCACAGTTGCGTAATCTATAGTATTGGTGTTATCACTAAACATGTAATAATCACAGGTCTCATAACCAACTTTAATCCCTACCATAATAACTCCATCTGATTTTCTGTTAGAATGTCTGTTACAGTACAAACATTTATACTATGACAAATCTGGTTTCCATTCACTGTTCTTTAACTGTGTTTCACAAACAATAATAACATTGACCTTGTGGGAACTTAGCAAATTTTCAAGTAGAAAAAAACTTTATTATTAATGTTCCTACCATTAACAACCATCAGTGATGCATCGAATGTTGCTGTCTGTGAAATATTACATTTTTGACCTGGCAAAAATCCTGCCTTGTGTTTGTCAAACATTGCAAAATATCTTCCGCAAAAAATCTAATTCCTGATCTTGACATGTGCACACCATCCTGTCTGAACATGTGTGCCCAAAATTAGATTCTGATGCACTACACATTTCCATTTTTTCAAACGGAACTTTTTTCATGTAGGTATTTGCTCAAAAAAATGTGCCCTAACACCTGTACATAAGTTCCATACTAAGATGAGATCATTTGTACCAACATGAACAAAAACAGATCCGTACTTCCCTACATTAAGGCAGTCTAAGGCCAGTCTCACATCCAAAAATCCTAAGTTGTCAGTGGTATTATCTTGTTCAATAGGGGCGAAGTGATCTTTACAACCAGATACTTCCTTTCCAAAATGTTTTCTATTTCCTCTTGCCTCACATTACTGATCTCATCAGTCCACTCTATATGTAATAAGCTCTGCTAATTGTGCAAGTGCAGTCGTCATCAGTACGTCTAGATTTACTAATAATAGGTAAACAAATCATACAACTTTTGACATAAGGAACACAGGTCACCAGTGTTATCAGGTGTTACCTTAAAAATACTTAGTATTTAGTACACAAGATACCTGTGCTTCAGAAAATTATTAATAGCATACTCATTTAAAGAATCTATATTCAACTGGAAATGAACAAAGAATTATTAAATAAAAGAATGATCAAAATCAATTACCACAGAATTTAAAGAGAATTTAAATCGACTTCTGCGAAAAAAAAATCAGACAAATAATTAGCATTGCCACCTATCTGGTATTTTTCCAGACTACCCAAAAATCAAAATGTTAGTTTGGTAGTCTGGAAAACACTATAGAAACTCCTGTATTCTGCTTATCTATACAAAGAAAATGCTGGCGTCTGCAAAAATGCAGACTTAGATAAGTTTTTAACTGAAAAGTATCGCAAATGCAATGTTTTGAAAACCTGGGATTTCCTAAAATGGGGGGGGCAAAATAAGGTGTCCTACCTCATACTGACATATGTGGTGATGTCATAAATTGCATGGGAAAGTGGATCGGGCAGGCATGGAAATGGGTGGAGAGAGGTGGTGTTGTGGATAGTGCAAGACATGTGGTTTGTGGTCCGTTTTTTGCCACATAGAAAGGTGGAAACCCTACAAAACAATATACAACTAAATATTAAAGTACAGTAAAATTGTTGCACTGACCATACAAGCTGTGAAAATCACACAGAAGACGGAATTCTTTTATACTGCTCGAGAATGCACACAGTCACATCTCTTTTTAACAGTAAAGATCAATAAATCACAAACCAAGAAAAGTATTACATAGGTAAGCTCTGGATTGTCCTCTCTGCCTTCTGTATGAATTTATAGTTGACTAGGGCTAGACTCCTTGGGATGGCTAGAGTTTGCTTGTCTAAAGCCTATCCCTTTCTAACAACAAACAGTAAGAATTAAAGGTAAAACAACAGAATATAAATCAAAGTAAATCTTCTTGACTGCAAGCTAGCCCTTCCTTCCAACAAACAGTGAAAAACAGTGGTAAAAATAAAATATAAATTCAAATAAAGATTTATTTTACCAAGCTACTACACAGTCAATCACAAACCAAGACAGGATTGTTTAAATAATCTCTGTGGAAGTGATAGCAATGTGGGAGAAAGATCTTGCATGACCATGGCCATGTTGGCTAATATCTGTGGATGTAGCATATGACCAGCTGCAAGGACAGCCCCCTGCCCCTGAGAGATGACCCAGAGAAAACACTGCATGGTCCAGTGTGTGATGCCATCTATCCAAGGAATCATATACGGGATATACACTTCCTTAGGTCAGCATGCACACCCTGGATCACCTTCACTATCTCTGCCAAGGCTCTGGTGGCACTAGCCTGTGGTTCTACAATGGCCCTGCACATATGTTGGGTTGCAATTGCTCTCACATCAACCTCAAGGGGAGGGTAGTACGTTTATCTCTGGGGAGCACTACTACCACCACCCCCCATGTGGACTTCCCTGCCCATGACTGTTAGGGGCAAATTCAGACATCTGTCTACTGGGGGCCACCAGAGTTCCCTGATCTATAATGTATCTATCAACCTGTCTTCTCTCAAGATGTTTATGTAGCCTGGGTATCCACAGGCATAGATACTGTGTCCATGTTCAGTGTAGGGCATGTGGTAGTCACACTCCCTTTGTCAAACACATATGCTGCACTGTATGATTGTGCTAGCTCATCTCTGACATCACTATCAGAGGATATGGATCCTCCAACATTAGAAGAGGCAGTTCCTCAGTGCTGGTGCCGGATAAAGACTTACCTGTGAATACACTAAAGCAAAAAATATTCTGAGTATGACCCAGCACCAATACTACACATGCAACTGATATATTTACAACTATAAATAAAATGCAATATCCCTGGCCATACCTTGTGCAGATGGTTGTGCCAGATAGATCCCTGATGTACCTGCATACCATAGGTCAGACAGCCTTAATGAAGTTTAAAGTAACTAAGGAACAGTTGCAATTATTGATACTATGAAATAAGACTACACCCTGGGGCATCCACAGGTGAAACTCTCTGGGACCCTTCCAGTTCTGCCCCAACTTCCAGCACCATACTGTGGGATTTTGTGCAGGTGGCACTGCCTTTATGAAATGCCAGGAACTCCTCTGTCTTCATAACAGATAGTTCGGTCAAAGGTCCACCACCTGTTGCATACATTCCTGTGCCACAGCTTTTGGTCTGTGGGTGGCAGAACAGATCATATCCATGGCCGTGCAGCAGACCATTTTGTAGTAACAGTCCTGACTACACACCACATTAACATTGCTGAGAATTTCAGCCCAGGCATGGTCACAGCAGGGCTGGTCAATGGCATGGACAACAAAGTTGTCTGCCATGGAAATGGAGGGCCTGTAGTACCACCTCATTCTCAGTATTTGTGAATTTTGGTTTGTGGTTGGTTAATGTGGTTTGCCCACCAGATATAGCAGTTTTGTTCTTTGTGCATTGTTTTTCAGGTGTAGCTCTGTTGATATGGAAAATAGTGGAATTAACAGCACTGTTCCTGCATGGGCCTTACAAATCTTTACACCACTACATCCTAATGGGCCGTCTAATATGCTGTATTTGTGCCTGAAAGTTATACATCTGTATCAACGTCTTTAACTAAATTTCCCAGACATATGTGGGTGTGCTGTAGAATAACACGACCTGTACAAAAGCAGTGTTACAAAGGTTATGGCTAATGACACAAGAATAAGATATACAATAGTAAAATAATATTGAACAGTAATCTAACTACGCGCTCAGGGTTATGTCTACAACTAATCTTAACAATTTTGCAGCCTACTAAATTCACTTGCAATGTGCCCTTTAAAACACATTTGGCAAACATAATTAAAAGTACTGACAAAATGACATCCCTTATAGGCAGCAGGGTAACCAGCTGTCAGAAATTTACTGTTGTACAAAGGAATGGACTTGTAAGGAGTAGCACTTACCCTATATAAGCATATATCTTAGAAGGAAAGTTTTCAACAAAAGCACCTTAGCAGAATTCATATTCCATTAATAGTGTTTTTCGCCAGTGCAATGAACCTCTAAGCTTTTCATTGCACTTACATTGTGTAGACTCACATCTCTGGGTGCAAAAACTGTTTATTAGGGCTTACCTCATTACTGTTTCTGAATTGCTCAATTCGTTTGATGAATACACCTGTTTAGCATCATGAAGACTTCTACACAATATTCTAAACACGCCTGAGCAGCTGCAGGCAACCAATTATCTTATGGTTGAGGAAATTCTCATGCCATATTTTACCACCGGCAGATGGAGTCACTGGAGAGCATGTATTTTCAACAGCATATGTAGGAATAGAGGACTGTCATGTTCACACCTTAAAGTGCTATTGGAACCATAATTGCACAGTACTTATATTTTCAGTCTGCCATTCATTACATAAATGAGGTGCCCAGCAATGCCTGCTATTGTGTTGAAGCTGGGACATGAGTTAACTGTTCTGGGTGCCAAATGTCTGCCATTTTCCCCTATAGTTATTCAGGATGACACATCATAGCTGGAAAAGGGGAGGGTAATCTCCTTTTAAAGCTCAAAAGTGGTGTGAGGAGTCCATGATTTTTATGGGCATTCTCCATAAGAAGTACAGCTGAATACTCCTGCTAGGGGCCTGGTATAAAGTTGAAGCCTAGAATAGTTTAGTCAAGGCTGTCACCTATGGTACTGACATCCCATGCATGGGGGAATGTGCTATCACCATTACAGTGGCACGAGGCATCACAATCCTAACCTCCTTGGCCGAAAGGGGAAAGAAGCTAAGGCACAGTCAACACCTCTGTACTGTAAGTATAACTTATTTTAGTTACTCAAATAACCTGGCACTTTCTGCCATACATTATGCCCTTTTTATGTCTCTAGCACTTGATGAGATCAAAATGAATAGGCGGATGCATAGAGGCCAACTGGAGTTGCTAAGAGAATGCTGGTGTTAGCGTACATGCTGTCATAAAAATGTCTGACTATTAATAGAAACAGTAGTAGGTGTTAAAAATAATGCAGAGTTCTCGTACACTAGTGCCACATCTGTCAGTATTGGCATAGCTCAACAGTAGTAGTACGACTATGCAATGTTACATGTGTGTTTCCGCTGGACAAAAGGATCTTCCTGTTAAGTATCTTTGTTTTTACACTGTCAGGATATTGGTGGATTCAATTCCCCCTCCCTTGTCCATTACAAAATTGTCATGAAAAACATTTCATGTTGTGACACTGTGAGGTATTGCCAGCTATGCCAGGACAAGCAGGGCAGGGCAGTGGATGTGTAACATATGTCAGCATAGCTAGCTGGAGTTTTGTAAAGAATTACATGTCATTTGTATATCAAATCACTTTGTACAGGCGTTTGTGTTGAAAATGTATTTATAAAGCTGCTTGTGTTAAAAAAATGTGCCAACAGTGGGTCTTATTGGACAGAAAAAAAAGAAATATACATGTATGTCAGACTGTATTGTAACTGTTGAAATGAATATTGTAACAGAGGATACCGGAAGAGAAGAGGTTAATCTCAGTCCAGCTAACTTTGAAACATAGTCTGAAATTAAATTACCTGGTAGGACAAAAATATTCTGTCTTACAGTTCTCATTGCAGTCAGACACAAAATATCTGTAAAATCTAGGACTAGGAATCATGCTGTATTGTTTTTAGCAGTGAACTAATTGCAACCCTGGAAGGGTGGAAGTGCTGAAATTGTTTTATGGCTAACAGATGCTATAATACATCTTAGCAAAGATCTGTCAGTGTGTATGCTAGCACACATGTGCAAGATTCTGGTTCATTTTTTATTAAAGGGGGTAGTATGGGAACCAGAAGTCAGATGACCTGATGTATGTGATGTCATTCTGTAATCCAGCACAAAAATGATATTTTAATACTAGATGAGACTGAAGTCTCAGAGCAATCTGTTTTTGTAACCTGAAAAGAAGGACCCCTCACCTACCTCATCTTGCCTTGCTCTAGTAAATAACATGAGAATAGTAATTCTTTAGAATAGTCAGGAAAACATAGTGAGATTAGTTAATTTTTTGTGTATCTGTCTAAATCTGTTCATCTTTGTTATTTTAATATTTCCTGTGACTGAAACTATGGTGTTTATTGTAAACACATATATATATATATATATATATATATATATATATATATAGAGAGAGAGAGAGAGAGAGTATTTATAGTATTTTCATATTCTTCTATTATTTATTATTAAATATATTTAAACTTTTCATTGTGACTGGTCATTTAGAGAATATCTTAACCTTTGAGAGTTATATTTATGTGGTGACACTGTGGCCACTTCTGAAAACTTTACTGAATTGGTCAAACTCTACCATTTGTATTAGTACGAATTTCACTCAGTATAATTGGGTACACTTATAAGAGCCTTAGGGTAGCTGGCTTTGGATTGTCTGGTGGCAGTAACTACCTAATAGTCTGGGCAGAGGGGCATAGCTAGAAAATCTGTGTCAGCCTTTCCCAGGTGTGTGTGTATATATGTGTGTAAATCAAATCTCAACTAGTGTGTGTGTGTGTGTGTGTGTGTGTCAGCTACGCAGAGCAGGGACACAGAGCATTGGTTTCATAGAGATGGTGTTGCAGAGCTTGCCTTGGCCACTTGGCTGAGGACTCATCTCTAAAGCTGTGCCAGTGGGGAGTCATATTGGGGGCTTCGAGGGGGGGGGCCCAGATTGGGTGCGTTTCCTGTGTACTCTTAAGAGAAATTGTTTTTGATGCAGAGAGCTGCATCTGAAAATACTGTGTGTATCTATCTTTGTTCCAAGTGAATGTCCCTCACCAGTGTCAGTGGTGAAAATTCAGGCTCCTTGATTACTGGCCCAGAGGAGGGGCATCACACATGTATACTTTTCTGTCTAGGAGTATCACTGCAGGAGTACATGGTCCATGTGTGTAAGATCATGAATACTAGTATGCCAAATATTTCCCAATATACAATAGAAGTTGCTGTCCATTGCCTATTGCCTGCGATTGAAATATGAATTACACTTGAGCAGCATGCTTACTTTGTATATATACAGTATTTCTTAGACATCAAGTTGCATCTGTTATCATATGCACATGTAGGCCTGGCGAAATAGCTCCTGCCGTTCATCTTCTGTCAGACTGTGAATGAGGAAGTTTTTGGTTTTGCCCCCCCCCACCCCCCATGTGTACTTATCTTTCTCTATCTCTTTATCTGTGTGTGTGTGTGTGTGTGTGTGTGTGTGTGTGTGTGTGTGTGTGTGTGTGTGTGTGTGTGTGTGTGTGTGTGTGTGCGCGCACCCGTGCACATATAAAGACACACATACATAGAAACAGGCTTCTGAAATTCGGAATTATTTACTGTTTAAAAAGTTTATTCTGTTTAACTGTATCATTATCCACATAGTTAAGAATGCAATGTTCATAGTATCATACATTCTTTTTTATGTTTTTTTTTCCATTTATTTTACTATTTTTATATATATATATATATATATATATATATATATATATATATATATATATATATAACCACAGCAACCTGCACTCATACCACTTACAAGGTCTATCAGCCTCCATAGGTGGCAGTTGCAGCACCACCAGAAGTAGCACCCAGCAGATTTGAGTCTCAGTCCACCACACTTGCCTCCACACCTCCTGCCCTACCTGCATCATCAATGTCATGTAGCCCTGCAATGGTAGGTAGGACAGTGGTAACAGCTGGTAGCAGTGTGAGTGAAGGTGACACCTTTGTCACCCATTCGCATCTGACAGAGCTAGTGGGGAATTTTGACAGGAGGATGGGTGTCTACATCAGCCATATACCTCTCAACCTGCAGACACTGAAAATAGATACAAAGGCCCTTGAAAAGCAGTTACAACACGCCAAAAATCTGGACATCTAATTAGCACAAAATTTGAACAAATAACACATAATTCTTCCTACTTCCAGTAGGAATGTGGGATACTGCTCAGAAAAAAAACTTTAAAAAACAGGGTGACAAAATGATGGAAAATATATCCACGTTATCAAAAAGACAGTGTAAAATCTGTAGACTTTAATGAACTGCATTGCAAAATTCTACTACACAAAATCTTTTATTTTTGCTTCTAATAAAGAAAGATGTAAGCTGTTTGTCCTTTTTCTTTAAATTTTTGCTGCATCTGATATGTTGGTCATGTAGTGAGGTTTTTCTGTGTAACAGAAAGCTTAAAAAATCACATTTGTTGGGAGGAGGACTTAGAAAATTGTGAAGTGGTAAATTAAGCCAGAAAATACAGACATACCTCAAAAATAGGTACAGTATGTGCATGGGTAAATCAGGCCTGAAAATAGGAATGTTCCTCCAAAATACTGAAAGTGGAGAGGTCTGATCTGCTGCATGAAGGGCATGTTCCAGCAACACATTGAGTCACTTATCATCCAAGCACTGGCTCCACCTTCTGAGCCAGGACTAGTGGTGACACCATCCAGGGTGACAAGTAATCTCCCACTGTGTCTCAGCTATCAGACTGTATCTGCGAACATCCAGTCTGATCTCTCAACCTGGTGTTCTCTTCCTTTTTTGTCCAAACCTACCCCTGCTGGTTTTACAATCCTCCCCTCAACATTTATTTCCCTCTGTTTATCTGATGTCTCCTTCACATTTGTGCTCTATATCCCTCATTGTGTTACCCTGCACCCTATCAGTCACATCTGCCATTTCCTGCTACCTAACCTACCCATTTTACCTTCCCCAACTTTCCCTTCTCTAAAAAATGTTAAACTGTCCAACAAAACACTATATGTCTCCTACCCCACTTCCATCCTGTTAATTCCTTACTTTCTCTCCTTCTGTTCCACCCTATGCCTGCCTTCCCTATTCATCTCTTTCCTATAGTTCCATTTCCAACCTTTAATGTAGTTGAAAAATAACTAAACACACCACACACATGCCCATAAACACATTCTAAATGACTTCTCTTTTTGTGTGCAAAAACATTGCAGAGAGTACTGTTGATGCTCATTAACAACTGCTGAGATAGGGTACTTCTCACTGTTGAACAAGAATGAAGTCAAACTGATATCATGTCTTACATACATTGCCCTCAGCTGCCATCAGTTATGCAAACAAGCTGAGCACCATTGTATGAAAGTTTCCAATATCAAATGGTTTAAAGCTGATACATTCAAATTTTACTACTTCCATGGCCCAGTTTGTTCATGAAGTGATTTGTATTGTGTCAGTGCACTGGGTGCAGGTTACTAATCCTCTGAGGTTTGAGATGTTGTAGATGTTGTAGATGTAGATGTTGTAGGAGATGGTTGCTCAAAGAATTAATGGGACTTGTTTAGACTAGAGACATGGACATTATATGTCTGATGGTGGGGAAGAAGAAATGAAGAGTGAAACAAGAAGTTGCAGGCCAGCAGGAGATTCAGTGATGATGGATTCTGATAGCTGGAGGAGGGTAAAAAAGGTGACAAGTATTTTCTATACAAGAAGAGAGACAGCCCCCCCAAGCTAAACATACACCGCGTGGCACCCAACTATCGCCGCCGACCTGAGAAGACCCACTCCTAGTGCGAATGCACTACAAAGATTAAAGCATCTGTGTTTTAAAAATAAATAGTCTAAACAGTTGCTCAAGACAGCCCCCCCAAGCTAAACATACACCGCGTGGCACCCAACTATCGCCGCCGACCTGAGAAGACCCACTCCTAGTGCGAATGCACTACAAAGATTAAAGCATCTGTGTTTTAAAATAAATAGTCTAAACAGTTGCTTAAGACAGCCCCCCCAAGCTAAACATACACCGCGTGGCACCCAACTATCGCCGCCGACCTGAGAAGACCACTCCTAGTGCGAATGCACTACAAAGATTAAAGCATCTGTGTTTTAAAAATAAATAGTCTAAACAGTTGCTTAAGACAGCCCCCCCAAGCTAAACATACACCGCGTGGCACCCAACTATCGCCGCCGACCTGAGAAGACCCACTCCTAGTGCGAATGCACTACAAAGATTAAAGCATCTGTGTTTTAAAATAAATAGTCTAAACAGTTGCTTAAGACAGCCCCCCCCAAGCTAAACATACACCGTGGCACCCAACTATCGCCGACCTGAGAAGACCACTCCTAGCGAATGCACTACAAAGATTAAAGCATCTGTGTTTTAAAATAAATAGTCTAAACCGCTGCTTAAGACAGCCCCCAAGCTATACATACACCGCTGGCACCCAACTATAGCACGACCTGAGAAGACCCACTCCTAGTGCAAATGCACTACAAAGATTAAAGCATCTGTGTTTTAAAATAAATAGTCTAAACAGTTGCTTAAGACAGCCCCCCCAAGCTAAACATACACCGCGTGGCACCCAACTATCGCCGCCGACCTGAGAAGACCCACTCCTAGTGCGAATGCACTACAAAGATTAAAGCATCTGTGTTTTAAAATAAATAGTCTAAACAGTTGCTTAAGACAGCCCCCCCAAGCTAAACATACACCGTGGGACCCAACTATCGCCGCCGACCTGAGAAGACCACTCCTAGCGAATGCACTACAAAGATTAAAGCATCTGTGTTTTAAAATAAATAGTCTAAACAGTTGCTTAAGACAGCCCCCCCAAGCTAAACATACACCGCGTGGCACCCAACTATCGCCGCCGACCTGAGAAGACCCACTCCTAGTGCGAATGCACTACAAAGATTAAAGCATCTGTGTTTTAAAATAAATAGTCTAAACAGTTGCTTAAGACAGCCCCCCCCAAGCTAAACATACACCGCGTGGCACCCAACTATCGCCGCCGACCTGAGAAGACCCACTCCTAGTGCGAATGCACTACAAAGATTAAAGCATCTGTGTTTTAAAATAAATAGTCTAAACAGTTGCTTAAGACAGCCCCCCCAAGCTAAACATACACCGCGTGGCACCCAACTATCGCCGCCGACCTGAGAAGACCCACTCCTAGTGCGAATGCACTACAAAGATTAAAGCATCTGTGTTTTAAAATAAATAGTCTAAACAGTTGCTTAAGGTAAAGAACTATCCTACCTAAAAGTGTTTTCTACTGTCTAGTGTTAGACAGGAACAACTCTAAAAGAAAACAGACTTTATATGAAAACAGACTTTACTTTATATTAAAAACATATTAGTAACCTGCTGTTAAATACGGTTACCTTTAAGACCTAAGGAAATCCCTGTGGTGTAATCCCGCTCCGCTTCGTCCTCGCTCCGCGCCCCTCCCTGCCCCCTATTCCCACCCGCCCCCACTACCTCTACATTTATTGGTCATTAAGCCCATCCCCCTTACCACCACCCAATTACAACTGTCCCTCACCCTGTACCACTCCCCTCCATTTCTATACCTGTCTACACTACAAAGTCTACTCCTTCAGTCCGCCCACCCACTTAACCCTCCCATTGACACTCTCTCCTCCCTCCTCCTAGCTTTTTTACATACCAATTTGTAACAAGGTAGTTCCCCCGGCTAAATCCACTTATCAACCCCCCCCCCTCGCCATGGATAAAAACTCTCTTAGTACCTTCCCCCTCACAACATTACTACTTATCTTACCCTATCTGTTAACAAGTTACGAAACCCTAGACCCAGCAGGCGCCTACCTCCCTAATGGTCAGACCTCCCTGCACTCCCACGACACCTCCAATCTCATTCACCCCTCTCACCACCCTGCTATTAATGTGAGCTCTAACAGTATCCACCCTACTCTCAGTTACCCGAAAACATCCTCAACAAGGGAACATCTTAAACTACTAATGAAACTCCAAAGAATACTTGATTATTTAAAAAAATCCATAACAAAAGATGGTGATATCCACCCCAACCCAGGCCCCACCATTGACATAGACCCAAACCCCCTGAACGCTGCTAGAAGCCTAGCGGGCTCCCTACGTATGCTTCACCTTAATCTAAGAAGTATTAATAACAAAGTACACAACTTGCATGCTCTGCTTGCAACCCACTCCCCTGACATCATGTGTCTCTCAGAAACATGGCTCAAACCCAGCACTAAGGATGAGGAAATCATCCCACCTGGGTATAACATCTTCAGAGCCGATAGAACTACTAGAAAGGGTGGTGGAATAGCTGTCATGTTCAAGAACTCCTTGAATATCACTAGGAATCCACTCCAACCTCCAAAAGTTCACAACCAGGAATTGATTGCCCTAAAGCTATGCCTAAACAACCAAAAAAGTATTAATCTTATAGTCATCTATTTCCCTCCAGGCAACAATGCTGAAAGCTTAGAACAAACTCTCAGTTGGCTTTCCACCTTCTATCCCCAAGAAACGATTATTTTAGGAGATGTTAACATCGACTGGTCTCTCCACTCCTCCCAACCAAATCCTCTCCCCATTAACTTACATGGATTCTCCCAACTTATTCTCTCCCCCACTAGAGTTGGACATGCCCAACAAAAGGAGAGCATCATAGACTGGATTCTTACTAACAAGGATCCTACCAACTATACCTCAGGGACCCTCCCCAACGACCTTAGTGACCACCTTATCACCTTTATTATTAAACACAAATGTCCAACTACAAACCCCCCCCCCTAACCAGACTAGTTAGGAACAGCAAGAATTTTGTCCCAGACCAATTTCTTGCAGACCTCAATGCATGTAACTGGTCCATCCTAAAAACTCTACCCTTAGATGAGAGCGTGTCATACTTTAATGACACCTTCCTCAAAATACTTGACTCTCACACTCCTAAGCGACTCATTAGAACTAAGGAACATATCGCACCTTGGCTAACTAAAGACACTAAAACTAAAATTAAACTCAGAGATCAGGCCTGGAACAAATGGAGAACCACAAAAACCCCTCTGGATCGCATCAAGTTTCTGCAGCTTAGAAACTCAACCAAAGCAGCCGTTATGTCTGATAAAAAACAATATTTCTGTCACCTCCAAGACAAACATCAAAACAATCCTAAAAAATTCTGGGCCGGTTTCAATCACCTCCTCCATCCAGGCAAATCTACTACCCCCACACCTGAAATACTCATGGATAAGGATCCAAGCGAAATAGCTAACTCCTTTAATTCTTTTTTTACTGAGACCATCCAATCCCTCGCCAGTCAGCTTACTTCTTCCCCCTTGGCTCCAACCTCAACCAACTACCCCACTCAACCTGCCTTCAACTTACAACCCACCTCCACCTTCTACATTCGTACCCTCCTGAAAAAACTTAAACCAACCACCCTAGCGGCTGACCTACTCCCAGCCAAATACTTACAAATAGCATCTGATGCCATAGCCTACCCTGTATCAATCTTAATTAACCAGTCTATTTCCGAAGCCTCTATTCCCTCAATCTGGAAAATCTCTTATATCATTCCTCTCCACAAAGGAGGGTCCTCTACTGACACAACTAACTATAGACCCATAGCAATACTCTCCCCCCTATCCAAAATTATGGAACGCTGCATTCACAAGCAACTCATTACCCACCTCATACAAAATAATCTCCTGTCCAACACCCAACACGGCTTTCGCCCCCATCATAGCACAACCACGGCTCTCCTCTCCTTTGTTGATTCAATTAACCTCAACCGGAATAACAAATTAATATCCTCTGCGCTTTTTCTAGACCTATCGAAAGCCTTCGATATGGTCAACCACAAACAGCTGCTCCTCCAGCCAGAGGGGCTAAAGCACAAGGTACATAGTTTGAGTCTCACAAGGGATAACTGGCTAAGCTTAAAATGGCTCGCAAGGGCAGATAGCTTAGTACTAATCTATGAACCTATGAACCTATACACTGGAAACCTTTAATCTTAGCAAAACTACCATAAGTTGGTTTAACGCATACCTCTCCGGTAGAAAACAGGCGGTACAGTGGCAAAACAGGATTTCAGACCTACTCCCCACTAACATCGGTGTTCCCCAAGGATCTATTCTCGGTCCCCTTCTTTTCTCCCTCTTCATTAATGGTCTACACTCTATCCTTCCTAAAGCCACCTGCATTCAATATGCAGATGACTCCACCCTAATCTGCTCCGACGACTCTCTCACCAAACTCCAAGTCACAACCCAAAACTGCTTTTCTATAGTCGAAAAATGGTTCTCAGATTTAAAACTCCTACTTAATCCAACCAAAACCAAATTGCTTCTATTCTTCCCCACTCCAGCTACTATGTACGGAATGGAACCTCCTTATACCCCCATCTCAACCTTCGCTGTGTCCTCTAATAATGGAACCATAATCTATCCTGTCACCCACACCAAACTACTTGGGGTGACAATAGACCACAAACTTAGATTTGATATCCATGTTAACCAGACCATTAAATCACTTAACAAGAAACTTGGGTCCATGTATAGAATAAAGAAATTCTTAACCCCTCACACCAAACTAACCATTGCCCGTACCCACCTCCTCTCCACACTCCTCTATGCCTCCCCAATATTCTCCTTCCTTCACAAGAAAGAGCTTAATAAACTATCCACTACCTATAACCGCATAGCCAGATTCATTACCGGAATGCCCTACCGCACCCATCACTGCCTAAATCTAAAGACACTGGGATGGCTAGAATTGCCCAACATCCTCAAACTCAACCAACTTACTGAGGCATTCAAAATTATTAAACATCCTGATAAAACTCCCTCACTGAACAATATACTTACCCCCTACTCCAATCTTACATCCCTTAGGTCATCCAAAAGTATTCAAGTGTTAACCATTAAATCTAATAACTCGGGTGGTGAAGCTCTATATGCCAATTCCATTGGCAAACCCTGGAATGCCCTCCCAAGCAACCTTAGACTTACACCCACTCTGCACCAATTCAAAATTCAACTCCGAGCTCTATTAAAATCCCAATGGCTATGCCCATGCTCTAATCCAGACTAATAGCTCACACCCCCGGCTCAACCTGGCTTACCCAGGCCTCCACCCAGCCCTTAACCTTAAGGGTCCACTATGTAGTCCTGATAATCCATCTTTACTAACTTGTATCACTATTGAATTTTATATACTATTACCTACTGTTTTATTTTGCATATAAATGTTAGCTGACTTATTACTCTAAGTTTTGTCACTATATTTGTTTATGTACCTCTGTTCTTTGGAGCTTTTCTCCCCGGGTCTCCACTGAAAATGGATATGTATCCAGTTGGACCAACCCGGTCAACAAATGTAAAATAAAATAAAATAAATAAATAAAATAAAGGTTTGAGTGTTTGCATATACCTTTTCTACTCCCATTCTGCTAATGTGTAACATTCCTCTAATATGTATTCCCCTGGCACCTTCAGTGTAACTCCTGTTATGGTACAACTTGTTAATGCAGTATTTGGTATGATACCCCTGAAGACAGCACTGGGTTGAAATCTCCTCAGGGTTGAATAGCTATTTTTTCCATGGCATTTATGTTATAGCACAGGTGCACTGATAAAACTATAATGATCTCAGGACTGGCGTAGGTCGGTACATTGTGTTACTTTACTATATCACACATCCTCTCTGAGTTGCACATTTTCTACATTCAAGTATTTCAGACTAATACCTGGGTATGTGTCATAACCCCTTCACCATTGTACTCCACATTCCTGCTTTGGTCAGCAGCTCCCTTTGCAGACTTTTGTCTATTTCAGTTGTTTCACTTGCCTGCTACCTCATGTATGCTTCATCTTTAAGCATCCTAACCTTCCTTCCTTCCATTAGGCATGTCTCTACATATCTGATGGCTTGAGTTACAACAGTAGATTAGCACCTTAGTATTACCATTTGTGCACATGGCTTCATAACGACTAACCTAAATGTACATACACAGTCAATATTTAAAACAGCTGCTCATACTTTACACTGGCCACGAGTTGGACTAATGTGATCTTCCCATGACTGCCTATTGTGCCTGTGAGGAGGAGCTACACATCAATCACACTGGCCTGGCCACACACATTACTAATCAGTCTTAGAGCTTGTTGCATATCCACTGAAATCAGTGTTTCTAAATCCCCACACAAGTTTGGTGTCCTTGTGCTGCTGGCTTATGACCTTTTTATGCATTCATATATTTTTTTCTTAATCAGATGAGATTTATTAGTACAACTAGCTTGCCAATACCATGGTGACATATGAATGCAATGTCCTTGTGGTAAAGCATGCAGCCAAACAATGAGCACTGTAGAAATATTAAAAGCAAAAATGTTAGTAGTCCTTTAGCACAGCATTTTTTTAGCTGTCAGAATTCAGAATATGTTAATATAAAGGATGGCATAGTTTATAGATAAATGACAATGTTAAGAATATTTTAAGATATAAAGAATGGGTTTTATTTTTAAGTATAATCAATAGTTCCTTTTGGTTTGAATCAAGAAGTGAACCAGAACTCTGTCACTGGCTCAGGTATAATTACATCTCATGATTTCATTTGTTTATTTTACTTAATAACTTTTAGGATGGAATTTTGTATTATAAAATCAGGATAGTTGATTTTTATGTCAGTTCCATGGAAGGCTATCATAACCAGAACATTAGAAGGTGATTTAATCAAGTGAAATTCATGGGCCATTGTTTATTTAGCTAGTTATAATTAGTTGAAATTTCTAGCCTTGAATACTGCTGTGACTTCATTCTAAAAGGATTTACATGCCTTAATGTGTAAACATTATAGTCTCTTCTTCCACAAAGAAAGGGTTTAATTTATATGAAACTTCATTTTTGCCTAAGATGGTCTCTGTCTTTACGCTAAACAAGTCAATTTGGCTTTCAGTTCTTACTCAAACAGAAAAAATAAAGGAAACATTCTGTTCTACATAAATATTTTGTGCACAAAACAAAACCCATCACAAACATTGATCAGCATTTGAGAGGGAAAAGGGGTTGATCAGTAATCAACAAGTGTGGAGTTTTTAAATAACTGCATTATTGTCTTTTAGAAATATAAGATCACTGTCTAGAGATGTTGCAGCCCACTTTAGTAGATCAGCAGCTGCCATTACAACCTAAATAAGTAATGTATCAAAAAGTATTTGCAAGACTACTACAATGTCATTCATTCATTCACTCCACACTCTAACACTATAATCTCAATATCCAGCCTAGGAGGCAGGGTATGCGTTGCTTTTGCAATGCTATTTTGAATGCTATACAACAATCACACTTAAGGAGCCATAATATATACTACTTCGCACTCTTTCCATGCATATACAAACCATATACAAGAATCCTGCAGAAATGTTCTTTATATTTTCTTGACATTCTGTAAACTTCTATAGCTTCACTGGTATATGTACTGCTTGTACTAAGGATTCAATGTGGTTTTCCTTGCTATTTAAAGTGTTTATTAGTTTTGTCTTATTGGTTTTACTCTTAGCATTCATTTGATATGTGTTTTTGTAATTCTAAAGATGCTTTGTGACCAAACCCTAAATAAAGTTGAAGTTTAAGATGAAATGGTCCGTATGATGTCAACAGTACAGCAATTATGTCACGTTTACTGACAACCACTTAATTCTTAAAGAAACAGTCACAGTTTGCAAGAGGTGTACATATACAATGTCACTGGAAGCTGAAGTTTTGCACACAAGCACCCATCAGATTGTTGAAACCATGCACACAACATACACATATAGATTAACGTATGCTAACACACTTAAAAGCAATCTTCCTGAAAAATAAAGATCGCCTAGACTACCTGCTGGTAAAGCTACGTCTCATCAAGCCCAAAGACACTCAGAAAAAAAACTCCTAACACCACACATACTGTCCTCTCAATGAATCTCCAAATACTAATCCCCTAAACGAAGCAAACACAACTCCTAGGAATCTTGTCATATGGGATTCCATTGCAAGACATACTGATGCCCCTCTAACCAGAATGAACAAGGAGAAAATAATGGTTAGCTTCTTATGTGGAGCTAGGATCCACTAAAACATGCACGCATTCAAATCTTTACACCACAGGTACCAGCATGACTCCATCATTGTCCATGTAGGTGCAAATGACCTGAGATGTACCTCCCTTGACTAAATGATTAGAGACATTATGGAGCTCTTCAGATTGCTTGCCACAGGCTGGTAAGAGCATGGCATTGAGCAGCATATTATCATCGCTGAGGATGAAGCCACAATATGAGCAAAAGATGACTGATTTTAACAATTGATTATTTTTCAGGTGTTATTCTAAGGGGATCCAATATTTGTCAGCTTGGGAGGACATGATTAACAAGCCATGTTGCTTGATCATGGATGATCTGCACCTGTCACTGGCTTAAACATTATCCACTGTATCCATAGTGCCTTTTTTATGCATGCCAATTTCACAAAACTACCAACATAGTAAAATCAACTCAACTGAACCTTATGGTGAAACTGCTCAATGCCAGAAGCCTAAATAAATAAATAAAAAACTACACTAACCTATAAGCCCTCCTCACACTCGAGATAAGCCCTCCTCACACTCGAGAATGGCATCCATGCAGTTAAAGCACTGCCTTCCACACTTTTAGACCATTAGCTGCACAGACAAGGGCTAAAGGTGGAGGTGTCTCAGTATACACCAATAACAAGCATATCTCTAGATTGGCAAACAGGATGACATGCTGGAGTTTCTCTACATGCAGATCACCAGAGACAAATCCTGTGCCATATCTTGCCATCTATAGGTCACCCTCCATGTTCCAAAAAAGCTCACAAAGCATACCTAATGGAGGCACTTACCTTCCAACCTGACACCTTACTCATGGGTGATTTTAACTACCCCTCTAGGCTGGAAATCGCACACAGTCTCAAATCTACAGGCACAGAAATTCTTGTACTTTGTAAATACAAATATTCTTGAACAAATAGTGAATACGCCCACTAGAGGCTCCAACATACTGAACTTGTACTCACAAATATTGGAGAATGCTGCACCACCCTCCAAATGTCTCATCCTCCCTGGTAAGTTCCGATCATAAAGCTGTCTCCTTTGAAATCAAAATGAACCCTGTAATCCCTAATCAAACTAGTAACAGTTAGGAGCTATTCCAAGACAAACTACCTTTTATTAAATGATGCCTTGTCAAAATTCAGTGCCCCTCCAAATCCCAAGAACACAGCAGCCTACACCGAATTGTTCTCAGAAGCTCTGTACAACTATGTCAGTAGTTGCACAGAGGCTGCTGCATCTACCACAAGTTAGCTCAGAACTGGCCACAGAAACAAAAAGCCCTGCTGGCATCACATATTAAACAGGATATACAATAAAAGAGAAAAAAATATTAGAAAAATCAGTAAGGGTAATTCCCCTAAAGGTAAAAACTCTCTCAGCAAACTAAATGGGCAACTAATACAGCTAATTAGGTCAAACAAAGCCAACTTTCAGGTTAAGACAGCCAAGTGAAAGATAACCATAAGGTCTTCTTCAGGTGCGGCAGAAACCTCAAGGGCAGCACACTGCAATATGCTGAAATGGTGGTTAATAGTGCCACAATCACTGAGCCTGGTGATATAGTGAATCTGTTAGTAGGCAAATACATTTCCAACTTTACCCCTTATCTCACCCCAAACCATCCATCAAGAAATATACTCAAACATAACCCTCCAACTATAAACAGGGATAATGCACTGGCTGCATTCATTAAAGCCAAAGAACACAGCCTCAATGGACCATGATAATTTCCCAAGATGCCTCCTGAGCAGACGAAAATATGACTTATCCAGACCCCTGGAGTCACTATTTAACTATAGTCTTAAAACAGGCTTTGTGCCATGAGAATGGAGGACTGCAACAGTCATCCCCCATCATAAGAGATGACCTTCAACAGATCCTGGAAACTGCAGACCCATTAGTCTGACAAGTCTTATTTGCAAAGCCGTGGAAAAAATCATGGAAGTTATCAACAAGGACATAGAAGACCTCCAGACACTGGATCCATCCAAGTCTGGCTTTGTCAAAGAAGGTCATGCTTACTGAAATTGAGGGATTTCTTTGATAGGTCATATAAAGCAATGGATAAGGGGAAAATGGTGTATACTACCTACCTAGATCTGGCTATAGGATTTCATAGAATACTCCACTCAGGCATATTCAGCAAACATATGGAACAAAACATAAACCTCTTTATAAAACACTGGATAGCTAGTTAGCTCACGGACAGGACCCAAGAGATTAGGATCACAAGAGGCTGATCCCCAGTGGAGTCCCTCAGGGTTCTGTGCTGGGCCCTCCCTTCTTTGGCATTTACTTCTTAGAGTTCAAAGCCAATGTCAATGGCCTCTGGCAGACCAAATTCGCAAATGATTTCTAACTCCCTCCAAAATGAGAACACCCTTTAGGAAGGTCTAACATAGTCAAAAGCTTGGTGTCAAAGACATGGCTTAAAACTTAATAACAAGAAATGCATTATAGTACCTTTTGGGAACTTGACCACCCCAGGTAACTGTGTCATTAATAAAACACCCTAAAAGTTGATTCACTAGTCAGGGATCTGGGAACTCATGTCAATAGTAACTTGGCCTTTGACCAACATGTGTCCAAGGTAAGAAAATCTTTCCTGTGTTGCTCAACGTTTGTTAAGGACATGGTATCTAGATCCAAACAGGTCATCATACCACTGTACTTGGCCTTCATTAGAGCCATCATAGAGTATGATGCCACCTTCAGTATGTACCTGATCAGACACATGCAGCAACTGGAATGTCCACAAAGGTTCTTTCTGAAAAGAATACAGAGAGCATGCCTTCCATTATCACCTCAAAGCCCAGTCTCTTTACTTGGTATCGTACAGATTTCTGAGAGGTGATCTTTGCTTGACATACAAGGCATCCCTGGACCCTGTTTTGATAATCCTTTCGCCCATCCACAAAACAGACAGCATCAGCACTACTAGATCAAAAGACCTAAATTTTGTTTGTGGTATAAACAGAACATGTTGGAGACAAAGATATGTTTCTCAAAGAATTCCCATTCTCTGGTTCAGGCTCCCCATCCATGTGAAGCAGACTTCCAACCCTATTTAAACATAACTTGGACTAATGGATGGATAATTTGAAATTCACCTATGGCCTGGCACTTATGTCTTTGATGGTCATAGACAGTCAGTAAATCACCCTATAAATCAAATTTATGGGTCACATTTGGGTTGCACGTCTAAGCTTATAGTGCCCTAGGGGTTGTTAGCCTACTATACACCTATGAAGTGATAAACCTATGAACTACAGTTGAACACAACAGATAAGAAGAATATTAGAATCATTGCTGGAAGGCAGATCGCCTCATTCCCTCCCCTTGTATTGTATTTATACTGTGTCTGATGACTGCCTGTGTATAGAAGTTCAGGTTTAAGTTTATACGAGGAATGTATGTTCATTACATTTTTGGAATTAATTTATTTGTGATGAATTATACCAAACATACATGTTACACATGAAAGCCTTTATAAAAGTGAAATGGATTGTTACATTTTCATTACTGTTCTGTTTTCAAGGCTCCTTTAACCATATGATGGTGCAGTTCCTCTGCCTATATTCTCTATGGCATCAGAAAAGGGCATACGGAAACACATGAATTGCTCCCTTTCACAAACAGGCTACCACTACAGTCACAACCTGAGGCTGCAATCTTAAACACTAAATGCTAAAAAATATGTCTGTTACATGAATTCTGATAAGGAAATCAACTGATCATTTGTCTCTTACAGGGTAATGATGGTGCTCATCATTAACCTGGGGATATGGATCCTAACATTCATCATGGCACAGCTGTGATTATCAGACCTTCTTGGAGCATAGCTCTCTGCATCCAGTCTTCCATGTGTATTGCCTAATAATTCATTCCTATAAGGATAATGATCGCCTTATTCATTAGTCTATGTTTATTTGTCTAGTCATTGGTTTTCTCATTTATCAGTGTACAGACATTAGTTTGGTCATTTATTCTTCTATGGATATACTTCTTGACATCCCTTTTCATGAGTTTGTCTTGTATTCAAATTCAGATATCATCAACTTTGCTGATTTTGTGTTAATGACTATATTTTCTGCAGTTTTGAAGTATACTGTTACAGATTTGTGACAAATCTGACTAATGTTCATTTTTTTCCCTTAGGATTAGTATTGTCATTGACTTTGAAGCCACTGTGATCGGCCTCTCTATGACCAGAAATTCCTGTCCTAGACCAATGACACTTCAGTGACATGAAGCATCTGACGTTACTATCTCTTTGGTCACCCAAAAGTATCTCTTCAATCCCACATCAGATGGCCTGGTGAGTGGTCATGAGCCTCAGCAACAACAACAGTAATAATAACAAAACACTGACAGCCTTGGGTACGACCTCGAATGTACCACATTCTGAAGCCTGTGGGGTTCCCATCCAGCTTCTATTGTATGTGGTGACTCATGCTACTAACATTTGCCAGTAAAAATGCTCCATAACAAGAAATGCTTGCTTTGAAATATGTGACATTTTTCCTTCTTAGCTCAAATATTGTGCTGATTTACCCTTGTCAGAAACATATCCTAAGGGTATTTTGCATCAGGTAAAAGTTGCAAAAACGTTTTCAGTACTAGCTGTATGTTTGTCATTTTGTGATTCTCCATGTAAGATGTAAATGAAATACCAATCCAAAAAATATTTTTCATGGCCATCATCTTCCAAATGATAGTGTTTTATGATAATAACAATAACAATAGTAGTAGTAGTAATAATAATAATAACATGGACGGCCACTGTGGTGCAGCAGTTAGCGTTGCCACCTCAGAGCAAGATGTTCTCCGGTTTGATCCTCGGCTGGGGTGCCTTCTGTGCAGAGTCTGCATGTCCTCCCTTGGTCACGTGGGTTTCCTCCGGGTGCTCCGGTTTCCTCCCACATCCCAAAGACATGCTGTAGTTGGATTGGACACTCTAAATTGGCCCTAGGTGTGAGTGTGTGTGCCTTCTGTGGAAGGTTGGGCGCCGGGCTGGCAACTCGACAACATAAAACTCCACTGCCAATCATGAGTGGACAGGTGATCCGCTGTGGCGATCCCTAACCGGCAAAAAGCTGAAAGAAGAAGTAATAATAATAATAAAGGCTATTTATGTATTACCATGATATATTACTGGCACTTTGATTCCATCAAGAGGGGGCCACTTATTTCATTAACAGTACCCTGATTTATTCAGTGGTATGCCCAGCAACAACTCATTATAGTCAACATGAAAACACTAGATAATGCTACTCCCAATAATCCAGTTGCATTTTTTTGCTTCTTCTGGGGGTTACACACATGTTTCTGAAGTATTTTCAGCTATTCTGTGTATTTACAAACACTGTACCTGTCAACATATGGATTCTACATCATATTTCCTTTCCTTCAACTCAGGCATATGGTCTCCATTCGTTATTTCATGCATATACGATATGTAGCATCTACTTTCAAATAGTTGTGCTTACTACTTTGCTGTCTACAAATTCAATCAATATGCCCTAACATTATTGGAATTTCCCACAACATACTTTAACTAACAATCTTTAGCAACATCATTTAAAGTTCAGTCACAGAGAAACATAATGAGTCTTGGCCATGCCTATAAGCCACATTTTTAACAGCACATACTAACCACACCCTGCTTCAGCTTAAAGGCATCTTTATAGCTGCTTTCATGAATACTGCTACACTCACTGCTTTATAGCTGTTACATCTTTCTTTGGAAATAACTTTTTATAGTAGACTTTCTTCATAAATGTCAGCAGTCTGACTCTTAACATTTCATCCAGTTCTAAGAATAACAAAATTTCTGCTGGAATGCACAGCTTTGATATATAATCAGATATATAATCTCATCTCTGCTTTGATTACTTCATGAAATCTGCATCATTTTTCAATTAATTTTGGTCTTAACTGAATTTACAATGACTTTACAATCCTTGTAAACAAATATAATGAAAGCTTCTTTGCTGCTAGTAAATTGCACAACTTGCATGTGTTGACTCCCCACTGAATTAAGTGGGAAAACATTCTTAGCATTATCAATGTCACTAACTTTACAATAAGTACATTGTTCAGTGTAAGTTGACCGCTCTTCTGCAGCAGCATTAAAATACTCACATAGACAATATATTCGGTTATTTTGTGTAGCCAGTCACTTTTGTCATTGTCTGTAACAAGCTTATGTGTAGATCATACAGTAAGTAAGTTCTTATTAATGGCTATGTTCAAGACCTAAGGTCATTGGGGAACACAGACCCCCTTGATATTATGACTGAATTTCTTTAATTTAACTCATATGTCTACAATTTTTTGAACTTGAGTCTTATAACCGGAAGCATGCAGAGAAAATGGAAACTTGTTCCATACCCTTCGGATACAGTTCAAGTGATGAAATGATCTTATTCATTTCATATATAAAACTTGGCATTAACTTGCAGAAAGCTTTTGTCACAAAATAGCATTCAAGATTCAGTGTAACCCTGGAAATTTTGTCTTTGAAAGGCTTATAGGCTAAACCTAATTTGCAACACATTACTCTATATTTTTATAGAAAAAGATTCAAACATCTGCAGTCTTTCAGGATATTCATTGCCAGAAAGAGATGGTATATACTTATTAAATTCTCAGAATGAAATGGTATATGCCTATTGAATCTTGTTTGCTATATACGTTCTAATGTGTTTATTTCTGTTAAATTATAAGAGCAAAAGTTAGAGTTGAACTCAATAACTACCATTTTTTGTCTAAATGTTTTGTATAAGACTCTAGTATTTTTGGTCTTTCAAAGTCACACATTTTAAAAGTAAAAATTACAAAAAATTAAAGGCAGTTAGCTTTACTCCCTGTTATGCTGGCACCAGATTGAAAGATTAAAGTATTTTTGCTAATTATTCAAAGTTCCTGTACTTTCTCTATGATAATTAGACCCACATTATTCAGCATAATCCTAACTGTATTAATCAGGCTATACAGAGCACTTACTTCTGCTAAGGTTAAGGTCCAGATAAGACCAGGTGGCAATTTCATTTTCAATGTGGTAATCCACCTCACCAAGGTAAAGTATACCTGTGTTTTGCTGCAATTCATATCTTTAGATAGCCAACAGAAGTAACAAGTAGGAAGATTAAAAGAATAAATAATTAAATATGACAAGTCTCACTTTCACTCACTGCAGAATTACACAGTATATATTATGTAATTAGCTGGGAAAATATCCCTGAACTGGACATGCACATATTATAGATGAAAAGATCATCCAATCACATTTTCATTTTTACAAGGACCAGTGCAATGCAGTTGTGACCTATAACTCATCAATGAAATACATATTCAAATGTTTTACCAACAAGTACAGAACTAAAAGAGTAATGTTCACAGCTAATTTCTAACTTATAACTGCACAAAAGTTTATGAAGCTTGTTAGGCATGTCTATATACACTGGGGGAGGTGTCTCTCTCATTTAAAATACTGAATGTTCAGAAAGTTGAATGTTTGCTCTGTGTGTGCTTTGAATGTTAAATGTGTACAATATTGAATACACTGGTGTTGAAGGTAGGTATCAGTGTGGAGATTAGAAGGAGTGGAAGTTTGTGTGTCAAAGTGCATACTGGTTAAGTAAGGGGACTGTGTATGAGAGTTTTGGGTGCGTGTGACTTTTAGTGTTAAGGCAGTGGTTAAGTAAGGTGACAGTTTTGTTTTGTGTGTATGTAGGTTTTGTATATGCTCTGCGTCTGAGATGTCATGTGCAATGTTAGTGTTACAGGAAGGGATTTTCTAAGGCTGACATAAGGGGCAGGGGCAAGGTAATAGATAGCAGGCATTCATATTGTAAAGCTGAGGTTGGGGGGCAAAACTCTTCAAGAAATCTTCATGTAACACTAACAGTTTGTGCCTCTTTTTTATCTATTAGGTTTTGCTGTATTAAATTTTAATGTACTGTGATAGATGCTTTGCAGATGAACCTTTCAGTACTTTGATCATTTAAATGCAATCCACATGGACTTATAACAATATATCACTCACCAGTGAGCTAGTATGCTCATTTTGTAATGGCTATAATATATATCTTTCGAAGCACTTGCCTTTTACAGAAGTCAGGCTTATAGATGTTTTGTTACAGAAAATAAGAACTGAACATCCCTTATGAAAAGCAGCTGTGTGTGAAATGTTTTACTTATTATGGACATAGCCAAAATAACAATTGTTTGGTTTGGCATCTACTTCTCAGAGGTCCAGGCAAAGACAAAAGGCCTGTGGCTGACCAAGTTTGCGGACGACAGTAAGTTGGGTGCTGTCACTGACTCTCCAAATGATGTTAACATACTTCAAGAGGGTCTGACAGCAACAAATGACTGGTGCCAAAGTCATGGCCTTAAATTAAATGCAAAAAATATATCATACCATTCAGCAAAAACACAGCCCCTAATGATTATCACATTAGTGGCAACCCCCTAAGCACACAACCTGTGGTGAGAGACCTGGGTACACAAATTGACAACAATCTCACATTTGACTATCATGTAGTGGCAGTGGTCAGAAAAGCCTTTTACTTGGTTCATTTCATAAGTAAAGGGATTGCATCCAGAAAAAAAGGAGGTTATTACCTCTCTGTACTCCTCCCTCATTAGACCCATAATTGAGTACAACGCCCTGTTTGGTATGTACCTCTCCAAACACCTGCACCAACTGGAAAGGCCACAGAAATACCTCACATACAGAATCCATGGCCAACAACACCTGTCCTATATGGACAAGTTCAAATCACTATCACTCTAGTCTGTATTGCACAGATTGCTCAGAGGTGACCTGTGTCTCACCTACAAGGCAATCTCAGACCCTGCTCTACTAGAGATGCTCCATATCCATAAGTCTAACTCCGCATGTAGTACCTGATCAAAAGGCTTAAATCTACTATGCGACATTAACAAAACCTGATGGAGAGACCGGTTTGTCTCCCAGAGGCTGCTCCGTCTCTGGAATAGACTCCCCATACACATCAAGCACAGTACGTCGCTGCCCCTCTTCAAGCACAACCTTGATGAGTGGATGGGCAATCACAAATTTGTCCCAGGGGTTCCACCTGTGTCCCTCATTGACAAGAGCGAGAGATGCTGATTGTGGTTTCTTTTCTGGGGATAAAATCTTGGCTAGGCTTGTAAGGGCCCCCGAGCCATTAGCCTAGTAATCTCCTATGATCTTATAATGATGCAAGCTGAACATATTAAAAAAAATCTAGTATTGCACTAATAATTTATTCACTATAATGCTGATGAACATTCTTACTAGGTTAGCTTTTCCTTCATGTAAGCCATCAGTATTTGAAAATCACACTGTATGACTCTTTCTCATAATCCTATCTTTAATTGTTAAAACATACTTAGAAGTTTGCTGTTTTTTTTACTGAATTAATTGCTTTTAGCAGCTTATATATTTGTATTGATGAAGTTAAAATATTCCCCTTCATTATTCTTATATATGGTAGAGCCTTATTTGGAACCTAATCAGCTGAATAAAATGGTCATACAGCAACCCCACATTTTTTTGAAATTATATACACAAAATATATACAAAATATGTATAAATTATAATATAATATAATACAATATAATATAATATAATGTTAGACAACCGAATCATGCATAAATAGCTGTCATGACATTCCTAAAAATATGCACATCCAGTATTACCTTCTCAACAGACAATTAACTCTACCTTTCAAGTGCCTTTAGTTTCAAAAAACATGTTATTGAAAACATATCAATTCCTGGCCATTGGGTTGCATTTGTTCTTAGTTGCCATAGTGCCTCCTGTTTTTCAAGTTGTAACGGCCAAGGACCACCTCGGGGCTCAATTATAGCAAACTTAAACAAGTGTCCTGGAAATTCATTACAATGTTTTCAACAAAAATATAGGTTGTCTAAATATTAGTTGGCAAAATACAAGTTGATGTAATGTACATAAGAACGTGTGATTGCTTGTTGTTTCTTCAGTATGATTTCTGTAAACATAGTTTCTATATATGCATATTATTTTTACAACACACATTTATTAAGATGAATGTTAGCTAAGTATGGAGCTTTAAATGCAGGACTTGGCTTCATGATTTGTTTTTAATTAAGAGTGTGGTTTTGGATATAAAAGCCTAGCTGTGTTTAATGCAATGATTCTGATGATGTCATTTCACTTGAAAGACAAAAGCCAGTTTGATTTTTTTATTACAGCAGTTTGTTTTTAAACTTTTTTAAGTTGTAAAATAATAAACATTTTGTGGATAAGAGTTCTGGTCCCTTGGAGCACCTGGCTTATTTTATATTTGGTACATTTACTGGGATTGCTACCTTCTTGTTTTTTCCTTAATAATACAAATATCTCAGTCAAACCTCATACTAACTACTTGGAGCTATAACTGACAACCAAATAAAATTTGATATCCATATACAAAAGGCTATCAAAAAGACCCACCAGAAATTAGGCAAGTTGTATAGGCACAAAAAATACCTCACTAATGTCGCTAAACGTTCTCTAGCTCAGGCATTTCAATTGCCCACCCTACTTTATGCTGCACCTATCCTCACTAACATATAATCCAATCTATCAGCCAAACTCGAAACAACTTTTAACAAAATTGCTAGATTTGCTGCCAATCTTCTGTACTGCTCTCACCACTGTTTGGCTCTAAGATACCTGCAGTGGCCTGAATTCCAGCAGCAACTACTTTTTCCTCAGCTCCACCTCACTCTCTCTCTCCTAAATAATCCTTCCCTCTGTCCAGACCTCTCGACTCTTATCTCTCCCTACACCCCAAAACGTACTCTCTGCAGTACCGATCAACACGCCTAACAAAAACTTAGGTAAATTTCTTTACAACTATTCAGTCACTAATGCTTGGAATAAACTTCCCCTTTGCTTAAAAACAATCACTAACACTTCTAGCTTCAAAAAAAAAAAAAAAAAAAAAAAAAACTCTCAAAGGCAACCTGCTTAAATCTTGCTCTTGCTCCACTCATACCTAACCTACTTCTTCGGTTCCCCTCACTTCTTCATTGGGATATCCTTACATTTTGAGTTTCTACTACTTACTTACGTCTTGTTTTTTTTTTTTTTTGGTCTGCTTTCAAATACTACCACACACCAGGGACTATATTTATGTTCTTACCCATTTTTAATATTTTTCTCTCTCTCAGCCTTGGTACTTACCAATGTTAACTTGTATTATTTGACTGTATATAATTTGTAATCCCTTACTCTTTTGTTACTGCATTGTGTTTTGTATTCTAGTTTGAATTTCATTATTGGGTTGTTACATGCTGGAGCTTTTCTCCTTGAGCCTCCACTAAAAATGGGCTCCTTGCCCAGTCAGACCAACCCGGTTAACAAAGGTCAAATAAATAAAATAAATAAACTTGGATCACTATAAAGAAAAGGAACTATATATATTCAGTATTGTCATACTTCATGTGTGTTCACTCCAAATACTAGGCTCTTTCCTTTGCATAATATATAAATATACATCTCCTCATTTGTAAAGAGGGAATTAATATTCAGCTATTCATTAATACTCTTCCTTCTGATCAACATTAAACCTAAACACCTATATGAACTGGCTGCATTACTTTTTAAACTCAACAGTACCATATGAATTAGTAAAAATATCTATCAGCATTCTTAGATCTCACAGCTGCCCCAGCTTCCACCATGCCCAGTCTCTGAAGAAACATATCATACTACCAAAGTCTAAATTAGTATGCAGCTTACACTTAAACAAATATAATGACTTACCTTGAGTTCTGCTTTCATCTTTTCAGAAATCTCTTCATACACAAAGAAAGTACAGTTGTGTAAAATCTTACCATAACAGTAGATATCCTTCTCTTCACTGTTGCAGTATTCCCTACAATAGGGATCCCCTGCCAAGAGCGTCCCAGCATCCGGCCAGTATACCAAAGCCTTTAGGTTGCTAAGGGTGCATCGTAAGTCATACATATGCTTCTTGCGCACATCTTAGGGCATAAAGGTGACGCCTGGTCATTCCATCCACAGAACTGAGAGCCCCAGTAGGAATGCCAGTCCAAGGATTAGAGAGGTAACAAACACATCTAGAAGGGAAAAAAAACAGGGGGTGTATACTGCAACAGTGAAGAGAAGGTATTCTACTGTTGTGCTAAGACTTTACACAACTGTACTATGTCCTTCCACTTCACTGTTGCAGTATTCTTTACAACAGGGAGAGTACAATAGCTCAGGAAGAAGACTGGGAGGAGGAGAGGCCAGCAGAGCTGTATAGGAACTCATGAAGAAGGGCCCAAGAAAAAACAGCCCTAGCCCTGGATATCACATCCAACTTATAAGGCTTGATAAAGGTATGCACAGAAATCCAGGTAGCTGTCTCAAGAAGAGAGTTAATATCTAAACCCCTGAAAAAAGCCTCAGAAGAAGCCACAGCCCTAGCAGAATGAGCCTTAAAAAAAGAAGGAAGGCTCTTGCCATGAAAAAAATAACAAAAAGAAATGGCCTTAGAGATCCAAGAGGAAATAGTTTGCTTGGAAAAAGCCAATTCTAAAGACCTAGGATGAACAGAAACAAAAAGCTGATCAGATCTGTGAAAAGCTTTGGTTTTGTCTATGCACATCCAAACTGTGAAAAACCTTCTCACTAGCAGATTGTGGAGGAGGGATAAGAGTGGGTAAATGAATAGGCTCGTTCTCCACCTTGGGCATATAAGGAGGAGTACGAAGGGACACTTTCCTTATTGGAAAACCAAAAAAGGAGGAACAGCTATAACTGCTGGAAGTTCAGACATCCTTCTGACAGAAGTAAGGGCTAACAGAAAAACAATCTTCCGGAACAATGCTGCAGGGAAGCTGAAGCCACAGGTTCAAAAGCAGACTGGGTCAATTTCTCCAAAACAAAATTAACGTCTCAGGATGGAGGGGCGTGCTTCCTGGGAGGTCTAATATGAAGGGCACCTTTAAGAAACTGTTAGGCTCAAACTTAGACATTAAAGGGAGTGCTAAAGGCAGAGAAGCAGAAATAGCTGAAAGGTGGGCCTTAACAGAAGACTATGCCAACCCGGCATTGAGCAGTTCACACAGATAAGACAGAACCAAAGGAACATCCACAGTGCATGGATCCAGGTTGCAAGAAAGACAGTAAACCGAAAACTACTTCCATTTGGATAAGCAGGATTTCTTAGCAGTGGGTTTGCTGGCCTCTTATAGGACTCAAAACACGGCCTCAGAAAAACGGTATCTATACGGAATCAAAATCCTATCACCCACAGTGTCAGCTGAAGAGTGGACAGGTGGGGCTGGATGAGAGATCCATTGTCTTGTGGGAGGAGGTCCACCCTGTGAGGTAAATTGTGATGACTGCCCTTGGCTAAATGCAGAAGAAGGGGGAACCAAGGCTGTCTGGGCCAAAATGAGTCACCATTAAGATTTTTGGAGCATCTTGCTTTATCTTGAACTGGACTTTTGGAATGAGAGGATGGGAAGGGGAAGGCATAAAGAAACATCCCTTTCCAGGAAAAAGAGAGAACATCCACCTTCCAGGACAGAGGAAATGGGGCTCTGGCACAAAAAAAGAGGAAGTTGTCTGTTCAACGGACTGGCAAATAGATCTAATTGAGACGTACCTCACTGTTGGACAATGTCCAGAAACACATCCCTATAAAGCATCCACTCATGGGATTCTGATATCGACCTGCTCAGAGAGTCTGCCACAATGTTCTAATCTGAAGGAATGTAAACTGCCTGAGGTGTCACTTGATACTAGAAAGCCATCTCCGACACTTGAATGCTAACCAGCAAAGGAGATAAGATCTTGTCCCCTCCACTTATTTGTTGATATACCACATCACTGTAGTATTGTCTGTAAGTACCTCGAAGGGCCCTGGAGTGAAAACAGGATGAAATGCCTGAAGAGCCAACAGAAGAGCTTTCACCTCTTTGACATTGATATGGTCTTTCTTTTGTTGAAGCAACTGGGGGGTCTACACTTTTAGAGTGTCAAAGGAAGCCCCCATCCCATGTCTGAAGCATCTGTGAGGGGAGTGGAGGTTGAAAAGAAAGCCTTGGATTGAGTGACAACTGCCAAATCCACCACTGAAGTTCCAGCTTGAGGCATGAAAGAAGAGAGACTATGAAATCTACATGATGAGAGTGCTGAAGCTTACTGACTTTAGAAACCACTGGAGCTTTCTCATGTGGAAATTGGCTAGAGGGAGCATAAGAATGGTGGAGGCCATGAAACCCAGAGCTCTTAGAAATTCCCTGGCTATAATTGAGACCAGAGGAGGAAGGTAGTGAAAGAAGGCAATAAGAGTTAAGGCCTTGGGAGGATGCAGGGATGTCAGCATTGGAAAAGTCTGGATCCTGCAACCCAGAAAAACATGATCCTGTGAAGGAGTCAAGAAGGATTTTTGGAAACTGATAATGAACTCCAGGCTTTGCAGGAGAGAAATGGCAAAGTGAATATGCTACAGAAGAATCTCCAGAAGGGAGGCCTCAAAAAGCAGGTCATTTAGGTAAGGAAAGACCTGTAACCCCCTTAGCCTGCAAAAAAAAAAATCACAGGAGTGAGGCATTTGATGAACACTCTTGGGGAAGTAGAGAAGCCAAAGGGCGGAACAGAGAACTGGAAATGCCAGGAAGTAACAGAGAAACATAAAAACTTCCTGAGAAGGGGATGGATAGGGATATAAAGATAAGAACCCTTGAGGCCCAGAGAAAATAGAAAAAGAGGAAACAAAGTCTGAAGTGGCAACATCCGAAAGGAAGGGACCTTCAAAAAAGTGTTTAGATGAGAGAGAGTGCCAGAATGGGTTTCCAAGGGCCTTCTTTCCTGGGGACCAAGAATATTATGGAATAAAACCCCTTCCCTCTTTGAGAAATTGGAACTTCCTGAATAGTTCCCTGAGTCAAGAGACCCTGAAGCACCTCTGGAAAAAAGGCTAACTGTTCCAGACGGGGTTGAGGAATGACCAAGAAAGGGAGTAGAGATTTCCAGACCATGTAGTACCCTTGGCGAATTATGGAAAGAACCCAGGAATCTTGAGAAATCTTTAACCAAAGAGGAAGGGACAAGGAAAGACAAAGAGAAAGAGGAATGTGGTTGAGAAGAAAGAATAGCTGTGTAAAATCTTACCATAATCATAGATGTCCTTCTCTTCCATGTTGCAGTATTCCAACCTCTTGGGTTTTCCCCTCTTGCTACCCGAATGTCCTGCCAGTATACAAAAACCTGCGGTCACTGCTAGGTATGTATGATGTCTGACATTGGCCTGGGGAGAGTGGGCCATAAAAGTGACATCTGCACATACCTTTCCTCAGAACTGAATGCCCCAGTTGGACCCCAGTCCCAGGATACCTGTATAGGCTCTGCACCATCCAAGAACAGACAGTTCAGATGGACAGAAGGGGGTAAGGTGGGAGGGAATGAATACAGCAACATGGAAGAGAAGGATATCTATGGTTATGGTAAGATTTTACACAACTATTCTATGCCCTTCTATTCTCATGTTGCAGTATTCCAAACTCTTGGGTGAGTGCCAAAGCTCACAGAGAAGAAGAGGGTGGTGGTATGGAGCTACTCGCCACAAAGCCATGCAGGAATGCCCTAGCAAACCCTGCTCTGGATGCAGAGACATGATTCAACCTGTAGTGTTTAGTGAAGGTATGGACTGATGACCAAGTAGCTGCCTCCAGGATAGAAGCAGTGTCCAATCCCTTGAAGAAGGCCCCAGATGAAGTCATGGCTCTAGTGGAGTGTGTAGCGTAGCAAAAGGATATAGCATTGGAGATCCAAACAGAAATATGACCTGCTTTGTCACAGCTGTTTCCAAGGTTCTGGGGTGAAAGGAAACAAATAATTGGTTTGATTTCCTAATGGCCTTAGTCTTGTCAAGGTAAAATCTAAGTTGTCTGTGAACATCAAGGGAATGTAAGACTCTCTCACTGTCATTTTGGGGATGAGGAAAGAAGGTGGGCAGGGGAATACCTGATTTCAGGATAGCTGATTGACCACCTTGGGCATAAAGGAGGGGTTGGTGCTCAGGGTCACTCTGTCCTTGTGAAAGACAAGGAAAGGAGGTGTTGCCATGAGGGTCTGGAGTTCTGACACTCTTCTGGCTGAAGTCAGGAATGCAAGGGGTACAGTTTTCCATGTACAAAGTTTCAGAGATGCCTTGGAAGCTGGTTCAAAGGGAGCAACAATGAGTTTCTCTAGAATGTAATTCAGATCACATGGAGGAGAGGCCTGCCTCCTGGGGGGGTCTGAGGTGCAGTACTCCCTTAAGGAATAACTTTGAAAGGAGACAGGAGGCTAGAGGAGAATCAAGAGGCAGACAGGCTGAAATAGCAGCAAAGTATGCTTTGACAGAGGAATATGCCAACCCTGCTTGCACAAGTTCACACAGATAAGACAGCACTAAGGGGACCTCACTTTGCAAAGGGTCTAGCTGTCTTTGTTGACACCACATAGACAACCTCTTCCATTTAGACAAATAAGATCTCCTAGTATTAGGTTTCCTTGCCTCCTTCAGGACTGCACATCCTCAGTGTAAAGGTGCCTAGAAGGGATTAGAATTCTATCACCCACAGGGTTAGATGCAGAGATTCCAGGTAGGGCTGGATCAGGGATTGCTTTTCTTGTGTGGGAAGGTCTACTCTGTGAGGTAGGTCATGGTGACTGCTAAATGCAGATGGAGGAGGAATCAATGCTGTCTTGGCCAAAAGAGAGTCAACAGTAAGATTTTTGGTTTGTCAGCAGGGCTTTTTGAAGTAATGGGAAGGGGGAAATGCATACAGAAACATCCCCTTCCATGAGATAGAGAAAACATCCGTTGCCCTTGTTAAGGGACTGGGTAGCCTGTTGCAAATCAATGGTAGTTGTCGGTTCAGGGGGAGGCAAACAGATCTATTTGAGGTGTCCAGAAACACATCCCTGTGAAGCATCCATTTGTGGGATTGTGACATGGAACTGCTCAAGATGTCTGCCTGAATATTCTGAACTGAAGGGATATAAACTGCCTGCAGGGAGATTCTGTGTTGGGCTGCCAGGTCCCAAGCCTGTAGAGCAAGTCTGCAAAGCAAATAGGATTTGGTTCCTCCCTGTTTGTTCACATACCAAAGAAATGTAGTATTGTCTGTGATCAACTTTAAGGGCCCTTGTTTTAGGACATGAAGAAAGGCTGTCAGAGCAAATATGATTGCTGTAATTTCCCTGATGTTGATGTGTTCCCGCCTAAAGGTGTGGGACCAGGTACCCTGCACTTTCAGGCTGCCCAGAGTAGGTCCCCAGTGCAGTCCAACTTGTGTGAGTCATCATCATCAGCCCCCTTTTTTCCCATTTTCTCTACATGGGGTCGGGATATCGTATTAACTGACGCCAACTCTCTTGATTCAGTGCCACACTCCTGCCTTCTTCAACACTCATGCCTGATTGTCGCAGATCTTTTTTCACACAATCAATCCACCTCTTTGCTGAACGTCCTTGCTTCCTCTTACCTTCTTCCTGTCTGTCCCAAATCTTCCTCACCAGATCGTCTTCTGCTTTTCTACACATGTGCCCAAACCACCATAATCTGTTCTCTTTTATCTTTTCTGCAATTGGAGCTACTTTGGCTTCTCCTCTTATGTCCCCATTTCTTCATCTGGCCCACAGTGTGTATCCTACCACCTTTCTCAGGCACTTCATTTCCATCAGCTTTAGCTTCTTCAACTGTTCTGCCTTTACTGCCAAGGATTCTGTACCATACAGTAGTACTGGTCGGACCACTGTCTTGTACACCTTGCTTTTCAGCTTTTTTGGCATTCTTCTGTCATAGACTACACCTGATACTCTATGCCAGTTGGCTGCAACCCCTCTGATTCTAGCTTTGACCTCTTCAGACTACCCTTCTCCTCAACCACCCCTCCCAGATACTTGAAGCTGTTTACCTGTTCCACCATCTTCCCTTCTATCTCTATTCTCAGCTTCTTCTGATCTCCCCAATTTGCTGCCATTACCACCATCTTATCTGTGGTTAATTTCATCCCATGTGCCTTCAGATTTGCATTCCATTTTCCTATCCTTTGCTGAAGTTCTAGCTCAGAGTCTGCCTGTACTGCCACATCGTCTGCATACAGCAGCTTTGTTGACCTGTCCGCTCCAACCTGTTTGTTAATGTAGTCCATCACCAGTATGAACAGCAGTGGGCTCAGAGGCCGAACACTGTTCGTACTTGAGTAACTGGGTCCTTGTACATAGCCTGCACTAATTCTACCAATGTTTCTGGGACTTCAAACCACCGCAGTACTGCCCAGATTAGCTTTCTTGGGACCTTGTCATATGCTTTCTCCAAGTCTAGGAATACCCAGTTGAACTCTCTCCTCATTTCTAGCTTCTTCTCAAGTATCTGTCTCAATGCAAACATCGGGTCAGTTGTGCTGCATCCTGATCGAACCCGAACTGTTCATCTCCCATCTTACATTCTACTACTCTGCGTATCCGTTTATCAGTCACTCTCTACAGAACTTTCATGCAGTGTGGTAAGAGTTTGATCCTCTGTACTGCCCACAGTTGTGGATGTCCCCTTTGTTCTTGTACACTGGCACAAGTATGATTATTCTCCAGTCATCTAGGATATGCTCTTCTCTCCACACTGCTATTAGTACCCTCAGGAGCCATTTCTCCCCTGTCTCACCCAATGCCTGCTGCTTTCCCTGACTTCATCTTCCTTAGTGCTGTTCTTACTTCTTCCAAGGTGGGCTCCTCTTCTTCTCTAATTGTAGGCTGTTTCTGGGGCAGTACAGCTTCTGTTGGGCTTTCTTCATTCAGAAGTTGCTGAAAATACTCTTTCCATCTGCCTTTGATGTCCTGTGGACTGGTAAGCAGGTTGTTACTGGCATCCCTTATGAAGGTTGTCTGACTAACTTCTTTATCTTTCTGGTTTGCCTTGCAGCCTAATATAGTTCATCTGTCCCCCTTACTGAGTCACTTTCCAGAAGTTGGTAGAGTGCCTCTGATGCCCTATTCTTTGCTATTGCAACTTCATTCTTAGCTTCTTTGTTAGCCAACCAGTAGTTCTTCCTTGCCTGGTCAGTCTTTTCTATCTCCCATTTTTTCCTGCATTCCTTCTTTTTTTTGATGACTTCCTGGACTTCTGCATTCCACCATCAGCTTTCCTTATGTACCTTATTTCCATACCTGGCTCAGCCACATATCTTTTCTGTAGTCCTAGCACATGCTGTTTTAGGCGCTGCCACTCCTCCAACTCCACCTATTTCCTCCTCTTTTTGGGGTGCTAGAGCCCTGAGTAATTTCTTGAACTGCTGTACTTTCTCTCCTGTCAACTTCCAGGTCTTCAGCCTGGTCTTTGTTGACCTTAGAGCCTTTTCTGAGCACTGCTTGCAGCTGACTGTGGCAACTAATGGTTTATGCTGTGGGCCGACTGTTTCACTGGGGATGACTTTGCAATCATGGATTCTACCCCATTCCCTTTTCCTTACTAGGAGGAAGTCTACCTGAGTTGCATGTTAGCTTCTCTTGTATGTGATCTTGTGACTATCTCTCTTTCTGAACCATGTGTTGGCTACTATCAAGCTATTTGCCAGAGAGAAGTTTAGAATGGTTTCTCATTCTTTATTCCAGTTACCCCACCCATGTGGACACAGAAAGTCCTCATATCCTGTTCTGTCTGTCCCAATATGTGCATTCAAGTCACCCATTATCAACACCAATTCATGTTGTCCTGCTTTATCTAGTAGGTACTGCAACTGCTGCCTGAATGCATTCTTTTCCTCACTATCACAACTCTGCTTATGCATATGCTGATATTATGAATACTGCCCTATCATTACACTGGAGTCTGATTGCCATGAGTCTGTCATTAATTCTGATGATATCCCTCACTGCTTTCTGAAGCCTCACTCTCACCACAATTCCTACACCATTTCTAGCCTGTTCCTCACCTGAGTAGTAGAGTCTGGGTCCCAAGCCAAGTGGCTTTGCTGTACTGCCCTTCCATCTCATCTCTAGGATACATAGGATGTCCAGCCTCCTTCGTATCATCATGTCATTCACTTCCAAGCTGCATCCTGTCAGTGAACCTACATTAAGCGTAGCAATTCTCAATTTATGTTTGGCAGGTTCGTTGGTTTTACGTCCAGCTTTCGCTCAACAGAGGAAACTCAGGAAACCCAGGTTGGGCAACTAGACACTGGCCAGCCAGTAGCTTACTGGCCAAGGGCTTTATGGTGGGCACACACTGGCAAATAGGGGCACATATACCCTCCCACTGTTAGCAAGGGTCCCTGGCATAGGTGGGCGTAGGCCGGGTCCTCAACCCACTTGTCACCGGTAACTACCCATGCCCATTTTGGCGACATTAGTCAACATGACCGAATCACCTAGAGACATATTTTACACCATCAAGTGGCTAGCCCTGCCACAGCGAGCAGTCTGTGATCCATGTTCTCCTATCTTGAGGATACTGTGCACCACAGTAGATGCCCAAAGTGGTTGGCCTGTACAACTCGTACCCCTATAGGACACAATGTAGAGTCTCTGCTGCTGCCCACAGCTCCATTCATTGGTGAGTTTGAGATGGAAACAATCAGCATGTTTTTCAGACATGGGGGAAACCCCACGGAGACACAGGGAGAACATCCAAACTCCAAACAGGCACTGGTCGGAGGTTAGGATCGAACCTTGTGCATGGGAGGCGAAGACCTTAACCACTAAGCCATCTGGTGTGAGTGTTGGGTCCATATGGACTTGAGATACCATTGCAATTTTCTCATGTGAAGTCTTGCCAGAGGTAGCATGGGAAAAATGGAATCCATGTAACCTAGTAGCCTGAGGTATTGTCAGTCTGTCAAAGCAGTGGCTTTGAGGATTGTGGCCAGGTATTGTGTCAGACTTACCACTTTCTGGGGTGGGAGGAATGCCCTCATAACATCTGTCCTTAATCTGCACCTCAGGAAAACCTGGACCTGGGAAAAGGTCAGGTTGGACTTGGGGAAAGTTTATGTGGAATCCCAAAGCCTGCAGGAGGGACATGACTTTGTGGAGTTGGCTCTGCAGGGATCTGGAGCATTCTGCCTGAATCAGGAGTCCGTCCAGGTATGGAAAACTTTGGATGCCTTGGACCCTGCAGTAGGCCACCACAGGAGCCAGGCATTTGGTGAAGACCCTTGGAGCAGTAGAGAGTCCACAGGGCAAGGCTGAGAACTGAAAATGTGAGGAACCAGCTTCAAAATGCAGACATTTCCTGTAGCTGGGCCTTATGGGTATGTGGAGGTAGGTGTCCTTTATGTCCAAGGTGGCTAGAAATCCCTGAGTTATCAGTAAAGGAAAAAAAGGGGTTGGAAAGTAAGCATGTGAAAGGTGGGGACCTGCAAGAACAGGTTGAGATGAGAGAGAGATCAAGGATAGGTCTCCTGAGTCTAACCTTCCTGGGCACCAGGAAAAGTCTTGAATAGAACCCCTTTCATTTTTCTGTCAGAGGAACCGGTTGTATGGTTCCTTGAGAAAGGAGGCTGTCTATGACTGGCTGGAAAAAGGTAGAGTTGATCTTTGAGTGGCTAGGGGATCCCTCTGGGAGAGGGAGGAATGACCCAGGACATAAAATAGTACTTTTTTATGATGGAGATGACCCAGCTATCTGAGGTAATGATTTGCCAAAGGGGCAGACAGTGAGAGAGCCATAGGGACATGGGAATGGAGTCTGAGGGGGGAGACAGTGAAGGCAGGTAGTCACAGGCTACCTCCCATATCCTGAAAGTGAGTTTTCTGGGCAGTAGTTTGAGAAGACCTAGAAGGGTCTGCTGTTTCCTTGCACCTTTTCTGCCTCTAGCATGGGAAGCTGGAGCAGAATGTTTCCTAATGAACTGTGTCTTTGATGGGTAGTGCCTGTGAAATTTGGGAATAGAGAAATGAAGAGGTGTTTAAGGTCTTGCAGCTCCTTCCCTTTCTGCTGAAGGCCCTTAAATAGCTCAGCCAAGTTAGATCCAAAAAGGGCAGAGTTATCCAGGGGTGCATCCATTAATTTTGCTGAAATGTCATCGGGTAACGGCTAAAGCCTTAACCAAGAATATCATCTTAGGGGTGAAGTTGAAGCAGCTGATCTTGCAAAGCTTCTGCAGCATCATAGCTGCAATGAATAGAGTGCCTAGTGACTTGTGATGAGAGATTAATAAGGGTAGAAATTTGAGCCTTAGAAGGTGAGTCTGGAAGATCAGCTAAGAGTTTGGTGACCTGGGTCAAAAGTGCCAAGGCACACTTGGACATGTTTGTCCGATAATTTACTTCCCTGAAGGCCAGTGTAGAGGTGGTGTAGACTTTCTTACCAAGGCACTCCATAGGCTCACTGTCCTTGTCACTGGGGTGGACAGGTAGATGGCATTAATTTGGATGGCTTGTCTGTGGAGACAGTTGCAGGGTCAGCTACAAGACCTTTGATCAGAAATTTTACCCCTTCAGGGACCTTGTAGAACTTGTCAGGCCTCCTGGGAGCAGGTGGTTGGGAATCAGGGTTAACTGAGGCAGCATTGAAAGCATCCAAGAAAGTTGGTAATACTGGGGGAGCTGCAGAAGGAGCAGGGGTATCCATCTGCAGGAGCTTATAATATCTTTTTTGTACCTCAGACCTTTCAGAGGAATCCCACTTAAAAATTTCCCTCATTTTGGAAAATGTCATCCCAAAGGCGAGGTCCTCTGTTTGGGAATCAGCCTCTACAGATTTGTCCTCTGAAGAAGCATATCCAAGAGGAGAAGGTATCTGGGAGACATAGGAGAGGGAATCATCAGAAAAGGAGTCTGAGGAATGCTCAGCTTCAGGTAGGATAACATCCTCAACCTGAGGCCTAGGACTGACAGAAGAAGGACCGGCCTTTGGGGATCCAGGCACAGCAGGCCTCAAGGCCATAAATGCATTAAATAGGCTATGTGAAAAAGCATGCCAATCTGGTTGGCTTTCAGGAGAGTGGGAGAGATGCTTGGTCTTGGATTTCTTTTTCAATGAAGGCCTAGGAGGCATAGGCCCGAGGAAGGCCTAGTGTCTGAAGAAGGCTTAGGTTTAGTGGACTGAGAAGCTGAAGAAAGGCCTGTCTGGGCAGCTGTAGGAACCTGTGGTTCCCCTCGACATCACCAAGCGACATCTGAGAACCCTCCCTGGACATGCCTTCTGCTCTAGGTTCTGTGGGACCCCAAGGGGTACCAGCTATACCTGCTTCAGCAGACTCTGAGCATTCCTCCAGGCAAATGTTGGCCATAGGAGGGGCTTCAGATGAAGGGGCAGCAGTAGCAACTTCGGGCCTGGAAACCTTGACCTTCTCTTTAGGTGGTTCCATGGGCTGACCGGACAACCCTTCCATACATAAAGTTAAGCATTTAAGACACTGATTTTATATATATAGATATATATATATATATATATATATATATATTTAAGGCATGCAGGTGGCTGAGTAGGGTTTTACGTATGAAGGCCTGACAAATCAGGAAAGAAAGATGGTCATGCGTAGGCCCTAGAAAGAAAAGGCAAATATTGTGGGTGTCCTTATGTGGGATCTGATGACCGCACTTGCACTTTCCCCTTCTTGGATGATATGTAACCATGACAGACATTCAGTGACAAAGAAATCAAAAACGGCCCCAACTGAATACTTAACTTTTGGAATTCAAAGATCTGAAGCGAAGACGGCAGGAACGCTGACGTTCCACTGGTGGCAGAGAAGGTCTGAGTAAAGGTACATGCAGATGTCACTTTTATGGCCCACACTCCCTAGGCCAACATCAGACATCCTACGTACCTAGCAGTGACTACAAGCTTTTCTATACTGGCCAGACGTTCGGGTAGCAAGAGAGTAAAATGCAAGAGTTTGGAATACTGCAACATGACAATAGAAGGACATCACTATAGTCAGACAGTACCTGGTTTGTCAGGAAAAGAATATTTCTGAGCTAAAGGAATCTGGGTAGCTTTAGCAGGAGGAGTCCTTCTACCACCCTTCTTACATCTGGGGGAGGGCAAGCATGCCTAGGAACAAAGGCCAGCTTATTAGGGTAATTCCTTTTGAATTTAGCTGCAGGAGAAACACAATTATGTTTTAGTTCCTGTAAGGACTTACCCTTTTCCTGTAGGGACTTAAACAATTCTGCAGCAGCACCAGCAAACAAATGGTTGTTATCCATAGGAGCATCCATCAACTTAGCCTTAATATCATCAGGCAAGTGTTGAAGCCAGGAACATCACCTCAGCACAGAACCAAAAGCAGCAGTCCTAGAAGAAGCATCTGCTGCATCACAACTGCATTTACTAGAATGGTGAGATACCTGGGAAGAAGTCCCTAACAAGGAGAGGGCAGAAGTCTTCCCCTCAGATTCAGGAAGCTAAGAAATAACTTAACAGGCCTGATATAGAAGAGCCAAAATATACCTAGTCATATGGGTCTATTAATTTACAGCCCTAAAAGCAAAGGCAGCTGAGGTATATACCTTCTTACTCAGTCTTTCCATAGTTCTGCTGTCTTTATCAGAAGGAAGCAGCTTTGTAGAAGGCAGTAACTTTGATGGCTTGTCAGATGCCACAGACACCACAGAAGGGTCAGCAGAGGGGCACTGATAAAGGAACTTGCAATCCTCAGGCACTTTATAAAACCTGCCAGGCTTTCTGCGAGCAGGGGGCTGGAATCAGGAGCCTGAGATTCATTAGAAAATGCATCCAACAAGGCAGCCAGAACAGGAGGAACAGCAGATGGCCTAGGAGATTCTATCTGCAGAAGCTCATAATAACCCTTCTGAACCTCAAACACCTGGGCACAATCTCATTTGAAAAATTCCATCATTCTGAAAATCGTGTCCCCAGAGGAAATCTCTTCAAAAGGAGAGTCAGGACTAGTGGACTCCTCTTCCTCAGAAGCATAGTCTAAGGGAGAAGGAATCTAGAAAGAATACACAAGGGATTCCTCATCTGAATCCTCCTCCTCCTCCTCCTCCTCCTCAGAGGAATATTGCTCCCTAGGCCTCTTATGGGGAATAGAAGACCACAGGGGAGCTGGGACAGAAACCCCTTGAGGAGGTTTCAAAGCCATAAGGCCATAAAACAAACATTGAGTGAAATTTTGTCATTCACTCTGAGGATCCTTAGGAGCAGGAGAAACATGTTTAGTTTTTTGTTTCTTCTTTAAAGGGATGCCAGCCTTAAAAACTTATGAGGTTCAGACTCCATACAGCACTCTGTAATGGTAGTTGGCACCTCCTCCCTAACCGATATCTGAGGAACACCCCTAGGTCCATTGGTAATAATCAGCTGTGCTTCCTGCTGAACACACAAAGTGGACATCTCCAAGGCCTCTAGGGACGTGCATGAAGCTGAATCCATGCCAGCATCCAAAGTGGTCGCAGCAGTGGAATCCAACAAAGGAGTTGGGAGATTTTCCTGGCTTTCACTAGCCTTGAGAAAGACATCTGGTGGAGACGGCACAGACAAAGACTCAGACCTAGCTTTCTTGACCTTCTTCACAGACAACTGACCCTTGGACTGGGAAGTTCCCTCCACGGTGTCTTAAAAAGCTTAAGAAGTTGGTTTTCTAAATATATGGCCAAAGAGAATAGCTGACTATGTAGAGTCTTCGGGACAAAAGCCTGGCAAGGAGAACAGACGTATAATCGTGGGAAGTGCCTAGACAAAATAAACACTGCTCATAACAATCTTTATGGGGAATCTGTCTCCCACACTGGCATTTACCCTTTCTGGATGACATGAACCCTGAAAGCAGCAAAGTCAAAAGGTAAAAAGATAACAACAAAACCACAATCGGGCAGTTATCTGAAAATAGCTTTGTGAACCAGCAAATGAAGTAAACGTTAAGACCAGCAATCGAAGATGGTGTTCAGATGCGCTATGTGCAGGAAGAATAAATGTGACATACAGCATACCTTAGGAACCTAAAGGCTTTGGTATACTGGCCAGACGTTGGGCCGTCCTTGTCAGGGGATCCCTACTGTAAGGAATTCTGCAACAGTGACATGGAAGGACATCCTGTTTTTCTCAGAATCCAATCAGGTCCAATTCCCCAAAGGGGAAAAAAAGAAGCAACATAAAAACAATAAAAATTTCAGCTGCAACAATCTTTTTATGTAACTAGATACAAGTATCCTAAATGTTAGGAGTACTAAGGCTTGGGCCATCTCTTTTTTATATATATCAATCAATCACTAGAATTTTATAATCTCGTAATGTGTGATACTGCTACAGGTATATAGTTCATACTCCATGACTTATAAATATCAGTCATTTTCCTATGTTAACATTTTAATAAGGCAGCCTTCATATTTATCTCCAGGAAGCACCACTAGGGTCATTACAGACAGCCACATATAACCACTTGTAATAAGTATGTCACTTTCACCCTCTTCAAACATGCCATGAATTCAAGTACAAGTCTATTTCTTCCCGCTGCTGCCTTCAAACAAATTTGCAAGATCTGCCAATCAGAATAACCAATAGCAGCACAGAAAATATTACTATTGTAGAGAGTCGATTATCCAAACTAATTGTTCAGCTAATCAAACATATAATTGAACCAGATAAAAAAACTTTTAAAATCTTGTTTTTTTCTGCATGCAGGAATACACTTTTCAACCATTCAGTGATTTCAGTGAGCAAAAAAGAATATTTTTCACACATGAGCTGGCTACAAGCTCAAAAAACATGCTCAAGCGAATACATATAATGTTCACATATTCAGATTTTATGACTTTTCCTACACAAAAACTTTTATTTATTTATTTATTTAACATTTGTTTACCAGGGAGTTCCGACTGGACAGAGCTGTCTGTTTTCAGCGGAGGCCCAGGGAGAAAAGCTCCAGAAACAATTACTAACATACTACAGATAAGATATTTACATGAGCATTGTGGTTTACACATACAGTTATAAAATATAGCAGATAACATATGACTGTATAAGATATTTACATAAGCACAGTGGTTTAGACATACAATTAAAAGTATAGCAGGTTGCATCATGTGATTGTTGTTCATACAATATGTTTAGTAGAGATAATCTTGAAGATGTAATAAATATAAGAGAAGAAAGAAAAAACTAAAAATACTAGCCAGTTTGTCAAAGGAGGAGAATATAGACAAGTTCATATAAGGTTCAGTGACATTTTAGGGGAAAGCTTTTTAAGTTGGTCTAGGGGATAGTTAGTGGGTATAGGCAGGGCAATGTGGAATAAGCGGTAGTGAGTTGGTAAGTAATTGGAAGGCTGGCTTAGATAATTGACGTTTCAGATAATCGACGCTCTAATAATTGACTCTCGACTGTACAACAAACTGAAACAATGCTCATTAGAAGGTTAATTACATAAAAATATAAACTCTTAAAATCATGCAGGCTTACCCCATCTTTTACAGACCTCACAAAAGACTTGTATGGCTGGCCTCTGCAAATTTGGAAAACTCAAATAACCCAATAACTATTCACATGAACATAACATTCAGCTTCAGTCATCATTCACATACACTATTACTGCCCCCAATGAACAAGGTTGTCAGAAATTATTTAGACAAATTCATAGGCAACTTTACATCAGTTTAGCATAACTTACCTTGTTAAATACTCAAATTCCTAACAGGTAACTTGCCCATTCTGTTCTGCATATACTTCAGATTAATGTTTAAACTGAGCCCAATGTCTGTAACTTTCTCATTTAACATCTGTACTGTAGATGTCTAAGAAACAGAATATATGACCATTATTACTGTATTAGGAAGAAAGACATAACCAATGCTTTATACAGACAAATGGTGAAAAGTCCATGTTGTGATATGTTCAAGTTTGCTATTTTAGAGCATATACTAGTCGATCCCAGAGGTGGTGATATTAGAAAAAAAACTTGGTGAGAGAGAAATTAAATGGCAAATTTTTTTGAATGCAACAGTACACCTGGGAATTAATGACAGTATATCTATTAAGCCCATCCTAGAACTAAGAGCTTAATACGGTCATCTGATTTGTGTCTACTATACATTTGAGTGGTAGAAAGCATATAATTTTATTAATATATAATAATTCTACATGATTTTATGCAAGATATTGGTATGTTTTTACACATATATATTTTAAAGTTGGTATACATTTTTAATGAAAGTATTGTGCACTTTAAGGGATTAGTATGTTTTTAATTGATAGATTTGATTGTATTATGTGTTTGATTGGTTAGGGGGAGTATATAACCTAGGTTTGAATCTTTTATGGTGTTCTGAAGAAGTCTACTATGTTAGATGAAAGCGCTTAACCAGAGTCCTTATGTTTCCAATAAATAGCTTTTAAACTGTGCTGTGAAGTTCTCTTTGGATCCTACCACCTATTACAGCAGATTGCTCTTGTGGACTGATTTTAGTAGTTATTATTCGCTGGTTTTCTGAACATCTGTACTGTATTAAAGATCTGCAAGCCAAACAGTTGACTTTCAAAAGAATCAACATTTACAAACCTCACAGTTATATCCGTTGTCCATCCTATTTGGTTCTCTACAATATAACGTTTATAACTACATTTATATTTATCCAATCTCTCAAAGAAATAGGCTTCTAAAAATCTATATCCAATTTTTACAGTTTAGTCTGGCTGTGAAGGAAGGTATCTCTTTCTGTACAAATCATGCAGATTAGATTGAAAGCGGCAAAAAATAAATATATATATATATATATATATATATATATATATATATATATAAAATACTAAAAGCTAACAAGCAAGTACACCACTGTAAAACCATTAACAATTAAAATATATATTAATTTCCCCAACTGCTAGGAGCTACTCTGATAGTCTAACAGTAGCACTATTTAAAACAATACTTAACTTCAATGCCAATTTTTCTGATAATTGATTAGCTCTCCAGGAAGGCTCCTATAATTTCACAATAGTCTATTTTGTTATGAAATGATGCTCCCTTCCTACTTATACAAACTCCAGCTACACGTGACAATCTATCTAATGTTTATTTTCACTACTGTGAAGTCACTCCCAGGTAGAAAGGATTTTCTTTGCTCTTTTATCTCTGTAACTTCTATCCCTTTCTCTTCTCTTTTCAGCTTTCTGTACATCTTACTTTCTTGATGCTTACAATTTTATATAGTAATAATATCTCCTATTTGTTATTTTCTCTTCTATTACCATATTCAGATAGACTCTTTCTCATTCATTCTTTGCCTGGCTTTTACCTCCTAAACTTTGTTTTCTGCCTACTGTTTTCACTGGAGACACATTTGGTCTGTTGTCTGTATTCCTTTTGCCTTTTCCCTACCGAAGCTCTGTTACTGCTGGACAATACAGTCATTATCTCATTTAATTTCCTTCCTGATTCTCCTTGCCTGTAATTATCTAAATAAGAAAACAGGATTCAAGCTGGAATTGCTTGTTTAAACCACGGTTTATTAAGTTGAAGCAAGAAATTCGTGTTTTTACCTGTGTCAGAGCTTCTCTTGTTTTAACTTAATAAACCTTGGTTTAAACAAGCAATACCAACTTGAATTCTGTTTTCTTATTTTTAATAAGAATGCAAAGTGATCTTTTACACTGATCTTACATAAGCAGCTTTGACAACAATCTATTTTAATAATTTGTATGCCAATATTAAGAGTGATCATACCTGTGCAACTATTTTTCCTTTTTTTGGCTTTGTTTTGTTCTTACTTAGGAAAGTGTGCACTACCCTTAAGGCTGGAAATCTATATTTCCTTGGAACTAGGCTACTATTGTGCATTTCTTGCCACTGAGTTTAAGATCATGATTTCAACACCCACTATTAGTCTGTGGCAGGCCTTCTTGGAGGGTGTCTGTGTACTAGAGAGATTCAGCGTTTTACACCTAATCTGCAATCGTCTGCGAATGCTGTCAGTCAGAGGCTTCTGATGTTACCCTTGACTTCAAAGAAGTATCTGCAAAACAGCCGTAGTACTGAGCCCTAACGTGCTCCTCTACTGACTAGCCTTTTTGTGGAGGTATACTCCCCTATCCCGACTTGTTTGGTCTTGTCTGTAAGCCATTTGCCTATCCAGTGAGTAACATAAGGGATAATATGTTATTCAGTGAGCTTGTTTACAGTGCCCAAGTTGGGTATTGTCAAATGCGTTGGCTTGGTTAAGATAGGCAGTGTGTACCATATTACCCTTGTCAATTGCTTTGGTGGCCTTCATGAAGAATTCCACCAGGCTGATTTGGCATGATCTGCCCATAATGAAACCAAACTGAGTCGGATCTCAGGTTTTCTACATCATCATTTATAATATCCATGATTATTCTTTCTTTTGCTTTTACACATTAGACTAAGGCTTATGGGTCAGATGTTCCCTGAGTCCATGGATGACTTGCCCTTGGGCTGTGGGATAATAGTTATAGTCCTCCATCTATTCGGTACAAAGCCTGTTGGGAGGCTGTGGTTAAACAGTGATTCTATTAAACAGTTAACCTTCAAGCTTTTATCCAAAATAAACTAAACCGATGCTGCAATAAAACAGCAAAATGTGCGACTAACTCATCAAACAGAACCTTTCACTGCTTACCCATAATACAGCTTTACTGGCTTGATCTGCCCAAGCAACTCATTTACACCCAACTACTCCTAGTCCACAAATGAATATACAAAGCAGAACAAAGCAAGGGCCTACTAGACTTATAAGATACATACATACATCACTGATAGGCTACTTCAATCTGAAAACAAAATGATTTTCACTACATGCAAACCACACCTGTCAGCAGGAACCTCTCTCTATTCCAGCTATGTAGCCCACTCCTAGAACTCTGTGCTCTTGTCCCTTAAACATACTAGCAACCTTTCCGATTTCAAGACCAATCTAAAAAAAATCTCTGTATGATACCTGGACTTGGACTTGTACAACTGTCAAAACAGATGCAAGACCATCTACTTACTATGACTATGTCTTTCTCACCCTGAATCCCTAACATCTCCATATCATACCAAGCGGCAATGGCCTAACATTAAAAGTAGCTCTTAGTTTAATCATACCATACTACTAAATGTATGCTCTTCTATCTCTTCAGCCAACACTTACTACTATTTATTGTCCTCTCTCGTGTCCTTCCATAACATTCTCATCTTTCTAGTAATAAACAACTCTCTCTCTCCATGTCCCTAATTTTCCTTCCTGCACATTACTTCTCCTCATTTCAATTACTCTGTTTTGCATCAATCTTCTATTATTTCTCACCTCCATATATTATAAGAAGTACAGGAAACATTTTGAATAACTATATATATTAGCTTACTCAACAAAGAATATCCACTTCTGCAAAGTGTCTTGCTACTTACAACACATATTATATTAGCAGTATTCTGTAAATGTATTTGTCGTGGGGGTTCTTATCCTCTTGTATATAAGGCACAGCCCAATCTATTTTAAAGTGTTTTATGTGCTGTTTTTTTTTTCTCACCTTGAATATAAATACTTATCAGCTATTGTAAAATGTTTTTGTGTTTGTTTGTACAGCCTTTTTCCCCAACACACTGTAAAATATTTTATTTGTCGTGGGGCTTCTCTCCACTTTTATATAATTACTCAGCTCACTGTAAAATATTTAATCTACTGTAGACCTTTTTATCCCCTTGTATATAATTACTCATCAACTATTGTTTAAATGTTTTTGAATCTGTTGAGGAGCTATTCTCCCTGGGGCCTCCACCGACAACGGTCCACTGGCTCAGTCAGATTTTCTAGGCTACCAAAGGACAAATAAAATAAAATTAAACACATTCTAGTGAGCCTGATAGTTTGTTTAATGCTATAAAGGATGCATCATGGGATATTATTGGGACTCATTGATGCAATGCTACTGGCCTTGAACAGTGATTTGAGGATCTCTTCTATAATTATAGTTGGTGGTGTTATGGTTGTGAGTATTTCCTGAGGGATATCTAGGGATTAAAATTAGAGCTAAATTTGTCGACTAGTAGATTTTCTATATCTTCCAGCTCACTACAGGTGGCTCCATTTACAATTAATTCATTATATTCTTTGAGGTTATGGACATAGCTAAAGAAAGCTTAGTGATTGTCTTTGATCTGGGAGGCTATTTTTATCTCAAATTTGGCTTTTGTAGATATCAATATGCCCTCTCAGTCTTTACTACATTGGGCATTGCACCTCCTAATTTTTGCCACAGTTCTCTTCCTTTTATTGATCAATCTATTGATGTCTAGATTCTACCAGGGTGACTTGATTTTTGAGTTAGTCCTGCACTTGTTGTGGGTGGGTTTACAGCTGTCTCTATGCAGCTGTTAATACGATTACACAGGGTGCTATAGTGGGACAGTTAAAGTCGTACATGAATATGGTGTTAGGTTGAATGGGGATTGTCTCCATATATTTAAGTATGTGTATCATTGTTTCATCCCTGTTGAACATAGTAACTGAAATACAAAAGTAGCTTAACCTGATGTGGGATCTTACAACATACATGTATTAGGCTGAATAGTAATAACACTACTCTCATTTACTATAGGATACACACCCTTTGCTGTACTCAGCAGTACATGATGGAAGTAACAATGCCATAAAATGGTCTCTGGCTAACACTTCCATTTCTTGCAATGGCCAGAGTGTTAAGGAGAGTATGCAAATGTGTGTATGGGGGAGAGGGCATATGTTTTAAGTTTACTAAAAGAAAAGATGTTAGGTCGATGTTATAATTTTACAGATGATCAGTCTCAAACCAAGTATGAATGATTTCTGGATAAAGGGTTGAAGGGGTGGGAATTATTTTTGTGGTGCATTTTTTTCTTCATGTCTCCTAAATATTAGCCCTCCACAGCTGCTCTACTGCTCATTCATTTTCTACCACCTGCAATTTGCTTGTGCCCCACATTATTTTATTTATTTTACATTTGTTAACCGGGAAAGTCTGACTAGACACATGTCCTTGTTCAGCGGAGGCCTGGGGAGAAAAGCTCCATGTACACATTAAAATATTACATTAGATAGTTGACAGACAGTTAGATTACACGCAATCATATATAGTATCCATACACTTTTTCTATTAATGATGATGTTGAAATGAGAAGGGGCACTGGTATCCACTGGAAATTAGTCTCTCTGTGATTCAGTCTACAAGACAACCCATAGCTTATGGGTGAGTGTGAATTGAAAAGGAGACACTTATCTAGGCAGCCATTAATAGTTGTTCTGGGTTTTTATCTGGCCTGTATGCTGTTTCCAAGTCAACACAACACCGATTTACTATCAAAATAATGACGTTGAGATGTTCACAGCTGAAAATTTGAAAGACAAATGTTCGAATGTTCTTCTTGAACATCTCCTTGTTCAAATGTTTAAATTAGTGAATGCACAGTGCATTCGCTAATATAAATTTGTAGAAATGTAGAGAGATTGCGGTACAGTGCAGTTTGGGAAATTCATCCCTTACCTCACTGTAGTGCGATCTCAGAGTTGGAATATATAGTTAGTGGGGTATGTGGGGGACAGGGGGGTGCAGGGTGGGCATGATGTCAGCTATAGGAGTTTTGTTTACATTAGCTCCTATACTGACATCACGTGATGTGTTCTGAAACAATGTCGAATCTGCTGAATTCGATCAATGGATTTGACATTGTGTCCTGTTCGTTTTTTTAATTTTCGCGGTTTACTTTTGATATGTTGAAAGAAATTTGTTTTGACATTCAACATATTGATAGTAAACCCATAACACCTGTCTGCACCCACACTGCTGCCTCAAAGTACATGTATGTCTCAGCCTGAATTTCTGCTTGCCAGTCTGGGGAAGGGGCAAGTTGCCTTTCTCCCCTAGGTTGAGCGAGCTAACATCAGCCAATTAATCTCCCCTTTCTTGCAAACTTGTCAAGTGTCCAGATAACTAATCAATCCTGGATCTCCTGGGTCACAGTCAGGACATTTTTTAAGGAAATTGTCAGTTCTAATAAAATCTGCACATATTAAAAACTATAATAATTGTTTTTTAATGTATTTTCAACCATTATGTTCCTGACTATTCTTTTTTTAAACCATCAGCACTATGAACTCTGATATCCTTTCAGAATTGATGATAGAAAAGGGTATGGATAATCTACTGGATAAGTGCAATGCTAAAGCAGAGGGACACTATAGAGCCTCGCTAGTTTCAAAAGCTGAAGGGACATAAAGTATGGGAGAGTAGTTTTGTCCACATCTACACATTATACATAAACCACTCAAAATGATCTAACATATTAGCAGATTAGGTTATTGACTCATGTCATCAAACCTCATTCATGGTATCACTGGCACTGTTAATGTGTAGTTTCTGCATCATTATATTATGAATATCTCAAAAATTATTTGGAAAGATCATCCATTTATTTAAAGTCTAGACCTCTTAATTTTGTGTTCTTAGAGGTTAGCCAATATGCAGCAGAAGGCAGAGAAAATCCATATTAACTTGAACCTACTCAGCTCAAGCCCATTAACATGTCTTGGATAACCTTCCTTTTGAAGCTAAGTGCTCTTTGCAGCTAGATTAATACAAGCAGTGGAAAAAAGTATTATGAAGCAAGACCCTGAAATGCAGATGCATGAGAAATACAGTAAAGTTAAGTTTTCATAGTCCTGTGTTTGCAAGTAACGCAGTATTAGGAAGAAAGAAGTACATGGGGTAAGCCATCACATGGAAAAAAAACTAACATGCCTCTTAAAAGAGAAGCAGGCTTAATGGTATAAGTTGAAAAACCTGGAAAGATTACTGTTGACCTGATAAAAAAAAATAAAAAGCAGTGAATGACTGACCTAGAGATGTACAGGGTAATCTAAAGAACTCATAGATCAGTATGAAGAAAATTATAGCTGTATTCTATGAGTTACATGAGACAGTGGTATGCCAAACTATGAATTAAACAATTCATGTCAATGGTATATTTCACAAACAAAAGCAAATAGATTCAAAAGTGATCGTCACTTTCAAGCAACAGGACTACAGGACATAAGCACTTTGCTTTCCATGGTAAAGCATCCGGTTTAGATAGACTAAAAGTGGAATTACAGAAAACAATTTCTGCCAAATATTAGGAAAGGTATGTTACCAGCTCTTCATTCCCTCTATTACTCAAAGAAACCAAACATACTGAACTCTTAGGAAGGTGCAGATACATACTGTTGGTCAGTGTAGACAGAAACCACATTAATTTTAAGGCTAAACAATTGAATCAAAAATGACTTGTCATATCCACACATCTCATGGTAATTTAGTAAAGGAATGCCAGGTTCAATACACATTAAAGTCATAATATCAGCTTTCCAGACTGCAGCGAAGCTCCCTTCACCATGTGCGTAGTACACAATAGTTGATTTCAAAACAGCTTTTGATTTTTCAGTTAGTCTTACTTATGAACAACAATTATAAAATTTGACTGGCCAAATCATTAATTCAAACTCTGTATAACTTATAATTATGAGAACCCTAATCAGTCTTAACCCCCGCCCTGGACCTTGCCTAATGAATCCACAACTGACATCCAATTGGCTTGTTCATTCTAGGAATATTAGAGCTGGGGCATTTCTGGGCTGAAAAAAGCCTTAAAACATCATTCGTTCCTGCCCGGGATTCCCAGATAATCCTTTTGCTCTCTGATGTGAGTCAGGCAGTAGGGAGCAGGTCATCTTGGAGTTGGCTTAGCCTTTCCTAAACGGCAGCAGCCCCCACACTGGTAGCTCCTCCAAGCCCCATGTAGTTGTCTCCCGTAACCATGCTTTCCCTTGGCAGACAACCCACTGTAGCTGTCACCCAAAGGGAAATGTGCCACCACACACTTAAATCCCTTTAGCTTTACTGGTCTAAAGCACCATGATGATGCAGGTTTGGATGGGTTGAACTCCACTGGTTAAAACCTAGGTATCACCTTTGTGACAAGCCAAAGCTGCTCCCCCCCACCTAGGATGGGGCAACCAGCAATGGACACTTAATCCCATCTTCCCCAGACAGCTCTCCCACACACCAGAGATGCTACATGAACTCAGGAAGCTTAAAGATTTGTCAGGGCTTTATTCCCTCTGTGAAATGCAGCTGGGTAGTTCCATCCCTTTCTTGATATTCAAGTGCACTCATCAGACACGGTTTCTACTCCCCACCACTTTTCTTTGTTTTGGCACATAAGCCATTACAACCCACAAAAATTCAACAGTATGAAGTAATATTATTAACTGGCATATCACATATGCAAGGACAATCAGTTTCCTGAATATTCAGCACTGTTCAGGTATAAAAAAAATCCCATATCCCAAGTTACATAGAAACACAAATAGTTTTCCAGCAACAGGGCTGCCTGTCACCCGGCCACCTGTCAAATGGCTGAACGAGAAGACGGCAACTACAATTGCTGCTTGGGAAACAAAGCAAAGCTGCACAGAGCACTTCATACACAGGTAAACCTGGTAGAAGGCAGTGGTTTTTACAACGCGACTGTGCCCATGGAGTTGTCATGAATAATACAGCATCTGTTGCATTCCTTCAAGCAACACTAAACACAGAAGTCAGCAGAACATCATCCCTGCATATTACAAGGCAGTCATATAAGGAAATCATCAAGTCTAGGCTTTCCAGGGGACAAGTATGTGAGAATATTGAAACAAATAGTGGTGTAAAGGTGCTTACAAGTCCAACAATTAAGACAAATTTAAGCACCCAGGTTGTCAGACTCAAATCGTTTATTGTAACAAAAATAGTTTTTTTGTTACAATAAAAGGATTGGAGTCTGACAATCTGGGTGCTTAAATTTGTTTTAAATGTGGAAATACTGACATATTGAGGTGGCACTAGGATAGGAAAGGAATCAGTGCAGGTTTACAATACACCTGGGGAGACTGTCACCCAGATTCTAGGTAAGCCAGGACCACAAACAATGAAGTGGTTAGTATGATGGTTAAGGTGTTTGCCTCAAAGACACAAGGGGAAGCTTGCCTAGTAATTAGCTATGAACCTGGCATTAATGGGGGGGGGGGGGGTATCATACGTCCACACCTCTTCACTTTTCATAAATGAGGTCACTAATTCAGAAAAATACACTTATCAGTCTGAGGATATTTACAGACAACCATGAGAATCACCTATCTTTTAAATCACAAAAATATCACATCATTTATCCATTTAAAATATTTTAACATACCACATTTTTAAAATCCACAATATGAGTTAGGTCAGTAGATCTTTAAAAACAGTTCAAACATCCCAAGTACTGATGCCTCATTTAACACACTGACACAGTCTTCATAGGTACTAATCATAGTTTCAATGCCACAACTCAAACTTAACAGAAGCATGAATTTAAGTATGCCTCTACAGTATATTTTTTCCAGTCCACTTTTTAATTTCATTCATGTTCTCCTTTACATTTCTTAACATTTCTGGAAGTTTGTATGACCAAGGAAACCTTCATGCTGCCATACTCCTTGATATCAAGCAATTTAACTTTTTTACCACATACAAGCTTTAGTATTAAGTACATCTCTACCATGACTACATGTGTATTTGTTACTGCACACGTATTCCACAGGTAAAGGTTCATCTGGATTGAATTAACTCAAATTAATTTAAGCAACTTCTCTCTCAGTCTTGGACTCTTCTAATGAAGTAGTTTAAGCTTGTTCTGGAAGCCCTGTGCCAAAGTTGAGTTAATGTACATAATGTTCCAGTGTTAAGTCAATGTGTCTTAAATAATGTTATTATTAACAACATATGTTGCAATATTTGGAACATGAGCCATCACATGTTAATCCAATTTGTCATGTTGTCACCACTTGCCAAATATTACTTTAGAAGAGGATTTGCACACGTCTGACCAAGAGCAAGTCATCATAATAGCAAATTTATTAAGCAAGCAGTCTATTTGCTATTTGCCAATGATACCCTGCAAACAATTATACCTTACTAAATGGAATGGGATTCTGTAACAACTCAGCTAACATGTACAGGATGACAAATACCAAAAGTCAGTAAGTCACTAAAACATTGTGTTTACTACATATACTAACATCCAATGTATTGTCTCCAAGTTTAACAAAAGAAACATCAAAATAGCCATAGTTTGATCAATTGACTGATTAACTAGTTGATTATTTGATTTTATTTTATTTAACAGGGTATAACACAGAACCAAGTGGACCACATTCAGGTTCTGCCTAGAGATACAGAAATAAAAGTAATACATGTAACAAATGTGAACACAAAATAATTCAAGGTAAAGTAATACTACAGAAAAACTAAACGGCAATTGGTCTGAAACGCAGTGGTAACAACCTCATTTTATATTTAAATTATATAGAGTAGGTGTAGATGCAGGTGGAATAGAAGGAGATGAAACTGAAAGGGAAGAATGAAGAATGAAATTGAAAGAATTGAGGAGTAAAGCACAGAATTACAATAGGTGAAAGAATGTTGACAAGGGGTTAGGAGTGGACATAGTGAAAGTTATACAGAGAAAATAATGAGAAGAAATATAAATGGTATTTACAAGGAATATAAGATGAGGAAAAGGGGAGAAGGGTATAATAATATGAAAAATTGGGAATTGAGTAAGCATGGGTTGATGTGAGTGAAGTGGTTATTAAATTATTCCCCAGCATCTGTATTGTGATTTTTTAAATATGTACATATTTTAGATGTAGTTAGCACATTGCGTAGCTGTGGATACATTTAATTTGAGAAGGAAGAGATCTGGATACCTTAAGGGCTGTTATGCTGAATGAATGGTCTGAGGTACGTATTTGATTTTGTGGGATGTGAAGGTTATGTTTAGAGGGATCTTCGGTTGTAGGGACTAGATCTTTCTGCTAATACTGAAACAAAGAAGCAGATGATGTGAAGATTGATAAACTTAAAGACTAGGCATGCCATTAGGAGTGTACATCTTTGCTTGACTGGAAGCCATTTGGCCTTTGTAAGAACTAAGCTATGGTATTATCGCTGTAAGGAGATGGGTATAAATCTGCAAATATTGGTTAGCATGGTCTGTAGTGCTGACAGGTTCTTTTTTAATGCTTAGGCAATAATAGGGAGGCTATATTATAGTTTTGGAAACAGGACTTCTTTTCCTATTAGTTGTTCCTTCATCAGACGAAAGGAAGTAGGAAAACTTTTTGGCCCAGAAGGGGAGCTCATTTACTTTGGATGTAGTCATTCAGGCATGGAACTGAATGTTAAGGTTTGGACTGAGCCAAATCCCTAAATATTTGTAATATTGTACAGTTTCTACTGACTACTGACTGTTGACATTAATGCCTGAGGTGAATGACAGCTTGAAGACTCTCTGTTCTGTCCCAAAAAGCAGGACTGTGGCCTTTTAGCATTGAGAAGGTGAATGTGGTACTGGAGCCAGTTAAGGAGCTGGAGAAATTCTTGTTCCAGGTTAGTTTTTAGCATGAAGTGGACTGACTGACTCATTTATTGGTTAACAGTGAGAATAATAGGAGGGGGAGATAACCGATCCTTGAGGGACTCCTTTGAGAAGATGGGCTGATGGAGAGGCAGCTGGACCTATTTCCATTATAAAGAGTCTGTGAGTCTGTTCTCATCCACTGTAGACCTTATCTGCAAACCATTCTGCCTTCTGATTGTAGAGAGTTTAATAGCAAAAAACAAACAACTCTCTATGTTCCAAACCAAAAAACAAAAATGAAATGCACAATCCATGACAAAGAAATGAAGTGATTTAAATAAGAGATTGCATCAGTAAAGTAATTCAGACCTTACCAGAATATACAAAAACTCACCCCAACAATTTAAATCCATCCAGCTATCCTTCCACAACCCCATTTTTGCCCATTAGGTTGGGGTGTGACTTCAACAGTGGTAATCCTCTACAGCCAAGGTAACATCTTTCCGTAGCAAATATATTCAAAGACTTAAAACTTAAGCAGGTATAAACTTTCAAAAAAAAACATTCAAGACATTTTCACTAACCCACAAGCAAAGCAAATCACTCACTTTTATAATTCAGCTGATTTTATCCTTAAAATACTAGAAACTGACACTGCATCATTTATACCAGGATGCATTGTCGGGTTATAATACATCTGTCAGTGATGTCTCCTCGGCTCTGAGAGAGTTTTCCAGTCCACTTCCCTCAGAGGAATGGGAATACCTTTCAGTACAAGAAATAAAAACTTCTTAAAGGTAGCACAAATATATGATGTCTATACAAAATATTACTCACATCACATCTCAAAACACTATATGTATGCTGGTAGATATGCTGCTGCCAGAGCTATTCCAGTTTACCAGTGTAAAAAGCGTGTCATGCATCACACAATGCCACCTATACCACATGGGAAGTCAAAGAGTTATATCTTCTCTTACAAACAAAAGGTGGAAATTTAGTCCTGAAAGTGACTTGTGTGTCCTCAGAAATGTAATAACACATATTACAGGAATCACACACAGACATTTTGACCATAGTGTCAATTTACAGAATATATTTTTCTAATAAATTATTTTTGCTTCTGCCTTGCTTGAATACAAAATTCATATCAGTACCAAAAATATGTCACTAAATATGTAATATTCTGTATAAAATGGTTCCAATTAGTAATCATGTTTTCTAAAATATTATTATGACTATTGTAAGTTAAAATCATAGATTACTTAAAAAGTACAGTTGTGTACACCTACCATAAATGTAAATGTTCGAGTGTCTTCACTGTTGCAGTCATGACTGTAGGGTTCTCCCCTGCCGGCAGGCAGCCCTCGGTCGGCCAGAATCCCAAAGTCTGGGTCTGGCGTCAGCTGTTCAACCATGCCTCCTGACGTCAGAGCGCCAGGAGTACAAAGCTGACAGCCGACGCCATCTTCTCCAGTTTTTCTTGCCCCAGATGTCAGGAGTCCCAAAATGAAAAAGGTCCCATAACCTTTGCAAATGCACCTCAGAAGAATGGTGAAAAAAGGAAATACACAAAAGTAAAAATAAGAGGGGACAGGAGGGAGGGAAACCCAGACTGCAACAGTGAAGACACTCGAACAGCTACATTTATGGTAGGTGTACACAACTGTACTATGTTCATCATGTTTCACTGTTGCAGTCATGACTGTAGGGTAGAATCCCAAAGCTGAAAGAAAGGGAGGTGGTCATAAAGAGGAAGGGGCTGCTAAAAGGCCCTGCAAGACTGCAGAGGCAAAGCCAGCCCTAGACTTAGAGTAGAGAGGTAGATTGTAGTGCTTAGAAAATGTATGCACTGAACTCCAAGGTGCAGCTTCCAAAATGTCCTTGGTAGGAACTCCCCTGAGGAAGGCCGCAGAAGTGGCAGCCTAGCTCTGGTGGAATGAGTCCGTATACTCCCTGGGATTTGCTTTCCATGGTGAGAATAACAAAATCTGATTCCATGAGCAATCCATTTAGAAATGGTCTGTTTTGAAATGGCTTTACCTTGGGAACTTGTAGCATAAGAAACAAACAATTGTTCTGATTTCCTGATGTCCTTGGTTCTGTTCAGGTAAAAACGTAGCTGTCTGTGTACATCCAAGGAATGTAAGATCCTTTCCCCTTTATTTTGAGGAGTGGGGAAAAAGGTTGGCAAGTGTATAGTTTGATTTAAAGCCACTTTGGAAACCACCTTAGGCATGAAGGTAGGATTAGTCCTCAAAGATACCCTGTCTTGATGAAAAATAATATAAGGTTCCACAGCCATAAGAGCTTGTAACTCTGAAACTCTCCTGGCAGAGGTTAGGGCTAACAGGATGGCTGTCTTCCAAGATAAAAACTTGATGTCAGAAGAGGCAGCAGGCTCAAAAGGAGGCAAGGTTAGTTTTTCCAAAACATAATTGAGATCCCATGCAAGAATAGGAGGAGATCTAGGAGGTCTTAAGTTCTTAGCTCCGCTGAGAAACTGTCGCATGAGCTGGTGGGAAAAGATGGGAGGGTCTATATTATAATGAGCAGAAATAGCAGAGGCATGTATCTTAATGGAAGAGAAAGAGAGACCCTTATGTAAGAGATCTGCCAAGTAAAGTAAAATTAAAGTAATGTTAGGAAGAAGAGGATCAGAATCCTGAGCCTGCATCCAGGAACAAAACCTTTTCCATTTTCCTGCATAAGATTTTCTAGTGCTAGGACGTCTGGCTTCTAAAATGACATCCATAACCTGCTTGGGCAGTAAAGAAGAAATTAAAGGCCCTGGATAAACCAGGCCACCAGGCTGAGAGTTCTGACATGAGAGTGCAGAACCTGACCCTGATGGTGGGACAGAAGGTTCGGAGACTGAGGTAAAACCCAAGGGGACTCCAGGCATAGGTTTTTTAGAGTTGGATACCAAAACTGCTGAGGCCAATTTGGGGCCAGCAAGATTATCAACTTGGGTTTGTCCTGTTTTATCTTCAATAAAACCCGTGGAAGAAGAGGGAGAGGCGGAAAGGCATATCCTGAGAGGTTCCTCCAACTGAATGACAGGGCGTCCACTTTCCAAGCTTCTCTGTGGAAACTCCTGGTGCAAAAAGTCTGTAGTTGATGATTGAGATGGGATGCAAACAGGTCTATGTGAGGACATCCCCAGACTGCTGTTATCATCCTGAAAATTTTGGTGTCCAGCATCCACTCGTGTGGATCCGAAAGATTTCTGCTCAGACTGTCTGCCAGGAAGTTCTGTTTCCCTGGTAGAAACTGAGCTTGAAGATCCAGATTGCAAGCTAGAGCTTTGTTCCATAAATCCATGGCTAGTCTACAAAGGGGGTAGGAATTAGATCCCACTTGCTTGTTTATGTACCACATAACTGTGGTGTTGTCTGTCCGTATTAACAGTTGTCTTGGTTGTAAAAGATTTCTGAAGGCCAATAGAGCTTTCTGAACTGCTAACATTTTCTTTAAATTGATATGCAGGTGCTTCTGATCCTTTGTCCAAAGGCCCTGCAAACAACTGCCCTGAAAATGGGCTCCCCAAGCATAATCCGAGGTGTCCGTAGTTAGAATCTGAGTGGCAGGAGGCAGACGGAAGGGTTTCCCTTTGTTTAGAGCACATGCCCAGGACCACCAAAGAAATTCCTTTTGAAGGCAAGGAAGGACGGATATCAGTATGTCTAAACTGTGGCAATGCTGAGACCATACACTTTTTAGGTACCACTGTATTTTCCTCATGTGTAGTCTTGCATATGGTACGAGAAGGATGCAGGAGGCCATGTAACCCAACGCCTGCAGGAATTTCCTTGCAGATCGATGAGTTAAAGTTGCCAAGGTTCTGAAAGTTGAAGCCAGCTGTAACTGTTTTTCGGATGTCAGAAATGCCATCTGGGTTGTGGTGTTTAGAAGTGCTCCCAGAAAAGTTATCTGTTGTGATGGTGTCAAATTTTACTTTTTTATGTTTACAGAGAATCCCAGGAACTTGAGGAGGTTCTGTACAAATTCTAGATGCTGGAGTAAGACATCCTTGCTGTCTGCCTGAATTAGACAATCATCCAGATAAGGGTAAATTTGAATTCCCTTGAGTCTGCAGTAAGCTACTACTGGAGCCAGGCATTTGGTAAAGACCCTGGGCGCAGTAGATAACCCAAAGGGCAGCGCAGAGAATTGAAAGTGTCTCGATCCGGCTTTGAACCTGAGGTATTTTCTGCAATCCTGCCTGATGGGAATGTGTAAATATGCCTCCTTTAAATCCAAAGTCAACATCCATGCATTTTTGGACAGCATTGGAAGTAGCTGCTGTAGAGTAAGCATCTTGAACTTTGGAATTTCTAGAAAGGTGTTCAAGACCGACAGATCCAGAATGGGTCTCCATGAGTTTTGCTTCCTTGGGACTAGAAAAAGCCTTGAATAAAAACCTTTGCCTATCTCTGAAAGAGGAACCAGTTCTATGGCATTCATAGCCAAAAGAGCTTCCACCTGGTTTAAGGCCTCCGTCCATTGATGTTTTGGAAGGTCTGGCCAACCGCTTGGCCTTGGCAAGGTATGAAAATGGAATTTGTAACCTCTTAAAACCACATCCAAAACCCATTTGTCTGGGTTATTTGAGTCCAATTTTGATAAAAAAGAGAGAGTTTTCCTCCGAGAGGGGCTTCCAGGCAAGAAGTTCCTGTAGCCCAACAGAGGGAGTCATTGAGTTTGTTTCCTTTGAGATTGTGACCTGTCCTCTCCTCCCCTAGGGGTGGAAGCAGTCCACTGTCTTGGTCTATAAGCAGCTTGCGTTTGAGGCCTCCCTCTGGAACGTCTATATCTACCCCTCTGAGGCCTGTCAGAAGTGGGAAAGGACTAATTTTTTGAAGGCCAATTCCTGCTAAATCTAGGAGACTGTACTTGTAAGAAATCTTTAACTGTTTGCATGGATTTCGCCTTATCCTCCATCTTTTTAATAACCTCTTCAGCTTTAGATCCAAACAAAACATTATGCTGAACAGGAGCATCCAATAATTTAGCCTTTACTTGATCAGGTAAATTTTGTTCCTTTAGCCATGCATGCCTTCTAATGACTGTGCCAGAGGCCACAGCCCTACAAGAAGCCTCCAAGGCATCAAATCCACAGTGTAAACCATGCTTCCCAACTTGTTCAGTGGCATGCAATAAGTCATGTAATTCCTTATCATCTGCACAGGCAGAAATAGAAGTAAGCTTCTGTTTTAAGACAGACAATAGAAATTGCTGGTATTTAAACATATGAAACTGACAGTTTAAAGCCCTAATGGACAAAGTAGCAGAAGTGTACACCTTTTTGCCCCATCTTTCTAAGGATCGAGAATTCTTTTCAGTAGGAATGGGATTTTTGGCAGAAGCGGCCTTAACTCCCTTAGGACCCTGAGAAATGGTTTCAGGGTCAGCAGAAAGGTTCTTGTAAAAAAACTGATGGGAATCAGGAACCCTGTAATACCTATCAGGCTTAACGGGAGCAGGAGGAAAAGAGTCAGGGGTTAAGTTAGCCTCCAAAAAGGCATCATCCACAATATCCAAAACAGGAGGAATAGCCAGGGGTCTATGTTGGGGAAGAAGAAGAAATTCCCTCAGTCTTTTCTTGGATTCCGAAAACTCCTGTCCTTCCCAGTGGAGATGTTCCCTCATTTCATGCAAAGTTTCCCCAAAAGAGAAATCCTCAGGGGGAGAAGCAGAAAGAATGGATTCTTCAGCATCAGAATCCTCATAAGGAGGGAAAGAATATTCCTGATCAGAAGAAGAAACTGAGGAAACAGAAGCCTGATCAGAGGAATCATAAGAAACATCCTGCCTTGGCCTTTTGTCTGGAGGGGGATGAGAACCCCTAATCATAGTAATTAAATCCTCTGCCATCTTGAGTAACTGTTTCTGTGACTTGGGAGCCGGCTCAGAAGAGGCCTGTGTTGAAGTCGTTGATTTTGAAGGAGGCTTTGCCTTTATTAGTAGCTGAGCAGGCCTGAAAACCCCTTCGGAAGCCGGTACCTGCACAGCGGCTCCGGACCCATCCGAAGGAGCATTGTCCGAAGGTCCTGCAACAGAAATATTTAAAGGCCTGGTTGGCTCCTCATGAGAGTCCGTTTTGGCCATCGGTTCTGAAATGGCCGACGACAGGGGCTGCAAAAGTGCCTCACTGACAACGGCCGAATCTGAAGCTGGCTCCGCTTGTGCGCTATAATCAGATTTGGACCTCGGAGGCCTGTCTTTATCCTTGCGGCGTTTGTGAACTTCGGTAGCCGGGACTGTATCCGACGACATTTTGTAGTTAAAGCGCCTACCGAAGTAATGAAAAGCAAAATCGTACCTTCGCTTAATTGTACGTTGATTGAATCTAGCACAAAACCGACAACTAGCTACGTCGTGGTCAGGGCCCAAGCAAGGAATACAGTAAGAATGAAAATCCTTATGAGGTATTTGCTTCCCACATGAAATACAATTATTAACTTTTTCTGACATCGGAGTGGAGCAAGAAAAAAGTTTCCCCAACGGGGTACTTAGCTTTGAGTGGAGAAGAAAGTCTTCGGACTGAAGTATATCAGAAAAATTCGTCAGGAGTTAGCCGACCGGCACTTGCGAACTGCTATCACTGCACGACAAGAAAGACTGGAGAAGATGGCGTCGGCTGTCAGCTTTGTACTCCTGGCGCTCTGACGTCAGGAGGCATGGTTGAACAGCTGACGCCGGACGCAGACTTTGGGATACTGGCCGACCGAGGGCTGCCTGCCGGCAGGGGAGAACCCTTCAGTCATGACTGCAACAGTGAAACACGATGAACATCAATAATTCCTTATGACAATGCTACTGTCCCCTAATAGCTCCTCCCCTTAAAACTGATTTGAAGTGCACCTGCCATCCTAACATGTGGTTCCAAAAAGAATGGGTGGATACCATCTAGTCTTAAGCATTTCTAACAGAACATCTAATGTGTGATTTGAAATCATTCTTGAACTAAGCACAATTTGCCCTTTCACCAACCAACAGCACTTGTAGTTTCCTGATGTTCCCTTCTCAACACGATTAGGATTCTGTTAACTATTTGGATTTGAAAATTTACAAAAATCAAGAACTATGCTGTAATGAATCCATGATATAACATAATGTAATATAATCCTACATTTTGTAAAACGTACTTGGATTTTTGTAGTTATCATCCTTATAAACAGAACTATAGTTTGGTTAAAAAAAATTGCTTTTGAGGGAGTCTTTTGACTCTTCTTTCATAAACTGACCACAAAAAGAGATGAAAGAGGGGGAACAATGGGCAGACAGGCTGAAATGGCAGTAAGATGCACTTTGACAGAAGTGTATGACAAACTATCTCTAAGTAGCTCACAGAAATATTTCAAAACCAGAGGGATCATAACAGGACTTGTATTGTTGGCTAGGTACCACCTAGAAAAGCTTTTCCACTTGTATAGGTAAAATTTTCTAGTTGCAGGTTTCCTTGCCTCCTTAAATACATGCCACACATCTTCATGGAACAAGAGCTTAAAAGGTGTGAAAATACTGTCATCCAGGCTGTCAGTTGCAACTGCCCTAAACTGGAATGTACCACTCACCACTGATGCCATGTGAGCAAATCCAGTCTGTGAGGCAGCTTGTGATAATTGCCCTTGGCCAATTCCATTAAAAAGGAGAATTAACCCTTCACTGGCCAAAAGGGTGTTACCACAATGATCTCTGGTAAATCTTTCTGGCGCTTTAGAAGTATCTTGGGAATCTTTGAAAAGGGTGGAAATGCATATATGAACATTCCTGACCATGGGAATGATACAGTATCTGTCTTCCAGGCATATCTGCAAGGATGTCTTGAACAGAATTTTTCAGTAGTCTGTTTTAAAAGGAGGTGAGCAGGTCTACTTAAGGTGATTCTCCACATCAGGGTCAAGTCCTGGAAGAACCTCTACATACAGCTTCAACTCATGAAGCTCAGTCTGTATGCCACTGTGTTTTGCTCTGATGGAATGTACGAGTCCTGAAGAATCAGAAAAGTGCCACAGAGCTGTTCCCAGGCCATCACTGCCAACAGGCAAAGAGGGTATGACCTTGCACCCCCTTGCTCGTTCAGGTACCACATCACAGTAGTATTATCTTTGACCATTTGTAGAGGATTCTGCGCTCACATTTGGTGAAGAACTTTTAAGGCATGAATCACTGTCAACATCTCTTTCACATTTATGAGCTTTGGTGTGTCCTAAGGACCCGTCAAGCCTTTCACTTGAACCCCCATGGACACTGCTCCTCACACAAAACCTGAAGAGGTGGACTGGGGGTCTAAAGACAGAAAGGGGGCCCTGAATTCAAAGGCTGTTGATCCCTCCACCACAGCAGTTCCTGTTCCAAAAAAAACAGAACCAATACCTGGAAATCCAAGGGATGAAGGCGCTGGGTCCAACAATTCTTCAAGTAACACTGAATTTTTCTCATGTGTAGTCTGGCTAGTGGTATCAGGAGGATAGCTGATGTCACAAGACCTAGAATTTTGAGAAATTTGTTTGCTGTGGACACATCTAGAAGAGGAAATCCAAGAAAATGCCCTGATAAGTCAGAATTTTGTTTTCCATTGGAAAAGCCTTCCTTTTTACTGAGTCTACCAAACACCCCAAGAAGACAATTCATTGTGAGGGTGTGAGGAAGGAGTTTTGAACATTCAATTTGAATCCCAGATGGAAAAGGAGGGATGCAACCTTATTTAAGGATGCCAAGCAACTAGATACAGAATATGCACAAATCAGCAATTCATCTAAATACAGAACAATATGGATGCCAAGGGCTGCAGTAGGGAGCCACTGGGGGCAGACACTTTGTAAACACTAAAGAAGCTGTAGATAGCCCAAAGGGTACTGCAGAAAACTGACAGCTACAACAAATCTCACAAATTTTCTGAAATTGGCAGCAATAGGATTATGATCATAAGTGTCCTTGAGATCTATCATCACCACGGAACAGCAGCCTGGAAGCAACACTAAGACTTGACTATAAGGTGAGAATTTTAAATTCTGTAACTTTATCAGGGGTTTTAGATTACATATATGGGAACACAGCCACATGGATTAGCTGTCTGTGGAGCACTCTTAGCCAAAGAAACCATATCAACCTTATAAACAGCTATAATATAAATATCAATTGTACAATGAAGCTTGTTTCTTTTTCTTGCAAACTTCACTACTAAATAAAATATTTGGAGACACAGTATTATCTCTGGCAAGGGGTTTCTTACCCCAGACTACTCCTGTACCTAAAGGGTTTGTTTTTCCCATATCTTCTTCAGGTACGGACAGCCCTAGAGGATGTGTCTAAACCCTGTTCCATAGTGGCCAGCAAAGCTACACTACAAGGGAAACAGGGCAAAAGGTAAGGGTCAGTGGGTCAAGCAGTGGTCCTGACAGAATCACTAACCATAGGCTGAGGCAGTAGTGTAGCTAGGGCAGGGTGAGAGGGGCAACTGCCCCAGGTGCATTGGGAATGCACAATCAGCCGATCCTGAGTGTTGGAGTGCACTCTGTGTGGTCTAAACCGTAGAAACTGCTTGCTACAGTGTAATATTTGATAAATTAAAAAAAAAAAAACAATTTGCTGCAGTTTAAAAAGAAGTTTTTTTTTTAAACTAACACATGAGAGTCATAGCGCTTTGTGCAGGCAGGGTATAAACTGTAGCAACTTTTTCTACATTTATAGCAAATAGTTTGCTACAGTTTAAAAGAAGTTTTTTTTAATAAAATATGTTGAAGCAGGGCTGAGAGCAGGGCACAAAAGCAGGATGGGGAGGGCATGTCATGCATCTGGACACCTGGCTGGTGTGCCAGTAGAAGAAATATCTTGTTTTTTTTTTTTTTTGCTCTTCAATAGACCAGCTTGGGGGAGGGTGTAGATCTAACTGCAATAATACAGTGATCAGCTTGTTACAGTGGAGTGCCAATTCATAGTATGAGCGAGGGTGCTGGTTGAACCAGCTACACTTCTGTGCTGAGGGATATTTTTATTTAATTTTTTATTTTAGGTGCAACCTGATTTGATGGGGGAGGGATATCAGAGTTAGGATCCATCGTGCCAGGGGAGAAAACACAAGCCAAAATAATAACCTGACAGTACTAGACAATGTATCACAATAAGCACTTAAAGTTTCTAGAAATAAGTATGCCTTCACACAACTATATTCTGCCAAACTGTTTTATTATCACAAAACCTGTTTGAAATGTGTTCAGAATTTGTTTGCAATTGACAGAACTCAATTTCCAGTACACAAAGTACAAACACCAATGCTGCCAATGTGTCAAACCAGTGTTTAAAAATTAGTTCAATATACTTTTACCACATTAAACTGCTATAACATAACATTTAATGGCAATTTGCACTATATTTTCTTGTCAAGGAAAGTAAAATCTCCCAGTACTTTCAAATAACTTTATTCAAAGTAAAATCATGATCCAGTGTTAAAAACATCAGAGCAGAGTCATACATTGAATAAATAGTGTATAAATGCTGAAACAAATCCAATTTCTGCAATATTTTCTGTAAAAAGATGAAAATAAAGCAGACTAACGACAGTAAAGACAGGTGTGATTAATTTGTGGTTCTGACTGTGCAAGACAGCCCCTAGTGTCTAACAGCAGACATATACACCGCACTTCTGAGAGAAGTACCGAAAGTTTTCTCAGAAACAGTACAAACAAGAATTTGTCAAAGATAGAAGCCAAATGAACACTGCTACAAGCAGAAATTCCCAGAGGAACTACTGCAAACACTGACAGAAATAGAATATTAATATATTAAATACACACAAAATTAGAAAAAGAATAATAAATCTAATAAAATGAAAGTAAGGGGGTCCCCAAATGAGGCTTAAGTGAGCAGTAAGCCAGACAAATCAACACTGCATCCTGTAAAGATTCAGAGGACTTTCTTCTCTGGATGGCAGAAAAACACTGCACTCACTTCCCATGACAGCTAAAGGCTTCCCTCTCAGGATATGCTCAGCTAATTATTTGTCACAAGAAGATGTGGGGAGACTGAGTTTTTGAAAGCAGGCCAGTACTGGGCTTACCTTGGCAGATAACCCAAAATTCCACAGAGGCAGTGGGAATGGTGAATATCTATTTATATAAGGACAACTGACCTTAGGCAATTGCTGTAAATATGCACTACTGTTTTGGTTAACAGCTAAGCCCTGTCACACCAATGTATAATTCACATTGCCCAATTCAAAATTATAATCACTGGCTCACCAGGATGTCACCCACCACAGATCAAGGCCACTACCATTCAGTGTAACCTTAACTACAGTAACTGAACTAGTGCATGTGTGCACACCCCACACACAGACAATCATTTTCAGAATAGGGTAAAAATAACGACTCTTCCTCACCAAGACCTTCCTTCCCAAGCTTTCAGGTATGATGCCACTAGTTAGCAAAAACTAAAAACAAAAACAAGAATGCATCTTATCGCTTACCCTTAAAATAAGCTACCCTTTAAAATATTGACATGGGAGCGGCTAGCTCAAAGCAGTCATCACTCCAAGGGCAAATGCCTCACAGTTCAGCACAGAGGTAACATATAAACCCTTTAACAAATAAACACAATAAGAAGCATTCAGAACTGAATAGTAAAATTATTTACTTGAAATAAATAAATTAAATCATTTCTTTCCTGAATAATTATGAAAATAAAACCTGGCATGAGAAATTGAAAATAAAACATTTAAAATGATAGCTTTTCTAACATTTAAAATGACTCTGCCTCTGACTAAAAGCTGCACTGTCCATTACTGTTTCTGGATTTTCAGTCCAAAAAGTAATTTCAGACTGCTTACAAACAGAATTTATGCTCTGTCCAATGGCTTGCTTCACCAGCCAAAGCAGTTGTTCCAGTGCTTTCTGCTAACTTCTGTTGTTGTTGTTGTTTGTCTTTTGGCTTTTTCCTGGTAAGGGGTTGCCACAGCGGAACTCCGGTCTGCTAATGATTGGCAGTAGATTTTTACGAAACGCCGAGGTGCCAGCTCGACGCCCATTTACACATGCATGTCTTTCGAAAACTACCCAACCGCGGGGAGGACATGCAGACTCCCCACAGAAGGCACTCCCAAGCCAAGCCGAGAATCGAACAGGAGAACCTTTTGCTGCGGGGTAACAACGCTACCACCGTACCACCGTGGCAGTCTAACTAGTAAAATTAACAGAGTCCCTCACTTTGCAAAAATCTCCCATTTGGGATGCTCTGTGGCTTTAGTCTGATTTTAAGTCTTTTTTCCACAATTATACATACAAGGGAAAGGACTGCAGACTCTACAACAATGAACACAGTACAGAAGCAATGTTCAATTAAACTGTAATACCTTTCAACAGTAATAAATGCAGTTGTATGCCATTTTAATCATTTTGTTTTACATATTACACCTCATTAATAGACACATATAATGCAGAAAGTTTTCACTTTTAGCTTTTAAACAAGCATTTACACACATTTTAATGTAATGCAGTCCCAATATAGCTAATGTGCCTTCTTTTCATTTTCCAAAATCTTCAGTGCCTGTTTTCTTGAATGCAGTAGAGCCTGCTTTGACTTTATCTTTAACACACCCAACAGGATAGCCAAGAGGTTCTGGTAGGCTCTGCAGGGGACATGGTAACTTCCAGAATGGCTATACTCCCAGAATAAATGATTTTAGGTAGATCAACTTCAGTACTACTGTCCCTCCTTCAGAGGACAGCAGCCTTGTCTGACTGTTCCCCCTGGAGACAGGCAGGTGTCATCTGTCCCTCTACATGTCAGCTCAGAGACCATCACACATGTCTTCTAGACATCACACCCCAGTGAAGACATGCAGCGAAGAAAGGGGCTCAAACCATGCTCTACAAAAAAGTCAGACCACCTCAGGTCTATCCTTACCTTCAGTGGCCTAAATCAACACATTGTTAAAGATCCCTTTCTGAAAGCAAAAGTGCAGTATCTCTCCTTGTCTGTCCAAAGAAAGATGGAGGTTTCCTTTGGCCCTCAAGAATGCATACCTGAACATAAATATCATCATGGAGTCCAAACGTTTCCTTTACTTCTGGATAGGGTCAGTATTTTTCAGTTTCAAACACTGCCATTTGGTCTGACAACAGCCCCCAGTTGTTCAGCAAATGCATGCCAGTAACTGCAGTGGCTTTTAGTCTGCAGGGCATCAGGGTTTCTCCCTGTCTGGATGACTGGCTTCTATCAGCCACATGTATGGCAAGCTTAACTACCTCCCATAATTCTCTTCTCAAGCTTTTCTAGTCTGTGGGAGCAACAGTAAACACTGCAAAGTATTAGCTGATGCCCACAAAGCTGAACATCTTCAATGGCTACACTCTGGGTATGCTGACTTGCTGTATGTATTTTCCGCAGGACAATACACGATCATGTCTAATGTTCTTAAGATTCTAAACAGGCCCAATTGTTGATATGCTCAGTAAGGTACATTACAAAGTAGGCAACATACTTGATGGGTCTAATCAGTCAGAGTATAAGCTGATGAGAACTTTTTTTGATCTAATACCTTATGCTATGAACTGCGCACGGTAAAAGGATTTCCTAATCGCTACTGCAAAGTGATGGTCAAATGTAACGGAGCTGTCTAACCAAGTTCCCAAGTCTGTCACAACCTTTTCATTTTGAAGTAGTGTGTTACGTGTACTATACGCTCCATATAAGGGTGCTTATCAGATATTACAAAGTTACACTTCATAGCATTGAACTTGAGCCCATTTTCAGTATACCAGCTGTTGACAAGTGTAAGCTCCTGCTAACTATTTGTATGTCAGATGGGGACTTGACAACATCTACTAACTTACGATTATGCATGAACTTTATTAACCAAACATTCTCATTTGATAAGTGGAGATCTAAGAAGCAGAAATAGAACAGCAGAAGCTCCAGCACTGATCCCTGCAGAATTCTAATGATTACCTTCATGTTCTTAGAGGATGCTCCACCTTACTCATACTGTTTGAATATCTCTAAGCCAATTGACTGGATATGGGTCAATATGGAGCTACGTCAACTATTTTATTATATTTGCATGTGGTATGATTTCAAACGCCTTGGTGACATCAATGGCACACTAGTACGTGGACAGCTTGTCCACAGTCTGCAGCTTGAATAACCCTCTCAAATACGTTCATACGATTCATTAGACAAGATCAACCCTTGACAAAGACAAACTGCTGGGAGACGAGTCTGATGTGCTTTTTCATATGATATTTAATTAGGTCAGTTAAGATACTTTCCATGGCTTTGCATATAAGCATACCACTACACAAAGGAGGCTACTCCTTTGAACTTAATAACTACTGTCCTAATGCTATTTTGTCACCCTTATCAAAAATTCTTGAAAGGGTCATACACACTCAACTCATGGACTACCTACAAAAAAAATCTACTATGTAAAAATCAGCATGGCTTTAGACCCTTCCACAGTACAACCATTGCCCTTATATCATTCACTAATACCGTAAATCAACATAGAAATAATGGACAACTAGTCTCAACCATATTTAGACTTATCCAAAGCTTTCAATATGGTTAACCACAATAAACTCCTTAACACACTCTCTACCCTAAACTTCAGTATTTCTTCCATCACTTGGTTTCAGAACTACCTATCAGGTCATCAGCAGGCAGTAAAATGGCAGAACAAACTATCCTCTCTACTGCCAGTATCCTTAGGAGTCCCTCAAGGCTCCATCCTAGGCCCTCTACTCTTCTCTCTATTCACTAATGAACTCTCATCCTCCACACCAAAGGCCTCAACAATTCAGTACGCAGATGACACCACCATTATCTGTGCCGCTCCCACACTAGAGGACCTCTACCCCCAAACACAAGAGTGCTTCTCACTAGCTGAAACCTGGTTCGCTAACCACCAGCTTATTCTTAACCTAAATAAAACAAAATTACTCTTCTTCAGCCTACATAGATCCTTCTCCCAAACAGATAACTTTACTATCTACTCTAATAACAAAACTGCAATCACTCCAACCACCCATACCAAACTGTTAGGCGTTGAGATTGACAACCACCTAAGATTCAATTTGCAAATAGCCCAAACTATCAAGAAAGTGCACAAAAAACTAGGACTGCTCTATCACAACAAGCAATTTTTCACAAAACACTATAAATCCACTGTGGCAAGAACACATTTGCTATCCACCCACCTCTATACATCACCAGTCCTAACTAACCTTTGTAAAACTGACCTACACAAACTAGAATCCTGTTATAATAAAATAGCTAGATTTGCTAAAGAATCTTCATATAGAACACATCAGTGACTCTCTCAAAAAGTTAAAATGGTTGGAGTTCCTTCAACTCACTCATTTGTCACTAATACACCATCTATACTACTTCTCAGATAAAATCCCAGTCCTCCAAAAACTTATACTCCCTCACACCACGAAAAGAACCTTGAGATCTAGTACCCCAAATCTCCTAGAAATCGCCAAACACAACAATGAAGCAGGAAAGTCTCTCATAAGCTACTCTATTTCTAAACTCTGGAATGCCCTACCTGCCCACCTCAGACAAAAGTAGCGAACTTAAACTCATCTTAAGTAAAAAATAAATAAATAAAAAAATATATAATTGTACAGAATTATTAAGTATTCGAAAGTAATCCAGGCAAGGCAGGCAGTTTGTTTCCAGTGGAAAATCCTTTATTATGTGCACTTAATAAAGGATTTTCGACTGGAAATAGACTGCCTGTCTTGCTTGGATTACTTTCGAATACTTAGTAATTCTGTACAATTATATATATATATTTTTTTTTACTTAAGATGAGTTTATGTTCGCTGCTTCTACTACTCTTGTCTGATCTGATTAATATACAGTGATTAACTATAGATATATGGACTGAAACTCTATGAACAGACAAAG